>NC_041389.1:180798404-180989474 GCF_002162155.2 Triticum dicoccoides
GGTCAAGTCCTTGATGTTGAAGATGTGGCTTACATTATACTTGTCATATGGGATGTCGATCTTGTAGGTGTTGTCATTGTAATGTACTAGCACCTTGAAGGGTCCATCGGCTCGTGGTAGTAGTTTGGATTTGCGCTCATTGGGGAAGCGGTCCTGGCGGAGATGTATCCATACGAGATCGCCCCGTTTGAACACCATTGGGGTCTTGTTGGTGTTGAGCTTGGAGGCAAGGCGGTGTACTTGACGCTCGATCGTGGACCTTGTATCTTCATACATCTTCTTCAGGTAAGTTGTTCTTGCGCTTGCATCCATGTTCGCACGTTCTTCGAGTGGTAGAGGATGGATGCCCAAGGGCAAAAAATGGTTGAAGCCGTAGACGACCTCAAAGGGGGACTTGCCGGAAGTATGGTGTTGTTCTCGATTGTAGGCGTACTCGGTGATGGAGTAAGCATCCCTCCCACTCTCTTATGTTGTTCTTGATTAATGTGTGTAGTAAAGTAGATAGCATTCGTTTGATGACTTCCATTTGGCCATCGGTTTGTCGATGATAGGCTGTCGAGAATAGTAGCTTGATTCCAAGCTTGGCACATAGTGTCTTCCAAAAGTAGCTTAGGAACTTGACGTCGCGGTCCGACAGACTTGGCACCTTATGTAACCTCAAGATTTCCCTACAAAAGAGATTTGCAACATGTGAAGCATCGTCTATCTTATTGCATGGGATGAAACGTGCCATTTTAGAAAATCGGTCCACGACAACAAATATTTACTCTTTTCCATTTCAAGTCCGAGCACTACAAAAAAAATACACTTCCATGATGATACGTGTTTGTCACAGTAGGTCACGTTTTTTGTCATGACTGTACATCCGTGACCATTTTATGAAAGAATCAAGATAATCATACTTGTGCTATCGTAGAAGTGTTCCATGCCATTGCCAAAATTATCATCACGGAAGTGTCCACTTCCATGACGAGAAATCGCACGTCACAGAAGTGCTTTAGTCAAGGGTGACCGACACGTGGCATCCACCATAACAAAACACTGTTAAGCTATCGGGTCCGGTTTTGGATCCGATAACCCGTTAACAGCCAGGACCAATGGGGATTTTCCACGTGTAAAATCATCATTGGTGGAGGAAACACGTGTCAGCTCAGCGTTTGCACAGGTGTCACTCATCCAATGGGTGAGATGCACCTATGATATGTTGACACGTGGACTGGCCCAAAAGTGGCCAATGAAGATTAAATGGGTCGGCCCAACCAAAGGCCCACAAGATTTTGCGGACCATAATGGGCCGGCCCAGCTAAAGGCCCATGAGATTTTGCGGACCATAATGGGCTGGCCCAGCTAAAGGCCCACAAGATTTTGCGGGCCATAATGGGCCGGCCCAGCTAAAGGCGCACGAGATTTTGCGGACCAGAATGGGTCGGCCCAGCTAAAGGCCCACAAGTTTTTTGTAGACTATAATGGGCCGGCCTAGCTTAAGGCCCATGAGATTTCCCCGACCATAATGGGCCAGCCCAGCTGAAGGCCCACAAGATTTTGAGGACACTAGTGGGCTAGCCCATTAACAACCTGCCATGTTTTGGGCCAAATGCCGACACATATTTGATCTGGTCCATTAACAGCCTGCCACGTTCCGGGCCTAATAAAGGCCCATATGAGATCCGGCCCGTTAAAAGCCTACCACATTCTGTGCCAAATTACAGACTAGATCAGGTCCGACCCTTTAAGTGGCTTTGGGCTAAATTATAGCCCATATCAGATTCTGCCCTTCAACTGGACGCTATGCTTTTGGGCCCACTTGCTAAAGGCCCATTTAGTAATTTGGCCTGATATTAGTTTCGTTCTGTCAAAGGCCCGTTTAACTTTTTGGCCCTATATTTATTTCGCCTGTTAAATGCCCGTCATATAGTTGGGCCTAACTACGTCTCGGTTTGCATCCGACCTGCTCACAGCTGATAATCTGATTGGGTCAAACAAGGACCGAGACAATTTTGGCCTGGTAATGGCCTGTGATGTGATTGGCACAATCATGGGCCGGGGTCTATTTCGGCCTTCTGCCGGCCCGTGAGCTGCTCGGCATGTTTCAGGCCCAACCTTCTTTTTAGCCTCCTAAAAGCCCATTGAGTTTTCTTGCGAAAATAGGGCTGGCGGTTTACTCGGACTATTAAAGGCCCGAATCTACTAGTGGGCCAGTTTACATTTAGGCCTGTTAATGGACCAAGAAGAAGGGGCCCATGATGCGGATCATACATAGTGATTTGCATGACGGCCTGATTATGTACCATAATTCTAAGGTTTGGCTGGTTTACTGCGAAGACAGGATATATATATATATATATATACAGTAAAATAACTACATCATCGTGAATAAGAAAAAACCTAGACTATACAATAAAGAAATTACGGCATATTACATCCACTAGGCATCAAAATTTGCCACTATGATAATAAAGCACAAGCAGACAGCAGATTACATACACTAGGCATCAAAGATCGCCACCAGTGCAAAAAAACACACCGACAAAATAATATACAAAACCGACAACACTTCAATAGAGTTCAAGAAAGGTTAGCCCTGCTCGGGAGCTGCAGCGCAAGCAACTGAGCAAGCTGATGAGACTGCCCTTGTTTGACACTTATATCCTCCTCACTCTGAAAGATAAACAAGCAAACAGATGACAGGTTTTGCACATATAAGTATCAGTGCTGACAATTCATCACATTTCTTACTGACAAATAAAGTAACACATTTTAAAATAGCATTAACACAATATGGTATTGTTCAGGTCAAGATATGGCAGGAAATGACATTGTGAAGGAGTTGACAGCTTCACGACACCACTGGATTATAGATCAAGAACTCATAAGTATCAATGGTTAGTGTGCTGTCAATTTTTCCCATTTCAGATTGGCAAATAAAGAGATGGTTTAAATAATAGTAGAATGATATGACATTGTTCATATTTAAGACATTGCAGAATATGACATTGTGTTGTAGTGGGTAGGTTCACCACACCACTCGATTACGGATCAAGAATAGAAGCATACTCGCAGTGCAAAAGAAGATCACTTGCTCTGTATAGTTTAATTTACATGGTATGAAGAAGGAACTTGGTTGTACAACTGAAAACTTAAATTGAGAAGGACAGACTTTTGTTTATGAACTACATAATAAACTTTAAACATGAAATTTGATGCAAACACCAAAAATAAACAGCTATTGCAGTCATGCCTAACCAAATATACACAACAAAGTTTGAAGGCTAGAGAAGGACAAACTTACATTATTGGTAAATACAAGCTCTATAAAAGCCCTTGTCCATACTGATGGGGGGGGGGGAATTCAAGAAGTTTACCACAAAATCTTCTTCATAAGCATTGCCTTTATTCTACATTTTGTGAAGAGTAAATATAGCTGTGATAATATAAGAAAAAATGGAGAATATTTAAGATAAGATGAAGAGTGATGCTACATAACCAAGTAGCTATAAATGTAAGTACAACGATACAGGCGAAAGGTACAGCCAAGAGCAATGCAGAGCTAAACTTCTTCAGTACCATCGGTGTTATCCAACCTTATGGTAAGAGTAAATATAGATCTGATGTGAAGAAAATGGAGGGCAAAGGAAAATAAGATGCAGAGTGATGGTACATGAACAACTACCTGTCAATATAAGTACATTGATAAAGGGCAACAGGTACTTACAAGAACAATGCAGAGCTAAAAAAATTCATTGGCATTGGATATATTCTACACTAATGTAACCATTCATACAGATTAGATAATGTGGAGCGAACAATTGATAAGCAGGCTATCATGCATACTACTGTCACATAATGAACTAGGTATGTATGCAAGTACAGTGATACAGGACAACAGGTACTAACAAGAGCAAAGTTGCGGGCAGCATATTTGCGATATCCTGTTGTTCTTTTCAAATCGGAATTCTTCTTCGAGCAGATTTCCTGCAAAAAAGATTCATAAGGCACATGCAGAAAAGTAGAAGTTCAAATTGTCATGTGATTTCATAGACAATACCTCATCCTGGGAACAAGACCAGTGCATAACAAGGTTTTTCCATTCAATGTCTTCTAAATGTAGCACAAGAGACTTCACCGAAAATTCGTTTATAGACTTGCCATCAAAGTGTGATTTCCTCAAGTAACACCGATACTATTGCAATGCTTCCTTGAAAAGCGCAAGCAAGTTTTGCTCGTCATGACTATGCAGATTGACCCTCGCCTACTTACAACAATGTAATGTAAATCATTGATGTGTTCAATCAGTAGAAAACAGGAAAATAATCACCATAAATAATAGCACTTACACGTAAGTGGGACAGGAAGATGTGAAAATGGTGTTTGTCTTCACTATAATCTTCCCATGATGGGAATATATGCATGTAGTCCCTAATAACATTGAAAGCATTGTCTTTTAAACTGGGAATAACCAGAATGGGGTTCCAATTTGTAGGAATTGGCCGTCTCTGCAGTTGGCATAGGTCTTCGACCAGTGGACTTGCTGTACTTTTTGCTGGAGTGGGATTTTTCCATGGTGCGGCTAGTGCTATGGCAACTGAAATCGGCATACCTTTTGCTGGAATGCAGGTCCTGTGTGGTGGGGCTAGTGGTGTGGCTAGTGAAGTATGGGTACAGTTTGCTAGAGTCGGTCCTACATTTTGTGTCACTGGATGGACAACTAATATAAGTGGGGTGCCGTTTGATTTCTCCGGCACCACCACATTTTTCAAGGACTTTGCTGGTGCTCCTTCAGGTTCGGCAATCACCCTCTTCCTTTTTGATGTCTGATGAACAAGAACAACATTTGAGTGGAAAACACATGTTATGATGACAGATGGAATATTTATTGATAATGGATGGGCATGGCATCTTGACATATATGATGAGTAAACTAAGCACACGGCGGTGCAACAAAGTAGAAGAAATGCAAGACAATATGCAAGATACGCGAAATCAATAAAACGTTGCCAAATTAGAATAGGCACCTTGATGACTGAACAACATAGGCCATCTGCCTTTGACTCCTTGAGGTTAGAATAGTCATTAGGATCGTATTCTGAACAAGAATCTACAAGTGGGGAGCATATGAGTTTCATTGCATCCAGAATGGCACTCAATGCCTTGGTGCCAATTTTGTAAGTCATTGCAGTGTTGCATAATATTCTTATGATACGCGGATTCTGATATTCACTATAATTATGTATAATATCTGAGAACCATGAAAACATAAATAGTAGTGAGATTATCTTTGTAATGCAGAGGATATTCTAATATAGGGGCGCCACTGTAAACACTTGTGTGCTATCACAGGATTCTGATGAGAGAGCTCATGTGTCCTGTAATATGGTGTGTGCATTAATATAATCTGGCACAAGTACACGAAAAAATAGGCTCCAGAAGTAAGGATAGTTGGCAGATGATAGGTTCAACATATACTGTATAGAGAGTTTATTGGGAAACCATGATAACAAGAGCACACAACAACTAGGCAGATCGTAGTGTACATAAAAGGGGTACACCATAACCACGATATATAAATCGGGAAAGTGGAACTGGCTGGAAAATATGGTGTTGTATTGCCGCTAGTAATTGAAAGCCTATCGATCACGTACATGCCAACTCTGTCAGTTGTTGATTGCAGATGTCCCTACTCCCCTTCCTAACAAGGAACATATTGTACGTACCAAATAGGGAATAACAAAAGTGGAACATGTTAAAGAACAGAAGAGGAAGCATATTCTTGAGGTTCCGCTTCATTGCATACAATGTTGGTTTCCCACTCATGATGCAATTCCATTCTGTCTCTCTATATGTGGCCACATGCATTTGGAAAATAAAGTGGGAGCATTACCTGACCAATTAAATGTGTGTATGATAACTAATATCAGTATCATATCACAATTCGTATTTGAAGAAGTAAGCTTTGGACTTATTATTGGTGTGTTTAGCTTCAAGAGTGGACTGCTCCTAGTGTGACACAAAGCAGCTACACAGATCATAGTGTAGATATAATGGGAAAATCGTAAGCATCAGAGTAAAATCAGCAAAGTGGAACTTGTTGGAATATATGTGCTAGTATTGCCGGTAAGGCTAGAAAGGCTTCGGATACCGGCCTTCTTAAACTGAAGGTGTGGTACTATTAATATCAGTGTAACTCTCAAAGGTGACACAGCTCCCCGCATTTCCTTGCTATTCTTATAGGATTCAAGTGGGCAGGCCACTACAAATCCTATTCCTATGTTTTCAAAATCCTACGAATCAAAGAGGCCCAAAGAGTTCAAAGTGTCCATCACAACCGACCGTGTAGACCTCTACACTGCAAATGTCCCTACTCATCTTCACTACAAGGAACATACCATACTACTATCATAGTCCCTCCGTTCCAAAATATAAGTCTTTGTAGAGATTTCCACTATGGATCACATACAGACGTATACAGATACATTTTAGAGTGTAGATTCACTCATTTTGCTCCATATGTAGTCCATGGTGGAATCTATACAAAGACTTGTATTTAGGAACGGAGAGAGTATGATGTAGGGTAGAACCCTAAGAGGGGTCTTTTCACATTTGGAGGGGGGAAATGGAGAGCACAACAACAACACAAAGAGGAAATCACTCCAAAAATTCCCGATTACACATCCACTAGAAAAACAACACAAGATCCACAAGTCACAAACACAATCAAAGGAAGGATACAATGGCAAAGTTCATCCCAAATCCAAAGGAGATGGGGGCTTGAAGATAGTCTTCTCCTTATGGAGGTCTTGAAATCCATAAGTATTCTTCCCTAGGGGGTCTCGATCCACCAAGAGGGAAGGTGAAGGATCAAAGCTCACAAATATCTCATCTAATACTTTTCTAACCCTAAACATGGTCCTAGGTACAGAAAATATAGCCTTGGGGTCGAAGGAGATGAAGAGGAGCCGAAGATGCAATCTCAGCCGGCCATCCTGGGAGGCCCGTGCGCACGGGGTAAGTTGGGCCCGTGTGCACGAGGGTCCCGTGGGCACGATACGCTCCCATGCGCACGGGGTGCTCTAGCGCCAGCTTCCTGTGTAGTCTGTGGGCACGGGGTCTCGGGGGCCCGTGCGCACGGGGTCACCTGGGACCTTCTTTTATTGCTGCTGTGGCACTCCATCTTGGCTCGCAAGGCCTTGGGGTGGTCCTCCTTCTCCTTGGTGATGCTCCTGAGCTTCTTGGTGATGTTCCTCTTCATACCTAAGGAGGCATAGCATATTTTGGTGAGGTAGTAACCATGTTCCATTCGTGTCCATATGCAAGTCTAGTAGGAAGGAGTTCACCTCGGTTTCCAAAGCACGTGCTCTAGCTCTTGTCATGGATCCTCGTGGGGTTGGATGTGTCGGTGTAGAGTCCATGGGGATGATGGAAGGATGCTCTGCATAATCTCCCCACCCTTGAGAAAGATCCGACCTCGGATCAAAATCTTCATCACCATGGTAAGGCGAGAGGTCTTTGACGTTGAAGATGTCGCTCACGTTGTACTTGTCGCTTGGTAGGTTGATCTTGTAAGCGTTGTCGTTGTAGCGTGCTAGCACCTTGAAGGGTCCATCGGCTCGAGGGAGAAGTTTGGACTTGTTCGTTGGGGAAGCGGTCCTTGCGAAGGTGTAGCCACACGAGATCGCCTATGTTGAAGATCATGGAGGTGCAAGATTTCCCTACAAAATAGATTTGCAATGTGTGAAGCATCATCTATCTTGTTGCAAGGAATGAAATGTGCCATCTTAGAAAATCGGTCCACGACAACAAACACGGAATCCTTTCCATTTTGAGTTCGAGGCAAACCAAGTACAAAATCCATGCTAATGTCTTCCCAAGGTTGATAAGGAATAGGAAGAGGCATGTAAAGACCATCGGATTGAGCTTTAGACTTAGCTTTGCGACATGTCAAGCATCGGGTGGTGAAGCGTGAGATGTCGCAAAACATCTTGGGCCAAAAGTAGTTCTTGGAGAGCATGGCGAATGTCTTGTCGCGTCCAAAGTGTCCCATGAGTCCGCCTCCATGAGCCTCTTGCAAAAGGAGCAAACAAAGAGAAGACTCGGGAATGCATAGTTTGTTAGCTCTCATAAGATAACCATCCTTGATGTAATATTGTTCCCAAGATGTATGCGTCAAACATTTAGCATAAGGAGTAGCAAAAGATGAATCATTAGCATACAAGTCTTTTGTGTGCTCAAAGCCAATAACATTCAACTCAAATTTAGTGACAAGCATGCATATGCGTGAAAGTGCATCCACAACTACATTTTCCTTGCCCTTAATGTACTTGATGACATAGGGGAAAGTTTCGTTAAATTCACTCCATTTGGCATGACGCTTGTTCAACTTAGTTTGACCTTTTAGGTACTTAAGCGTTTCATGATCGGTATGTATGACAAACTCCTGAGGTCTAAGATAATGTTCCCAAACATGTAGCACACACACTAAAGCATACAATTGTTTGTCAGATATGGGATAGTTAAGTTGAGCACCGGAGAGTTTTTCACTAAAATATGCAATGGCTCGTTTTTCTTGCATCATAACTCTGCCAATTCCGGTACCACTAGCATCACAATGAACCTCAAAAGTTTTCTCAAAGTTGGGCAAAGCAAGAATCGGTGCATGAGTAAGCAAAGACTTGAGCTCATCAAAAGCGGTGGATTGCAAAGATCCCCAAACAAAAGGAGCATTCTTCTTACTCAAAGCATGCAAAGGAATGACAATAGTGCTAAAGTCTTTCACTAAGCGGCGATAAAAACCCGCAAGACCAAGAAAACTACGCACTTGTTGCAAATTGGTGGGTTGGGGCCAAGTTTCAATTGCTTCAATTTTAGATTCATCAACGTGGACACCCTTGGAAGAGACAACAAAACCCAAGAAAACTAGCTTGTCAACACCAAACGTGCACTTTTCATGTTGGCATAAAGACGTTCGTTGCGAAGGGTTTGCAAAACAGCCCTAACATGATTAATATGCTCTTTCATGGATTTGCTAAACACAAGAATGTCATGAAAGTAAACCACAACAAAGACTCCAATATAAGGTCGAAGCACAAAATGCATAAGACGCATGAAAGTACCGGGAGCCTCCGATAAACCCATAGGCACCACTCATATAAGCCAAATTTGGTTTTGAAAGCAGTTTTCCATTCATCACCCTCTTGTATGCGGATTTGATAATAGCCAATTTTAAGATCAATTTTTGAGAAAAAGGTGGCTCCGCAAAGTTCATCAAGCATATCATCTAAGCGAGGAATGGGATGCCTATAACAAACGGTAATAGCATTTATAGGTCTACAATCGGAACACATGCGGAAACTTCCATCTTGCTTAGGCACAAGTATAACGGGAACGACACAAGGACTTAAGCTTTCACGTACATGACTGTTGTCGATGAGTTGTTATACTTGTCGTTGGATCTCCTTACTTTCTTCTGGGTTGACATGGTATGGAGCTTTGTTTGGAAGTGGCGCTCCGAGGATGAGGTCGATTCGATGCTCAATGCCTCGAAGAGGAGGTTGACCCGGAGTTAGCTCATCAGGGAAAACATCTTCAAATTCCTGCAAAAGAGATTGAAACACTAAACGTAGCTCGTGAGAGGTGTTAGTTTTTGGTTCCCCATCCTTGCACACAAGTACAAAGTGCATCACACTCGATGGGTTCTCACACAATTCTCTCATCTCACTTTTTGTGGCAAATAGTATGAGGTTTTTCTCTCTAGGCGAAGAGGCGCTCAAGTTTGGCTTGTGGCTCTCAATCACTTTTGGGTGGATCACTTTCTCACTCTTCTCTCTGTGATGGGTGGCTTTCTTTTCGGTTATCACTTGACTAGGAGATATAGGTCGGAGCACATATTCCTTCCCTTTCATCTTGAAGCTATAGTGATTGGTACGCCCATTGTGGATGACACCACGGTCGAATTGCCATGGTCGACCAAGAAGGAGGTGGCAAACGGTCATTGGGACCACATCACACTCCAAAGTATCCTCATATGCACCAATTTTGAAGGAGACTTGGACCGTATGCTCAACTCGTATAGTCCCGAAGTCACTTAGCCATTGAACCTTGTAGGGGTGCGGGTGCTTCCTCTTGACCAATTGAAGCTTGGATCATAGTTCTTCACTTGCCAAGTTGTGGCAACTACCTCCATCGATGATGACCTTGACGGACCTTCCATTGATGCCGGCCTTTGTGTGGAAGATGTGGCATCGTCGGTCTTCTTCTTGTTGATGTTGAAGAGTCAAGACCTTGGAGACAACGAGAGCGGGGCTCGAATCCTCATCACAAAAGACTCGATCATCTTCATCCTCGTTCACGCGCCGATGCATGGCCACTTTCTCAAGGGCTTCCATTTCATCTTCACTCATTGAGTCGTAGGTGCCATTGCCATTGAGGATCATGGTGCGCTTGTTTGTGCATTCATAGGACTTGTGGCCTCGGCCGCCGCAAGTGAAACACTTGAAGGAACTCGTCTTGACGGTCTCATTGGTCGGAGTAGATGATGAAGCACGCGGCTTGAAGTTGCTTGTAGTAGGAGGAAGATGACTTGAACTTGACGAAGTTTTCTTGTAACTTGGCTTGTCATCATTGCTTGGAGAAGGCTTGGTTGATGTATATGTTGGAGGAGTTGCTGAAGCTTGGTTGTTGGAGAAGCTGTATGTCTTGGATAAGTACTTGGCGTACTTGAAGTCATCTTGCACTTGATGCACGAGCTCAATGAGGTTGGAGTAGGGTTGGAAGTCGGCGATCTTCTAGATGGGATGATTGAGTCCATTCAAGAAACGTGCCATTGTTTGCTCATCATCTTCCTTGACATTGGCTCGAATCATGGCTATCTCCATTTCCTTGTAGTATTCTTCAACACTCTTTGTTCCTTGCTTTAGGAGTTGTAGCTTCTTGAAGAGATCGCGGTTGTAGTAGGTGGGCACAAAATGTGCTCGCATGACATCCTTCATTTGAGCCCAAGTGGTGATTGGAGGGTCACCTCTTGCTTCTCGGCGCTCAAGGACTTGTTCCCACCATATGAGCACATAGTCTTGGAACTCAAGTGATGCCATAACGATCTTCTTCTCTTCCTCATAGTTGTGCAAACGAAAGATTTTTTCGACCTTCAATGCCCATGATAGGTACTCTTCGGGATCATTGCTTCCATTGAACTTGGGCATGGTGAATTTAAGCTTGCCATACCATTGCTCTTCATTGTGTTGTCGGCGATGGTGATGATGACGCCCTTGACGTGGAGGGCAATCATCCTCATATTGCGCTTGGCGTGGAGGAAGTCCATGATCAACTTGCTCTTGTTAGACTTGAGGTTGATGTGGAGCTTGACGAGCTTGTGGAGGAGCCTGAGGGACTTGATGGTGCACACATGGTTGGTAGTTCCTCTCTTGGATTTCTTCTCGAAGGGCTTCTTCTTGATTGCGCCGTTCGCGATTGCGGTTTGCGATGGCTCGACTTGATTCTTGAAGGGCACGTTGCGCCTCAAGACCTTGCGCTTCCCATTGTTGTTGTGAAGACATTGAGCCTCGGCGTCTTGTTCCTCTTGGTGTAGACGCGCTCGTTCTTCCTCTTGGCGCCGTAGTCGTTGTCGTTCTTGAGCTTGAGCAAACAAGACTTGGTTTGAGTGAGGACGAGGTACTTGCTCACGACTTGCTCTTGTGAATGCTTGTCGTGTAGCGGGTTGCGAGATGCATGACGGTCTTGACACGCAGCTCGTCGAAGAGTGTTTGATGACGGTGTACTTGAGCCGGAGAAGGTGTCGTCGGAGTGTCGACTTGAGTGGCTCCGTCTTGAGTATGAAGAAGCTGAAGGAGGCCGGTTTACCAACAAAGCATGGATCTCGTCCATTCTTGCATCGTTCTCTTGCTTGCGCGTGTCGAGCTTGTTGTCGAAGTAGTCACGTGTACATTGCTCGGAGAGTCGCAAGTCGGTGGCAAGGTTGTCGATGCGGTCATTCATTGCTTGTTGCTCTTGATGCAGTGCTCGCTGTGCACCAAAGAGGTGGCTCTTGGTGACGAATGATGACATGTCGTCGTCTTGCTCGATGAAGAGTGGTTGGTAGAAGAACTTGGCCTATCCATCATATGAAAGTGGTGGTGAGTAGGAAAATGAGAGAACAAAACCCCTTTGCCAAAGATTGTGGATGTAACTAGTACGACCCCGCGTGATGTTATAATAGGGGAATTTGTACCGGGAATTGGTTCTCACACCTACAAGTAAATGGTCTATGGAGGAGCCTGGTTAGGAAAAGGCACAAATAATTCAAGCAAATGTTAGTCAAGATGGTGATAAAGTTGAGAAGATTCACAAATGGCAAGTAAGACAAATAGATCAACCTCCAAAGATAACACGAGGAACACACACACGGAAGATAAATGTGATCCGCACAACCAAGGGGTGAGCTCGAAGATGCCAAACCACGGGACAAGCTCTTGTCGTACGGATACTAGAGAGACGCTAGCTCGATTGCACTAATGGGCTAGATACGCTAGTGCACCAACCTAATAGAGAAATCACTCGTCTCACTATCCCAAGTATGCTTATGGATGATGACCACGATAATGTATGGATGCTAGGAGGCTCGATGTTATTGCTAGCTCTTTGCTTCTCTTCTCTTTTGCTTAAAAGCTTTTTCCCCTTTTTTTGACTATGCACGATTCTTGATATACGAGCCACACAACGAGGTAACAAGTAGTAAATGCACGGGAGGGACGGAACACTAATGGTGCACTATGGCGTGGCCCGGCAATACTCAACAAGCTAGTCTCGATGGGTAAGCTACGCAAAAGGGCTCGAAGCTATCAAGTTAAAGGCATGGGAGCACAAAGGCGTCGTCGAGGTTACCGTCCTTGCTTACGGTAGTGATGAAGATGATGTTGCCGAAGCCGATGTGTTGTCCAAGTCGGTGATTGGTGGCGATGATGATGATACCAACTCGCGCCTAAGTAGCCAAAACACCTTAGGACATGAGAAAAACCGCGACCTAAAACTCAAACAAACACGTGGAAAGGTGCGGAAGAACACAAGAGGTGGTGGGGAAACGAAAACAAGAAAAACAGAAAATGACCGTAACTCCCTGGATAGTCCGTGCGCACGGTGTAAGTGAGGCCCGTGTGCACGGGGTCCTCTGTGAGTGGACGAACTGCTCCGATCCCGTGGTAACTTCCATGTTTTTGGCCAAATTCGAACGGTGGAAGGGTGGAGACGAAGATGGAGGGGGAGATCCACTTGCCAAACACCAAATTCGTGGATCAAAACAACCAAATCTCACAAGATCAACAAATTGCAAGAAAATATTCACTACACTCTCCAAGAACTATTTTTGGCCCAAGATGTTCCGCAACGTCTCACACTTCACCAACCGATGTTCGATATGTCGCAAAGCTAAGTCAAATGCTCAATCCCACGGTCTTTACATGCCACTTCTTATTCCCTATCAACATTGGGAAGACATTAGCATGGACTTTGTACTTGGTTTGCCTAGAATTCAAAACGGAAAGGATTCCGTGTTTGTTGTTGTGGACCGATTCTCTAAGATGGCTCATTTTAGCCCATGCAACAAGATAGACGATGCTTCAAATATTGCAAATATTTTTTGTAGGGAAATTTTGTGCCTCCATGGAGTGCCAAAGACGATTTGTCTCAGACCGCGACGTCAAGTTCTTGAGTTACTTTTGGTAGACTCTACGAGCCAAGCTCGGAGTCAAGCTCTTGTCT
The DNA here is from genome assembly GCF_002162155.2 of Triticum dicoccoides. Taxonomy (NCBI): domain Eukaryota; kingdom Viridiplantae; phylum Streptophyta; class Magnoliopsida; order Poales; family Poaceae; genus Triticum; species Triticum dicoccoides. Next base: position 180,812,148 of record NC_041389.1, read on the forward strand.
CTTCGGCATACCATCCTCAAACTGACGGCCAAACAGAGGTGACAAACCAAACACTCTCACTCAACTACACGTGTTGATCAAGAGGAACATCAAGGAGTGGGAGGAGTTCCAACCCATCGTCGAGTACGCCTACAACCACACAAGACATTTGACTACCGGCAAGTCCCCCTTCGAGGTCGTCTATAGTTTCAACCCGTTGTCCCCATTGTACATTCTTCCTCTTCCCCTACAAGAGCGCATCAATATGGACGCGAGTGCATGAGCAAGCTACCTCAAGGATATGCATGAAGATACAAGGCACACCATCGAGAGCCAAGTACAACGCCTTGCGACCAAGCTCAACATCAACAAGCAACCCATGATATTCAACATCGGAGATCTTGTGTGGCTACACCTTCACAAGGAATGCTTCCCAACAAACGCATTTTGAAACTTCTACCCCAAGCTGATGGACCATTCAAGGTGCTAGCACGCTACAACAACAACGCTTACAAGATCGACCTCCCATGCGACAAGTACAACATGAGCGACATCTTCAACGTCAAGGACCTCTCTCCCTACCATGATGATGATGTTTTCGATCCGAGGGCGGATGTTTACCGGGGGGAGATGATGTGAAGCATCCCATGACCATCCTAATGGACACATCTTCATCTCCTACGTCACCACTTGGACCACTGACAAGACCTCGAGCAAAGGCTATCGAAGATAAGGTGAACTAGCTCCTCTTCGAACTCCCACTCTCTACACATGAGACATGGAAACTACCTCAAGCGGAAACACTATGTGTGATCAGGTACTTGGAGGAAGGCCCCGAAACCGCTACATCCAATGGACAAGACGGCGAGAGGACACCGTGTACGAGGGACAAGAAGAAGAGCTACCGAAGAAGCTCTAACCACCGGACGACCGGTCGGGATTGGACGTCCGGCGCCTTAAGCTCTAGCCACCGGACGACCGGTCGGGACCGGACGTCCGGCGCCTGAAGCCCCAGCCGACCCAAGTCCCAGCCATCGCCAGCTACAGTGAGCAGACGTCCGCCCAGGACCGGACGACCGTTAACACTTCCCAGCGAGCGGACGTCCGGCCCCCACCGGATGAGCGACACCTCCACACCCGAGCCAAATCAGCGGAAGTCCAAAATGACCGGATGACCGGCGACCAGACGAACGATCGTCTCCGGACGGTACTACTTCAACAAAACGAAATTAGTGGAAGTCTGAGCCCTACCGGATGTCCGGACCCTCGCGAGCCATCGGACGACCGGTAAGGACCGGGCTTCTGCTGCCTGTGTATGCATAGTTTTGTGCCGATGCAATTGTACCCCTTCACTTCGCCCCTCATTTTCACTTATACTATAAATAGACCCCCTACCCCTCCTAGTTAGGGTTAGCATTGATTTAGCTCATTTCTGAGATAGAGCTTTGCTCATCCATCCAGATCTACTCCATCGAGAGAGACCGTTCCCTCTTGGGTGAAGATCCACCTTGGATTCAAAACCCCTTCATGGGAAGACCCTCAAGACCTCCTCTTGCAGATGAACTATTTGCCACTTGTATCATCCTTTGTTAAATTCGGATCATGTATCTCTTTGTGTTTCGAGGATCTAGCATATGTGTGACCGAATCTTGTTGGTTGAGTGATTTCTCTCATGTTTTTCTCCTCGTGTTCTTCGTGTTCTTCATAGGATCCCCTCCAATCGTGAAAGATTGAGCATCTAGGGTTCTACCCTACATCACCTAGGGTCATAATACAACTCCAACATATATGTCGAGGCAATAGAGTACCTCAACTCATCAATTTAGTGTGGTTAACCTGGCACAAAGGAACATCAGTAATGCAAAGAAGGAATTTGCAAATGCATCAGACTAGTTAGAAACCTAACATGCCTCGGACAACATAACGGCTGTAAATGATCAAAAATATTTGAGACATCCTGCAAAATGGTGGCATAACTACTCAAAATCACGATATCAATGTTCCGAGGCCAACAGTTATCACACGGAGGTAATAGAAACTGAACTGAGACTTGAATCCACCAATCTTATAAGTCTATAGATTAGTAACATGTGATCCTGATAGAAAGAAGAGAAAGCCTAGTTCCTTAACCCCATGGGAAATATAGGATGACTCAGATCAGAAGGGCATAAGGTAAAGAAGTAAAAGATCCTTACGTTCCCATCCAAAATCAATTCCCTTATATAACTAAAGAATTTCTAGACTCAACTTCGACCAGTTTGGCTTGGTAATCCTACAGGCAGTCAAGCTCTGATACCAAACCTATCAGGACCCTGATCCTAAGTCACATCGATCTAGCATGTAACACATCATATAACTTTGCGGTTTCACGCACGATATTCCCAAGGGTGCCACCTTACCTGGAACAGGATCGTTCACGCCTTTTGGCTCACGTATATGATAGTGTCGCTAGCATCCATATGATAGAGAACCTGGGCCGACATGACTAGTCATAAACCCAAGGTGGCACTAACTTACAGGGACATGCATACATGACCCAGCAACGAACGTGTTGGTCATCAACGTATGAACCCAAGTCATAGAAAGCTACAAGGACTTAAAAGGAACAGCGCGTGATATTTCCCCGAAGGGACAGATATAGGAACGAAGAAGGACACATGCCGGCAAGCCTAAGTGTTACAGAGTAGTAGCAAGCTACCATGGCTCAGTGGAAGCACTAGGAGACATTTCCCCATAAGAGAGGCTACCAAGAATAAACAACTAGGTTGTCGGATCCCACACATACGAAGCATTTCAATAACATACACACAATATGCTTGATATGTGCAAATAGAACATGGCATCACAATAAAACTCTACGACTCAGAGTATTTATTAAGAAGGGTCCGAAGAGTCAGATATTACAAACATGGGTCTGATGACCCAGCATTCAAGTCATACAAGCAACAAGCACATGCGGAAGCATAAACATGTCTGAGTACAGACAACTACAATTGAAAAAGGATGAGAAGCCTGACTATCTACACGACCCTCCGAAGGGTACAAGATCATAGCTGAGGTAACAAGCTAAACGTCGAAATCCATGCGGAACTACTAATGAGGCTGAAGTCTCTATGCAAAAACGTAAATTAAGCAAACATGAGTACATATGTACCCAGCAAGACTTAAATCAGACACTATCATACATGCAACATTATCAACAAGGGTAGTGGAGTTTTACAGCAGCAAGCCAGCTTTGAATCGGTGGCTATCCTGTACTACGACTGCTGAAAACTCTTTTGAGGTGGCTCACACGAGTCCACATATTCACCATATCAATACACCATCATGGATCCGCTCCCGTCTCCCCACGAGGATGCCATGCATAGCACTCACGCTTATCTTGCGCATTTTAGAATATCCACTTTCACTTGTCTATGAACTGCACAAGCAACCCAGTAGTCCTTTATCGCGGACTTGGTTATTCGAATAGATCATGTTAACCCCGCAGGGGTGTACTTCTTCACACACACTCTCGCCACTTACCGCCATTTACCCGTCATGTATCTCGGCAACCTTCAAGCGGAAGCCTGGCGAGGGTGTCGGCGACGACTTGACTAACCACACAAGTCCCTAATCCAGGTTTATCGCCTATTCAGGTTCCATCAGGGTATCCAGCCGAGGTTTCTACTACAGCCCTGAGCGATGTGTGCAGGGTTCCCAAGGCACCAAACGGGTGTCCCGGTACACCATGCCACGTGCCTACCGCATCACAGCCCACCCATTAGGTCAGCGCTGCGTACAGCCTCCAGCATACTAGAAACACCAGAAACTACTTGCAACTCGTGGACAGAGGACATGGGGGTTAATAAGTCAAGAGGGGCACCTAAGCATTCCAATCTGTTGTAGTAACTGTCTTGGATCACAGACACAGAACTCAGTTCCTGAGGAAGGCTTCAATGAGACAACCCACCATATACTCCTACATGGCCTCTCATCGATAGCTTTACCAAATTGTGTTCACCCACTTAGCTCTCAACGGTAGGACATGTTCACCACATTCCAATTAATCCCCGATGAATCAGACCTGACTCAACTCTACGCAGTACCAGGCATGACAACAAGCATGAATAAGTAGGCACATCAGGGCTCAAACAACTCCTACTCATGCTAGTGGGTTTCATCTATTTACTGTGGCGATGACAGGTCATGCAGAGGAAAGGGGTTCAACTACCGCAACATGTAATAGTTGAATCGTTTTTGTCCTAATGTAGTAAAATTGAGCAGAAGCGAGAGAGTGGGATTGTATCAGAATGAACAGGGGGGTTTTGCTTGCCTGGCACTTTTGAAGATAGTAATAGCTCTTTGTTAGTGTCATCGAACTCATCATCGGAACAACATCTACAGAGGGGGAACAAACACCGGCAAACAGAGAAGGAACACAATCAATGTAATGCAATAATTATGATGCATGATAATGACATGGGAATATGATGTTGATTCTGCTAATGCAACTAGCAACAAGTTTAAATTAAGTTTGTTTGAACCCTAGGTTCAAATTCAAACTCCACGTGTGGTTATTTAAATCCCATTCAGTTGATTTGCCCGAAACAGTAGCCAAAAGTTGTTCTAACATGCATGTAAATGGTACAGATGGATAGATTGGGTTTTTCTGATCCTTTTTATATACAAATTATTTCATTTGGAGTTACACTTGAATTTATATGAATTTTTGCAGTTTATACTATTTTCTGGAATTTTCTGAATTAGTTTTAATCCAGAAAATCCTTTACTGCGTCAGCAGACGTCTGGGTGATGTCAGCATGTCAACAGGAGCTAGTCCAGGTCAAACCTGATGACCGGGTCCCACATGTCATTGGCTCACTGTTAACTGGGAGTTAATCCCATGTTGATTGGGATTTGACCCGCTGCGGGGCTCGCCTGTCAGTGTTTGTTAGGGAGGGATTAGTGGTGATTAGCGCCTAACAAAGCGACCACGTCAGTTTGCCGAAGTTTGGCCGGTGGCGACCTCAACCCATGGCGGAAGCTCGTCGGAAAACTGCTATGGGGCTCAGTTTTGCACGTGGTTTACGTCTACGGGTAGCTGAAGGTGCGCCACATCCAACTGGGCGAGCGACAGCAGCTGGGGTGGCCTGTACTTGCCGGAGATGAGCTCGCTGTCAGTGTCAAAACCGGCGGATCTCGGGTAGTGGGTCCCGAACTGTGCGTCTAAGGTCGATGGTAACAGGAGACAGGGGACACGATGTTTACCCAGGTTTGGGCCCTCTCTATGGAGGTAATACCCTACTTCTTGCTTGATAGATCTTGATGAATATGAGTATTACAAGAGTGGATCTACCACGAGATCGTAATTGCTAAACCCTAGAAGCCTAGCCTATATGATTATGATTGTGCCCTATGGACTAAACCCTCCAGTTTATGTACACACTGGAGAGGACTAGGGTTGTACAAAGTCAGTTACAGAGAAAGGAATCTACATATCCGAATCGCCAAGCTTGCCTTCCACGCAAAGGAGAGTCCTATCCGGACACGGGAAGAAGTCTTCTGTCTTGTATCTTCATAGTCCAACAGTCCGGTCCATGTTAATAGTCCGGCCATCCGAGGACCCCTTAATCCAGGATTCCCTCAATAGCCCCTGAACGAGGCTTCAATGATGATGAGTCCGGCATGTAGATTGTCTTCGTCATTGCAAGGCGGGTTCCTTCTCCGATTACTTCAAAGTGCCTGACTTAACGAACTCTATCCGGCTCTTCATTTAATATCGCGCTCATCGGCTTTCACACCTTCATGATTTCAGCTTCCACGTGTCGAGTGAATACGAGAAGTCGAGGTATTTTTGCATATACCAACCTTACCATGTAAGAAAGTTATCTATTTAAAGAGACGGGGATCTTCAGATCCAATCCACACCATCTCCACCAAGCGAGGAATCCTCGGAGCTTGCCAGCAGAAACCACCGCAACATGGCTAGCGCTCCAAGCTCTTCCTCCCGCTCCCACAGCCCCAAAAGGGGCGATTTGGAAAAGTGCTCTGTATCCCACAATGAGCTGGTGAAGCTGCAGACACAGGGATTTCTTCCCCCCGCAGATCTAGTCCCCGTTCAAGCCAGATTGGCTTTCTTCGACGGTGGGGAGCAGGCGGAGAATTTCCCCAACCCATCCAGGGGGAACGAGTATGCTTTGTTTCCTACTTGTTGAGAGGTGTCGGATTTCCAATCCATCCATTCCTCCGAGGGCTTCTAGAGTATTATGGCCTCCAACTGCACAACTTCACTCCTGCCTCTATCCAGCCCATTGCGGGTTACGTTGCTCTTTGCAAGTTATTCCTGGGTTGTGAGGCCCATTTTGAGTTATGGAAGAAGCTATTCTGCCTTGTCCCTCGTAATCAAGAGGGGTCAATATTTCAAGTGGGCACCGCCGAGGTATGGCGCATCGCCGGGACCGGATACCTGTCCAGCACGCCGAAGAAGGCATCCGAAGAATGGCCTTCTAAATGGTTCTATATTGAGGACGTCTCCCTTCCCGACCCAGTCCGAATGGGTCTTCCCGAATTTTCAAGTGCTCCGTTGAAGAAATGGTACAGCTGGCATCCCTGGAGCCTCAGGGAGGAAGATAACACGGAAGTCCATCAATTGATGAGCAAGATAAAGACGCTCGCCTGGTCTGGATTGTCGATAGTCGAGGTTATGGCGACATCCATAGTACGGAGGGTCCATCCACTCTAATACCGAGGGCGTCCTATGTGTCCCTACAACAGAGAAGATGACGCCACCCGCTATGGTCGGAAGGGTCCGGATACCCCCGCCGCTTCGGCAAAGATACTGATCGGACTATACAACCGGGAGAAAGAGGAGTTCATTCGCATTAAGCTCAGAGATGGATTTTCCATGTACAACCCTCCTAGCTATGTGAGTTTCCATCCCACTACTCAACTTACCCCCTGAGTTACTTTCCATAAATATTAATCTGTCCATTTGAAACAGGAATGGCGGAAGATCACCAAGGAGTTCCACAGCCCCGCACCATAGCATGAGGACCACAACCAGGCCCTTGACCCTGGATTCAAAGAGGATCCAGATATATTCGTCGGGGATGGAGTGTTCTACCAGGCGAGCCATGATGGCACAGAAGTGGCCAACACCGCTGACTATCCCGGCCTTCTCCTAGCCTCACATGTAAGTAATCAGGAGACTTATCCTTCAAAAGAATTTCCTCATTTCGGCTCACCCACTGCACTATCTTATGCTCTAAAGGGGAGGCGATCGGCACGCCACGCTGCACCTGCTGCGACTCGCAAGAAGGCGACGCCTATGCCGGGTAGGCCTTCGAAGAGGAAGGCAAATAGAGGCACGGCCGGGCCTTTATCAAAGAGGTATGGTTTTTTAAATATGCTCCTTGGCTGTCACATTGAAGTGTGATGCTATCCGTTGTGTCTTATCAGGAAAACAATTCACCGGACTATGTCCGGGGATTCTACCGGTCATGCCTCCACTAGCCAGATTCTGGACCCTATCTCAAAGACTGGGGCTGATGCTTGAGTGACACCGGGATTGCCTTTCTGCAGAGGAGTCGGATGATGTATCCGTCACAAACTCTGAAGTGGAAAGCGCCATGAATCATCGGCGCCGGTGGGCCACTCTTCGTGACTCTAGTTTTTTCAAAGAGGCTTTCAACACCTTCAACTCGGGTGATGCATACATCCGAGCTGCTCGAGATGGGCTTACTAGAGCCACTGAACAATATTTGAAAGATATGCGGGTGAGTGCACATTTGTACAATTCTAATAATGGTATACCAGTAGCCCCCGAGACTTGTAGCAGTTGAAGCAACTGATTTGAGGATCGTTGTATATCCAGGTGCTCACAGAGAAGAACAACCTGTTGTCTCAGGAGCTGGAAAAGTGTCGGACCCAGCTAGCCACTACTACAACCGAACTGGAGAAATCCAAGAAGGCAGAGTCTGGTAATGATACCCTCCATCAAGAAAACATGATCATATACCGAGATTATTAATGTAGGTGCATATCTTATGGCAGAGTCATCGGATCATCCGGGAGAGGTACTAGAGGTCGCACAGGCAGGAGGTCTAGAAGCTCAAAGGCAATTGGCCGCGGGCGAGCGTATACTGACGCGGGTCAGGGAGGAGAAAAACAAACTCCAAGATTCTAACACTGAGCTGGGCGTAGAACTAAAAGATATTCGGGCCCAGCTGGCTGACTACGTGAAAGAAAATAAGAGGCTACGAGGTGGCACATTTAGTATGTGTTCAAAATTACCTTCATGTAGTTCAGCGAGAAAAGGAACTGATAGAGTTATGTCTATAGGTATGCTGATCGGCCGTCCCGAAGAGGAGATGTCTGGATCTTCGGGCGGTCTGCTACAAGAGCTGTCGCAAATGCACGAGAGAGCTCGGCAGGCGATGCAAAGTATCGCCAAGGCCTTGGGGCCATCTGACTCCCCTCCAGGAAGTATGGAGGAGCTTGTACATCTATTCAAGGGAGCGCGGCGGCGCTTCAGATTATGGCAGATATTGGCCTGCCGGGAGGGTGCGCGAGAGGCCTGGGCCATGGTGAAAACGTGGTATACCAAGCTCGACCCGAATCACATGGCCCGGATCCGACCTTTAGGGTCAGATGGAAAAGAAATTCCTGTTAGTTTGGTATATGACCAGGTACAAGTGGCCGCTAAGTATTCCCAATAGGATTGTAGGCTAGATAGCCTATTAGAGGGCATAGAGGAAGAAGTTTTTGAGTCCAAGTGACTATGTACTTCAAGTGACAAATTTGTCCCTACCTGGATTGTAAAACGATTGTCATGGCGGACCTTTTCGCTTCGACCTCTGGACCCGAAGGTGCAGAGTGTTTCCGAATACCCGCTTGGTAATGTATACCAGTGTATGCATGGAAACCAGGCGTAGGGGTCATAGTTGCTTGAACAGACAAGTATCCGGCAAGCTATGTTATATTACATTTTGATCGTAAGAAACATCTTCTAGAGAGAATAGTTCCATTAAGGGTTCCTTTCCCTGGGTCAACATGCGTTAACATCTGGGGTTTCATAGTGTAACGAGTAAAGAACATCTTTAATCCGCTGACCGAATATTCCCTTAAGAACGCTAGCTTTTGGCTTCACCCAGTCTGAGGTACATATCCGGATGACCCGGCAGTAACAATCGCAGAGGTGCTCCCTTTATGCCCTAGCCGAACTAACGGGAATGTAGGGCATAAGCATAGGAGCCAGGCAACACAGCTTGGCCAAAACTTAAGTCATATCGATGCATATAGTGGCGAAGAAAAGGTACATACGCGAAAAAGACACATATGTGGTAAGCTTGATGCTCGGAAAATAATAATAAGCTTCCGTACAAGAAGCCCATAGGTATAATTAACGTACATATTTGAGAATGTGTGTGTCGTAGTTGTACGGCTTAGCCGCACGAGAGCTTTAAGGCTCAAAAAAAGAAAATGTGAAAAGAGAGGAAATTAAATAATGGAAACAAAAGGGAAAAAGGAGACGAACAAAGAGTCCGGCGCTAGGCGTAGAATCTTCGGAGTCTGGCCACGTTCCATGGGTTCGGCTCTAGGCGATTGTCTGATGCATCACACAGGCGGTACGCTCCTCCGGTGAGAATTTCGTCAATGATGAAGGGACCCTCCCACTTGGGCTTGAGTTTGTCCTTTTTCTTCTCCGGCAAGCATAGAACGAGTTCACCAACATTATAAGTCTTGGCCCGTACTTCTCTGCTTTGATATCTGCGGGCCTGTTGTCGATAAAATGCGGAACGGGATTTTGCGAGGTCGTGCTCCTCCTCCGGGGCCTCTAAGTTGTCCTGCCGATCAAGCTCGGCCCCTTTCTCTTCATACATGCGCACTCGAGGTGAGTCATGAATAATGTCGCAGGGTAACACAGCCTCTGTGCCGTACACCATGAAGAAAGGTGTATATCCGGTAGAGCGATTACGCGTGGTCCGCAGCCCCCTAAGTAGAGAGTCAAGCTCCTCGACCCAGTGCTTGTCTGACTCTTTCAAAGACCGCACTAGTCTGGGTTTAATGCCACTCATAATAAGACCATAGGCTCGTTCGACTTGACCGTTGGTTTGTGGGTGATAGACGGAGGCGTAATCGAGCTTAATGCCCAGATTAGCACACCAGGCTTTCACCTCATCGGCTGTGAAATTGGAGCCATTGTCAGTGATGATGCTGTGTGGAACACCATAACGGTGCACAACACCGGATATAAAGTCTATCACTGGTCCGACTTCGGCCGTTTTAACTGGTTTGGCTTCTATCCACTTAGTGAATTTATCCACCATGATCAATAGATATTTTTTCTTATAGCTTCCTCCTTTAAGGGGTCCGACCATATCAAGCCCCCAGACCGCAAAAGGCCAAGGGATGGGGATTTTTTGTAGAGCGGTGGGTGGCATATGGCTTTGGTTGGCGAAAAGCTGGCATCCGACGCAATGTTGGACAACGTCATGTGCGTCTGCTCGGGCCGTTGGCCAATAGAATCCTGTATGGAAGGCCTTGCTTACAAGAGCCCGAGCCGCAGCGTTGTGACCACCGAGACCGGCATGAATTTCAGCCAAGAGCCGTCGTCCTTCTTCCTCGGAGACACATCTTTGAAGTACTCCGATAGCGCTTTTCTTGTAGAGTTCTCCCTCATGAACCTTGTAGGATTTAGAGCGCCACACAATGCAGCGCGCCTCATTCTGATCCTCACAGAGTTCTCGCCTATTAAGGTAGGCCACGAAGGGTTCGGTCCATGGAGCAATGACTGCCATGATGAGATGAGCCGACAGTGTAATTTTGGTGGCTGAGCTCCCGATGATGTCGGTGTGTTCAGAATCTGGGGTTATAGTAGGATCTGGATTGGTGTTGCCCCTCTCCCATTTCCACAGCACGGATGGCTTGAAAAGCCTTTCGAAAAATCAAGCAAGGACATCCGCCGCTTGATTACTTTCTCGAGACACATGGTGAAACCCGAGCCCCTCGAACCAAGCTGACATTTTGAGAACGACGTTACGGTAAGCCACCAACTTCGGATCTTTGGCATCGAAATCTCCATTTATTTGAGATATTGCAAGGTTTGAATCCCCGCACACTTCCAGGCATTGTATTCCCATGGAGACGGCCATCCGAAGACCATGCAATAAGGCCATGTATTCGGCTGCATTGTTGGAGTCCGTGAATAATATTTGGAGGACATACTGAACTGTATGTCCAGTAGGGGATGTTAGGACAACGCCTGCTCCTAGGCCCGCCAGCATTTTGGAGCCGTCGAAGTGCATGACCCAGTTGGAATATGTGTCGTACTCTTTAGGGAGTTCGGCCTCTGTCCATTCGGCGACGAAGTCAGCCAATACTTGAGATTTAATGGCGCGGCGCGGTTTGTATGTTATGTCGAATGGGAGGAGCTCAATGGCCCACTTGGTAATCCGGCCTGTGGCGTCGTGGTTGTTTATTATGTCATTGAGTGTTACCTCGGATGCCACCATTATTGAGCACTCTTGAAAGTAGTGTTGTAGCTTCCGAGATGCCATGAAGACCGTGTATGTTGTTTTTTGGTAATGAGGGTACCGGGATTTGCATGGTGTGAGGACAGTTGATACGTAGTATACCGACTTCTAAAGCGGGAATTTGTGTCTATCCTCCTCTCGTTCGACGACAAGCACCGCATTTATGACTTGGTGTGTGACCAATATGCATAATAACATGGGTTCGCCAACGTTTGGTGCGGCCAGGATTGGGTTGTTTGCTAGAAGAGCCTTTATTTCTTCCAGTCCGACCGTTGTCGTGTCCGTCCACTCGAAGTGATCGGTGCGTCGTAGAAGGCGATAGAGTGGCAACGCCTTTTCCCCTATTCTGGAGATAAAGCGGCTTAAAGCTGCCACTCATCCGGATAGTTTCTGGACTTGTTTGAGGTCTGTTGGCGTAGCCAACTGTAACAAAGCTCGGATTTTTGCTGGGTTTGCCTCAATTCCTCTATTGGAAACGATGAAGCCCAGCGGTTTTCCAGCGGTAACACCGAAAACACACTTTTCCGGATTGAGCTTGATGTCATATGTTCAGAGGTTGTCGAATGTGAGATGCAGGTCGTCCATTAATGACTCGACGTGTCTAGTTTTGATGACTATGTCATCCACATATGCTTCAACTATCTTGCCGATTTGTTTCTCCGGGCATGTTTGAATCATGTGTTGGTAGGTGGCACCAGCGTTTTTGAGCCTGAAGGGCATAGTGTTGAAGCAGAAAGGCCCGTATGGGGTGATAAATGCTGTTGCGGCTTGATCTGACTCCTTCATCTTGATTTGATGGTATCTGGAGTATGCGTCGAGGAAACATAGTGAGTCATGTCTTGCGGTAGCATCGATAATCTTATCAGTGCGGGGGGGAGGGATCTTTAGGGCAGGCCTTGTTGAGGTCTTTGAAATCGACACATAGGCGCCAGGATTTATCCTTCTTTGGTACCGTCGGTGTCAAATCCGGCGGATCGCGGGTAGGGGGTCCTGAACTGTGCGTCTAGGCGGATGGTAACAGGAGACAAGGGACACGATGTTTTACCCAGGTTCGGGCCCTCTTGATGGAGGTAAAACCCTACGTCTTGCTTGATTGATATTGATATTGTGAATGTTTACAAGAGTGGATCTACCACGAGATCAAGGAGGCTAAACCATAAAAGCTAGCCTATGGTATGATTGTTGTAATGTATGTCCTACGGACTAGGGCCATCCGGTTTATATAGACACCGGAGAGGGCTAGGGTTACATAGAGTCGGTTACAATGGTAGGAGATCTACATATCCGTATCGCCAAGCTTGCCTTCCACGGCAAGGAAAGTCCCATCCGGACACGGGACGAAGTATTCAATCTTGTATCTTCATAGTCTTGGAGTCCGGTCGATGATGATAGTCCGGCCGATGATAGTTCGGCCGATGGTGGTAATCCGGCTATCCGGACACCCCCTAGTCCAGGACTCCCTCAGTAGCCCCCGAACCAGTCTTCAATGACGATAAGTCCAGCATGTGTGTATTCTTCGGCGTTGCAAGGCGGGTTCTTCTTCAAGTTCCATGTACCTGCCGAATAGTGTCCGGCTTCCTCATTAACGTTGTGTTTCTTGGCTCCCACGCCCAATAATGGCCTTCTTCCACGCGTCGCACGAATGCGAAAAGCCAAGGTGCCTTTTATGTTTTACCCCCTAGTTGTGCGAGTAATCTGCCTATAAGAGAGGCACGAATCCAGATCCAAATCACCATCTTCCTCCCGCGAATACCCATCGGAGCGCTTTCGACCAAGAACCCATTCCATCATGGATCCTCAACGCAGCTCCTCTTCTCGCGCTCCCAGCCCTCTGCCAGGAGATTGGGGGAGATGCTCTATTCCACACAACGAGCTGGTGAAGCTCCAAACGGGGGGATATCTCCCTCCGGCCTTCATGGTTCCTGTCTGGGCCGGGCTGGCCACCTATAAAGGTGGGAAGCAAGCGGAGGCTACCCCAAATCCCAACAAAGGGGAGCGGGTATGCTTCATCCCCTATCTGATAAGGGGGCTCGGATTTCCTGTACATCCGTTCCTCCGCGGGCTCCTGGAGTTCTACGGACTCCAGCTTCATAACCTCACGCCCGCCCCGATCCTGCATATTGCGGGTTATGTAGCTCTTTGCGAGCTATTCCTGGGCATCGAGCCCCATTTTGCGTTGTGGAAGAGGTTGTTTTGCCTTGTCCCCCGCTCTCATGAGGGGCTCATATATCAAGTGGGCGGCGCCGAAATATGGCGCATTGCCGGGACCGGATATCCATCCGGAACCCCTAAGAAGGCGTCCGAAGATTGGCCTTCGTTATGGTTTTATATAGAAGACGCTCCGCTGCCAGACCCTGTCCGGATCGGCCTCCCGGAGTTCAACAATGCTCCTCTGAAGAAACGCCTTAGTTGGCGCCCACGGAGCCCCCGACTGGAGGAAGACAAGAGCGTCCATTATTTGATGGGCCGGATAAGGTTACTGTCCCATTCCGGGTTGACCATGATTGGAGTCATGGCAACATGCATTATGAGGGGAGTGCAGCCACTACAATACAGGGGCCACCCCATGTGGGATTTCAACGGGGAGGACGATGCCACCCGTCACGGCCGCAAAGGGCCGGATTCGGCCGAAGACCTGGTGAAGAGCCTGTCCGGCCTGTATAAGGGGGAGAAAGAAGATTTCCTTCGGACGAACCCGTTAAATGGGTTCTCCATGAATAATCCCCAACCTTTGGTAAGCGAACACCTCACGTGCCCAACCCATGCCTTTGAAACTTAAGTTTCTTATACTGTGTTCTTCTTTCGACGCAGGAGCTGCGTCAGACGGTGGAGGACATGCTAAGTCTAGCCCCGCAACCCGAGGATCCAGAGAGATCCTGGGACCCGGCCTCCGAAGAGGATCCGGACATAGGAGTGGAGCTAATCTACGTGGTGTTCTACCAGCTCAGCATGGACAATGCCCTAGTCGCCATTACGGCCGACTATCCCGGACTATATCTGGCTTCCCAGGTGCTTGTGACCGAAGTTCTGACACCGTTAGTCCTTCCTTGATTATTTCTGACCACCATATACGATGACGCTGTGCAGGAGGCACCTCTAGGGCGGGAAGCCGAGCCCGCGGCGGCTGACCATCGAAGGCCAGTCCGGACCAGTGGACAGAAGAGGAGTGCGGCGCGGACTGAAACGTCACCGCAAAGGTATAGCTCACAATTCATTATCTGGAGCGACGTTCCTAGGAAGCGTTCGAGTGCTCATGACTTTTGTAGGGGAAAAAGCACCCGCCGGACTGCGGGTGTAGAGGCTATCAATCCGGCTTCTACCAGCCAAGCTCCAGCGCCTGGTCTGGAGGGGGAGGCGAGCGCAAGGTGCGAGCCGGATACTCCTCCAACGGAGGATGCCGACCGACTGTCCGCCACCAAATCTGAGGTGGAGAGTGCCATGAAACATAGGCGCCGCCGGACTGTTTATCGTGACGCGTGCTTCTCCCCTGAGGCGTTGGATGCCTTTAACGCAGGGGACGCGCACCTCCGTGCCGCTCAAGATGGTTTGACCAGAGCCACGGAGCAGTATGTAAAGGACATACGGGTAAGAGAATTTAATAGTTATATATGCCAGTAGCCCCCGAGACTTAAAGTAGTTATATTAACTGATTTAAGGATCATGTGAAACGCAGGGTCTTTCTGAGAAGAATACCCAACTGTCTCAGGAGCTGCAAGAGTGTAAGGCTCAACTTGAGGCCGCAGTTACTGCCGCAGGAGGAAACGCAGGGACCTCTCCTGGTAACACATTATTTAAAAAGATAAGTAGTGTTTGGCATGTGCGCAAGTCTGATAATGACTTTGCAGGTGCTGCCGGACAAGATCCGGACAGGCAAGAACTTCTGCGCCAGCTGAAGGCCGGCGAGAGGGTGCTGCATAAGGTGCAGCACGAAAGGAACAAGCTCCAGGATGCCCATGCCCAGCTTGGAGAAGAGCTGAAAGGCGTTCGGGCCGAGCTGTCTGGCTCCTTTAAGGAGAATCAGCGGCTTCGTTGCGGCATCTATAGTAAGTGCTTGAGCGAACTCCTTTGAAACGAAGAGTTCGGCGAGGAAGTCAATTGACAAAATATGTCTGTAGGTATACTCATGGGTCGCCCCGCGGAGGAGATGCCCGTATCGACGGGTGATCAACTTCCCGAGTTGTTGCAACTGACCGAACGAGTTCGGCAGGCAATGAGCGGCGTCATCCAGGCTTTATGGCCAGCCTTCTCCCTACCCGAGGGACTTGGGGAGCTTGCGGAGAAGCTTCAGGGAGTGCGGCAGCGCTTCCATTTATGGAAGATTTCAGCCTGCCGCCAAGGTGCCAGGGAGGCCTGGGCCATGTTGAAGACGCGGTACAAGAAGGCGGATCCCAACCACATGGCCGAAGTCGGTCCTGTGGGGCCCGATGGGAAGGAGATCCCTGTAAGTTTAGTATACGGCCAAGTAGAGTTGGCCGCTAAGTTTTCCCAACAGGACTGTAAATTAGACAGCCTGTTAGACGCGATTGAAGAAGAATACAGTCAGTCAATTTGACAATGTATTATAAAATGACATGTAAAATGCCTTCTAGCCGGATTGTAGATTGTTTGTCTTTGCCGACCTTTTCGCTTCGACCTCGGGACCCTAGAGTCCGAAGTGTGTCCGAATACCTTCTCGGTTATGAAACAACCAGGGTATGCATGGAGACCAGGCGTAGGGGTCATTACTGCTTTATCAGACAAGTGCGCAACTAGTTATGTTATATTACATGGTTAGTAAGAAACATCTTCCAGGGAGAATAGTTCCGTTAAGGGTTCCTTTCCTCTGGGGGTGGCATGCCCTAAAGGGCATGTCCGGACTGCGAAAAAAGCAGAAAAACATCTGGGGGCAGATAAATAAGTAGGTAAAATCATCTTTCAAGTCACCGACCGAGTATTCCCTTAAGAACGCTAGCTTTCGGCTTCACCCAGTCTGAGGTACACATCCGGCTGACCCGGCAGTAACAATCGCAGAGGTGCTCCCTTTACCTCCTAGCCGAACAATCGGGAACGTAGGGGTAAGAACAGGAGCCAGGCAACCCAGCTTGGCCAAAACTTAAGTCATATCGATGCATATAATGGTGAATAAAAGGTACATGTGGGAGCTTTAACACATGTGCTGGGCGCGAAACCCTTATAAATTAAGCTTCTGGTAAAGAAGCCCCCAGGTATAGTGAGTGCGGATAGCACATCGATTATGCACGGACTTAGGCGCAAATAAGCCTTTTAAGGCTGTTTATGAGTAGGGGTGAGAGAAAAAAGAGAAAGAAGGCAGCTGAAGTATATAAAAAATTTGGACGGGAGAAAGGGACGAACTCTTAATCCGGCGCTAGGCGTAGAATCTTCGGAGGCGGGCTGTGTTCCATGGGTTCGGCTCGAGTCGATTATCCGATGCATTTCGTAGACAGTATGCTCCGCCGGTAAGGACTTGATCGATGATGAAGGGGCCCTCCCATTTGGGCTTGAGCTTGTCCTTTTTCTTGTCCGGCAAGCGTAGAACTAGTTCGCCCACGTTGTAAGTCTTGGCCTGTACTTCTCTGCTTTGATATCTTTGAGCCTGCTGCTGATAGAATGCGGAACGAGCCTTGGCGACGTCGCGTTCTTCCTCCAATGCGTCTAAGCTGTCCTGCCGATCCAGCTCGGCCTCTCTTTCTTCATACATGCGCACTCAAGGTGAGTCATGAATAATGTCGCAGGGCAAAACTGCCTCTGCGCCGTACACCATAAAAACTGGTGTGAATCCGGTAGTACGGTTGGGCATTGTCCGCAGCCCCCAGAGTACGGAGTCGAGCTCCTCCACCCAGTGCGTGTCCGATTTCGTAAGTGACCGCACTAGTCTGGGTTTGATGCCGCTCATTATTAGACCATTCGCTCGTTCCACTTGACCATTGGTTTGAGGATGATAGACTGAAGCATAATCGAGCTTGATGCCCATATTTTTGCACCATGATTTAACCTCATCGGCCGTAAAGTTCGTGCCGTTATCGGTGATGATGCTGTGGGGGACACCGTAACGGTGTACTACCCCGGATATAAAGTCTATCACTGGTCCGGACTCTGCCGTTTTAACTGGCTTGGCCTCTATCCATTTGGTGAATTTATCCACCATGACCAATAGGTATCTTTGCTTGTGGGTTCCCCCTTTAAGTGGTCCAACCATGTCAAGCCCCCAGACTGCGAACGGCCAGGTAATGGGTATAGTTTTGAGGGCGGTGGGTGGCATATGGCTCTGATTAGCAAACAGCTGACAACCGACGCATCGTTGGACTAAGTCCTGAGCATCTGCCCGGGCCGTCGGCCAATAAAATCTTGTACGGAATGCCTTTCCTACGAGGGCCCGGGCTGCTGCGTGGTGTCCGCCTAGTCCGGCATGAATTTCAGCCAGGAGGTTTCGCCCTTCCTCTTCGGAGATACACCTTTGAAGGACTCCGGTTGTGCTTTTTTAATAAAGTTCTCCCTCGTGGACCTTGTAGGCTTTAGATCACCGAATTATGCAGCGGGCCTCGTTTTGGTCTTCGGGAAGTTCCTGCCTAAGTAAGTAGGCTAGGAATGGTTTTGTCCACGGGGCGATTACGGCCATTATGTCGTGGGCGGAGGGTGTTATTTCGGCGGCGGAATTGCCGCTTATGTCGAATTGCTCTGTGTCGGTTGGTGTGGCTGCTTCTGATTTGTTATGTCCAGACTCCTCTTCCCATAGTACGGATGGCTTGAACAGCCGTTCCAGGAAGATGTTTGGAGGGACAGCGTCACGCTTTGCGCCGATGCGTGCCAATACGTCGGCCGCTTGGTTGTTATCCCTGGCTACATGATGGAATTCGAGTCCGTCGAACCAAGCTGACATTTTTAGGACAGCATTGCGATATGCTGCCATTTTCGGATCCTTGGAATCAAAGTCTCCATTTATTTGGGATATTGCGAGGTTTGAGTCCCCGCGCACCTCTAGGCGTTGAATGCCCATGGAGATTGCCATCCGGAGACCATGTAAAAGGGCCTCGTATTCGGCTGCGTTGTTGGAGTCCGTGTACATTATTTGAAATACGTATTGGACTGTGTCACCGGACGGGGACGTCAAGACGACGCCAGCCCCCAGTCCGGCCAACATTTTAGAGCCGTCGAAGTGCATAATCCAATTGGAGTATGCGCCGTACTCTTTAGGGAGTTCGGCTTCTGTCCATTCAGTGACAAAGTCAGCCAAGACTTGTGACTTTATAGCTCGCTGAGGTCTGTAAGTTATATCGAAAGGTAAGAGCTCAATGACCCAATTTGCAATCCTGCCCGTTGCGTCGCGGTTGTTTATAATGTCATTGAGTGGCACTTTAGAGGCCATTGTTATCGGACACTCTTGAAAGTAGTGTCGGAGCTTCCGGGATGCCATGAACACTGCATACGCGATCTTCTGATAGTGCGGGTAACGGGACTTGGAGGGGGTTAACACAGTGGATACGTAATACACTGGTTTTTGAAGAGGGAATTTATGCCCTTCTGTCTCTCGTTCGACGACGAGTACCGCGCTTACCACTTGATGTGTTGCTGCGATGTATAACAGCATTGGCTCGCCCAGGTTGGGCGCGGCCAGGACCGGATTCGTTGCCAATATGGCCTTTATTTCTTCGAGTCCGGCAGTGGCAGCATCCGTCCACTCGAAGTGTTCGGTGTGCCTGAGGAGGCGATAGAGGGGCAATGCCTTTTCTCCTAAGCGGGAGATAAAGCGGCTGAGGGCCGCCACGCATCCTGTCAATTTCTGGATCTGTTTGAGGTTTTTTGGAATATCCAGCTGTGATAGAGCCCGGATCTTGGCCGGATTTGCTTCAATTCCTCTACCGGATACGATGAAGCCCAGGAGCTTTCCGGCTGGCACGCCGAAAACGCATTTTTCCGGATTCAGCTTGATATCATATTCTCGGAGGTTGTCAAACGTGACCCTCAAGTCGTCTACTAGAGTTTCGACGCGTTTACTTTTGACGACCACGCCGTCTACGTATGCCTCTACTATCTTGCCGATCTGGGTAGCCAGACATGTCTGAATCATGCGCTGATATGTTGCGCCGGCGTTTTTAAGTCCAAAGGGCATCGTGTTGAAGCAGAATGGTCCATATGGAGTAATGAATGCCGTTGCGGCTTGATCTGCTTCTGCCATCTTGATTTGATGATAGCCGGAGTATGCGTCCAGGAAGCACAATGAATCGTGCCCTGCAGTGGCATCGATGATTTGGTCGATGCGGGGGAGGGGGAAGGGATCCTTTGGGCAGGCTTTATTTAGGTCTTTGAAATCGACACATAGGCGCCAGGATTTGTCCTTCTTTGGTACCATTACCAGGTTTGCTAGCCAATCCGGATGTTTGATGTCTCTGATGAATCCGGCTTCCAATAGTTTGGCTAGTTCCTCTCCCATTGCCTGTCTTTTGGGTTCGGAAAATCATCGAAGAGCCTGTTTGACTGGCTTGAATCCTTTTAGGATGTTTAGGTTGTGTTCTGCTAGTCTGTGTGGGATTCCGGGCATATCCGAGGGGTGCCAGGCGAAAATGTCCCAATTTTCCCGAAGGAATTCTCGCAGTGCGGCGTCTACATCAGGGCCCAATTGTACCCCGATGGAGGCCGTCTTTGTCGGGTCCGTTGGGTGGACCTGGAATTTTACTATTTCTTCGGCTGGTTTAAAGGAGGTGGACTTGGATCTCTTATCGAGTATCACATCGTCCCTATTCACCGTAGAGCGCAGCGCGGTGAGTTCCTCTGCCGCTAAGGCTTCGGATAGTGCCTCCAAGGCTAATGCGGCCGTCTTGTTTTCGGCGCGGAGTGCTATGTCCGGATCACTAACAAGAGTGATTATTCCGCCGGGCCCAGGCATTTTGAGCTTCATGTACCCGTAATGGGGTACGGCTTCGAAGATTGTGAATGCCTCTCGTCCTAATATAGCGTGGTATCCGCTGTTGAACGGGGCCACTTGGAACGTGATTTCCTCGGACCTGTAATTGTCCGGCGAGCCGAATACCACATCGAGTGTGATTTTTCCTGTGCAGCGCGCTTCCCGGCTAGGGATTATCCCTCTGAAGGTTGTGCTGCTTCACTCAATGCGGCTCCAGTCTATTTCCATTTTTTGAAGGGTTTCCTCGTAGATGAGGTTTAGTCCGCAGCCGCCATCCATGAGCACCTTGGTAAGCCGAAAGCCGTCCACTATCGGACTAAGGACCAATGCGGCTGGTGCTCGGGCTGTTCGGAATTTAGGTTCGTCGCTGGCGTTGAAGGTGATGGCCGCGTCACTCCAAGGGTTTGCTGTGGCTACGTGATAAGCTTCGGCAAGGCTGCGGATTGTTCGTTTCCGCATATTGTTTGATGCGAAAGTCTCGAAGACTGTTAATACCGTACCGGTATTGTTGGTGTGGCTTCCCGGGGCTAGAAGCTCGTCGCCACTTTTGGCCACCTGCCGTAGTATCCAACATGCTCAAAGGCTATGTGTTGGGACGGCGCCCCCTGCACTGTGAATTGTACAGGGTCTGCTGAGCCATCCCTCCAGTACGGTTCCGTTCCCTTTAAGGGGTTTCTATTTTTTGGTTCTTGAACCTGGCGCCTGAGTGTGATGCGCCCTTTTATTGCGGACTGGGTCTGTATCCGGGGCCGGATTGTCCCGAAACCTATTTTCGATTTTCGGGAAACTCTCTATCACACAGTACTTCTATACTATGGATGCCAGGTCGGCGAAGCATGTGATTTCACGACGGCTGACGGCATTTAGGATTCCCTTGTCCGTGCAATTATTGCAGAAAATTGAGATTGTGTTTTCCTCTCGGCAGTCTTTTATCCTGTCCTTAACCAGGAGGAATCTGGCCCAGTAGCGATGTACTGTTTCGGTGGGCTCTTGCCGGATTAGAGATAGATCGCATATATCTGGTCGGGTGGGCGGAACTAAGTCCCGAGCCCTACCCATCTCAAGGCTCAAAGGCCGAGGAGCTTCCAAGACTGGAAACTTTGGTCGCTGGACATTGTCCAACGAGTCCGGAACGAGGCCTGATTTTAAGCTCAGTGTTCGATCGAAGTCCGCCCCTCCATGGGAATCTGGCGTGGAGGGTTTGGGAGCCCGGACATGTCTAGTTTTCAATATAGGAGAAGAGCCGCCGCATTGTTCTTCTACCACCGTAACGTGGTGGGTGACCTGGGGAGAGTTAATCTCTCTTAGATCGGTTTTAAGCCCGATCTGATCGTAGCCTGTAGCAACTCCCAGGGCGGCGATCCGATCCAAGAGTTCGTTTACGGATGAGAGCTCTGCTGGATCTAGATGCTCGGCGAATTCCGAGTTGACGTGAAGGTTGCTCTCGATGACTCGAGAGGTTATTGCGGAGGCGGTGGCCGGACAGGCGGCTATGAGAAAACCTCCTAGCCGGATAGTTTGGCCGGCGACCAAGGCTCCGTTGGCGAAGATACCGTCCTTTAAGACGGGAAGAGGCATCCTTCCTATCGGTGACGGCACAGAGGAACTCTCAATGAAAGCACCAATGTCGGTGTCAAAACCGGCGGATCTCGGGTAGGGGGTCCCGAACTGTGCGTCTAGGCGGATGGTAACAGGAGACAAGGGACACGATGTTTTACCCAGGTTCGGGCCCTCTTGATGGAGGTAAAACCCTACGTCCTGCTTGATTGATATTGATATTGTGAATGTTTACAAGAGTGGATCTACCACGAGATCAAGGAGGCTAAACCCTAAAAGCTAGCCTATGGTATGATTGTTGTAATGTATGTCCTACGGACTAGGGCCATCCGGTTTATATAGACACCGGAGAGGGCTAGGGTTACATAGAGTCGGTTACAATGGTAGGAGATCTACATATCCGTATCGCCAAGCTTGCCTTCCACGCCAAGGAAAGTCCCATCCGAACACGGAACGAAGTCTTTAATCTTGTATCTTCATAGTCTTGGAGTCCGGTCGATGATGATAGTCCGGCCGATGATAGTTCGGCCGATGGTGGTAATCCGGCTATCCGGACACCCCCTAGTCCAGGACTCCCTCAGGTACCATTAGCAGGCTTGCTAGCCAGTCCGGGTGTTTTATTTCTCTGATGAATCTGGCCTCGAGTAACTTGGCTAGCTCCTCCCCCATAGCTTGTCGTTTGGGTTCTGAAAAGTGCCGCAGTGTTTGCTTGACTGGCTTATATCCCTTCAATATATTGAGGCTGTGTTCGGCCAGCCTGCATGGGATCCCTGGCATATCAGAAGGGTGCCAGACGACTATGTCCCAGTTTTTGCGTAGGAACGATCGTAGTGCGGCGTCAACGGTTGTGTCTAGCTGTGCCCCGATGGATGCTGTCTTCTTGGGGTCCGTCGGGTGGACTTGGAATTTGACTATTTCATCTGCTGGTTTAAAGGAGGTGGATTTGGGTCGCTTGTCCAAGATCACGTCGTCCCTATCCACCATGGAGCGCAATGTGGTTAGTTCTTCGCCCGTGAGGGCTTCAAACAATGCCTCGAGGGCCAGGGCTGTGGTTTTGTTTTCGGCGCGGAGTGCTATGTCTAGATCACTAGCAAGAGTGATAATACCGTTGGGCCCAGGCATCTTGAGCTTCATGTACCCGTAATGGTGTATAGCTTGGAAGCATGCAAATGCATCTCGCCCTAATAAGGCGTGATATCCACTGTTGAATGGGGCCACTTGAAAGGTTATCTCTTCGGACTGATAATTCTCCGCGTGTAGAATACCACATCGAGTGTGATTTTTCCTGCGCATCGCGCCTCCCGACTGGGAATGATACTCCGGAAGGTCGTGCTACTTTGCTCAATGTGGCTCCTGTCTATTTCCATTTTGTTGAGAGTTTCCTCATAAATGAGGTTTAGTCCGCTGCCGCCGTCCATGAGCAATTTGGTAAGAAAGCCGTCCACAATCGGACTAAGGACCAACACGGCTGGTGCCCGGACTGTTCTGAATTTTGGTTCATCACTGGCATTGAAAGTTATGGCCGTGCCATTCTAGGGTTTCATTGCTGTGACTTGGCAGACTTCAGCGAGGCAGCAGAAGTCTCGAAGACCGTCAATACTGTAGGGTCGTTGTCTTCCCTGGGATGTTGCTCTGCGGAATTTTTGGTGAGGAGACCCTCGCCGCTCTTGGCCACTTGCCGGAGTATCCAACATGCTCTAAGGCGGTGGGTGGATACGGTATCCGATGTTGTGAGCATTTTTCATGGCCTATCGAGCCGTCCCTCCAGAACGGTTCCGCGCCCCGTCATGGGCTTTGATTTTTTTGGTATTGGATCAAGCGACCGATGAGGGTGCATCCTTTTTGTCTGGACGAGGGGTTGAGTGGAAACCGGTGGGTCCCAAAAAGCTGCCTGAGTTTTCCAGGCACTTTCCATTGCGCAGAACTTCTGTACTATGGTTGCCAAGTCAGCGGAGTGTGATACATGACGGCGGTTGATTGCATTGAGGGTTCCCTCGTCCGTGCAATTTTTGCAGAATAATGAGATTGCGTCTTCATCGCGGCAGTCTTTGATCTTGTCTTTGACAAGAAGGAATCTGGCCCAAAAGTGATGGACTGTTTCTTAGGACTGTTGTCTAATGTGGATAAGATCGCATGTATCTAGGTGGGTGTGATAGAGGCGAGGGTCCTGATCTTTCGATGAGATAATAACTATCAATTTGGTGGAGACGGCTTTGATGATCCGACTAAAAACATGCACGACGTTGCGCCTTAGCAATTGCTAAACCAACTCAGAGAGGCTATTGACCACGCTGGAGCATGATCAACCTGACCATGAAGGTCAATTCCTGCAAGCAATCGAAGAACAAGCAAGAATATGATTAGGCAATCTGAATATTGCGAGTATGGATGAAGTATTGATAAAAGTGGGGTTTCATAAGCGGTCTTGGTCTGGTCGTTCGACACAAACGAAGTACACGAAGTTGCAGCGATGGCTAACTTTTAACTAAATAAAACCCAAGTCTAAAGGATGCCTTAAGGGCTATATTTATAGGGAAAAGAGAGGGGATTTTTTCCACCCTTGGCAAGGTGGGACTAAAACACCTCCTAAGTCGTTTCCCCTACAATATGGACTCTAAAAATAGATTACATGGGCTTGACCCAAAATAAGGTGGCGCAACACCAATAATAAGCTATGCACGAAATTTATGAAAGGCCATCTTGTATATTTCATCCATCTTCTTGTATGTCATCATGGTGGCTTCAAAGTCCGGAAATGTCCACTTGAACCTCTGTTCTTGTTCTCTTCGCACGCACCTTCATCTCCGTGGTTGACCATGCTCCAATGTTCAACCTTCGTGTCCGTGCTAGGCCCTTCAATTGCAAGCAACACAAATGTGTCTAAGTTAGGCAGCATCATATTCTCATGAACACTAGAAACATTACGAAGAAACGAAAGTACCTGACAATTTAATTGGCGTATCTGAGCTCTAGCAACTGTTCCAAGTGCTAAAACAGCAGGGGGTATGGGTGTAACTGTGGTAACCATGTCCTCATCCTCCTCCCCTTCTTGAAAACGAAGCCGTCCTCGGCGTTGCTTAATGTGAAATGTGTCTAACAAAAGAGACAAGTTGTACATGTTGTATATGTATATGTCATCCATTTTTACTGATCTCAGTTGGGGCACATGTGACATGGTTATACAAGAGCACCCTTCAGAAGTCATGAAAAATAAAGCCAATATATTATCACAAGAAGTCAAAGGCATGAAAATATTGCAACTCAGTTTGCACATATAAGTGAAGCTCTTATTCATAACAAAAGAGTGGCAATGCTCATCATTAAACCATCCCAACCTTGATGAACCATCACCAAGATTAGAGGTCATATCAAAATGATTAAACATTGGCACAACTATTTTCACACATATTTGATCCAAATCTGATCTATTCACTAATTCACATGGTTCTTTTGCATCAATAGTTAATTCAATGGGTTCACTCAAATTTTTTTGATCACATGGCAAAGTCAAATCATGAACATAGTCCTCTAAAATAGCTTGTGTGATCAAAGTAGTGGGTAGCTCATCGCATGGTTCATTTAAATTGACAAGGCATTCATCATACTCATGTGGAGGTGGAAGATCGGTACCTTTGTCATTACCTCTTATGATCAACAAAGATGATGTAGGCACTCTAGGTGGTGACACGTCACATGGTGGAGGTGATGTAGTGCTCTCAACAATGGATGTTGTTGCCATAGGAGACGCAGTGGTGGAAGGAACAACCGTCGCAACTCTTGGGATTTGCACCTTTCGCTTGTTTATCTTGTGGGAAACACGTCTTGTTATCTCCTGCTCAGCTTTGCAAGCAAGACGAAACAAACGGTCCATAGGATAACATGTTTCATGAGTTAGTATCTCCTGAATGTCACGGTTTAATCCTCCCCAAAATCTATCCATAAAATCGTCTTCACTTTCTTTTAAAGAGGAATGCAACAAGGTAGTTTGTAAATCATCATAATATTTCGTTACGGTGTCACTACCTTGTTTTAAACGTTGCAACTTTTTCATCATGTCACGAGTATAATAAGTAGGGAAAAATGTATGTCGCATGGCAAGTTTCAAATCATCCCAAGTAGTAGGTATATAATCAGGGTGTAACCGACAATATTCACTCCACCAAACTAAAGCATAACCGGTGAAAGAACCAACCGCAACCTTAACTCTTTTATGTTCATCAAAATTATGGGAAGCAAATATATTATTTATGTCGAACTCCCATTCAATATATAAAGCAGGTCTAAAACGGCCATTAAATGATGGTATAGGAACATTAGCCTGATCATGTGCATTTGGATGTTTATGCACCTCTCGTGATCGTTGTGGAATTTGCATAGGTGGTGGCATGTCTCCCGCGATCGACAAAGCCCATGAATTGACTTTAGATCCTGTCATGATTAGTAGAAACAAGAAACAAAATCCAAAAATGATGTTCCTATAACTACTAGGATGTGGTGGTAAGACGCTCAGAGTAAAGCAAATATCAATGTCTTACAAGTTCTTACCATGCAGCAGGCGGTGATTGGCAACCAGCAGTGTCAAATAACTCCAAAAGTTGATAAAGCGATTGCCAGGCGAACGTATGTATACACGGTGTAGAAATATGTGGAGCTGGGTTGGCTTTATATATGTGGGAAAAAATGCTACAACCACGTTAATTAATGCAAGTGGAATAATCGTTCAAAGCAGTCGAGTGCTGGTTCTAGGCTAGACTGTACTAGAGATGCGAGCCAAAGACACAGACAAAATTCACGCATTGAATTGAACCGGGGATATCTTTCTTTTACCGAGGACCGGATCAATTGAAGGGCAGAAAGAAACAATGCTAGAAACTGTGCAACTCTTTTTTTTAACCAAACCGAAACTGCCCCTTTTTCCACACGGATCAAGTCATTTTATTTTCTCGAGCTCAGGCCGACGGCAACAAACACCAACAACACCACACGTTGGTACAAGCTTTTGTTCACGTTTTTGTGGGCTGCTCTGTTCTGCAAAGAAATCCAACCGTGCACCACAACCTCTTTTTTCTTACCACAGCCAAAGTACTTTTCTTTAGAGAACCACAACCAAAGTACTAGGACGTACTAGTAGTCTATAGCGCAACAAGGGACACCCTTTTTTTTACTGTCTCCAAGGATCAAGTGATGTTCCAGTTGGTACTTTCCTTCTTTCTCTATGCAGATTTTTTTTTGCGGGCAAAATGCCGTAGCAAACTCCCCACAAAACAGCAGCGCACTATGCCTATTTTTGTTTTTGGCGCGGATCCCAACAAAATCTGGTAGGTACCTTCTTTTTCCTTGGTTCCGTTAAAAAAGTCCCAAGGAAACAAACCTGCACTTTAATGCTCTTTCCGTTTAAAACTGCCAAGAGATAATGATTCTCTTTATTTTTTCGTTGGAAACTATCTTGCCAATCAAACCGATATAGTCCTTCCAAATATCACGTGAGCAACCTCAATTCTAGGCACTATTCATGTTTTTTCTTTATGGCTGCGATTTTCCACTTCTCCCGTAAGGAATCTACTCTCTCTCTTTTTAGCTGACTAGACTTGCCTTGTTATCTCTCTCTCTCTCTTGACTTAATCACCAAGATCTTTCCAAATAAACAAACCTACTAGCACTTTCCCAACAAATCTGCCTGGATCTGATCCGACTTGCCTATTTTTTCTCCAAGTTCGCTGCTCCTATTCATCTTATCGTTTTTTTGCTCTTTCTTGTATGCACCAATTCGAACCTTCCAAATATGCAAAGTTGCTTTCCTTGTACGTATCCCTTCGGTAAAAAAAATTTTGGTCGACGAGAACTTGCCAGAACGAATCTGGTAGTAATACCCCTTACGATTTCCTAGGAAATCAGTCCCAACAAGGCAACAATCGTAGCAGATCCTTTAAATCCTCCTCTTTTTTAACTGATTTGATTACTTTCCAACTAGTACTTCGTGACACAAATCCAAACAACACCAAACACTTGTCAATCCCGTGATGCACTAGTGGCCGATCCAATCTTTCCTCTTTTTTTGCAAACTCCAAACGTGGCTGACTCCAGAAAAAAAACCAACAGCACAAAAATCGGAGCAACTTTATTGGCAGAAACTTTCCAACCAAATCAATTCGTTTTGCCTTCCAAACCAAGTAGTACTCCAAACAAATCTGTTGTTCCTTTTCTATCTTCTTATTCTTTTTTTTATTCGTGTCAGCCCCAAGTTCAGAGAACGACCTGCTCGCTTCCCAGTCAGACTTTTTTTATCAGATCCAAATAGCCCCTTGAGTAACACGTACTACCTTGGAATAAGAGAGATATTTGGATTCTTTTCTAGAGCGTGTGCAGCAGCCTTGGGACCCACAAAGGAGATCACAGCGAAATTGTATGCAACCAAAAAAACTGAAGCAAAGGAGGCCAACAAAAATCTGAACTGTACGGCTCCATTTTCCTACTGTTTTCTTATTCCCTTTTTCTTTGACCGATCCAATCTCTCTCCAGATCTGTATTTTTTTCTCTCAACTTTAATATGAATCGGGCTCCAAGATTGATGTGATGATGACAATGAACGACAAAAGCAGATGGATGGTGGTGATGGCGATAGCGGCGACGACGAAAATAAGTAGCACCGGAAGATGACAACAAAGTGGATGATGGTGTGAGCGGAGGTGACGTGAACAAAATGTGACTAGAACTCGAAACTCTAAAAGTTTAGGCACTAAAACCAGCAGCTCGACACACGATGCAACCAAAAATTCAACAGTGCAAAAACTAAGTGATAATAGCGAAAGGCTCAGACTGTCTGGGACATAGATGAACTAATCTAACTCGGTGAGGGTCCCGATCTTTTGATGAGATGATAACTATCGATTTGGTGGAGACGACTTTGATGATATGACTAAAAACGTGCACGACGTTGCGCCTTAGCAATCGCTAAATCAACTCAGAGAGGTTATTGACCACGCTGGAGCACGATCAACCTAACCACGTAGGTCTATTCCTGCAAGCAATCGAAGAACAAGCAAGAATATGATTAAGCAATCTGAATATTGCGAGTATGGATGAAGTATTGATAAAAGTGGGGTTTCATAAGCGGTCTTGGTCTGGTCGTTGGACACAAACGAATTACACGAAGTTGCACCGATGGCTAACTTTTAACTAAATAAAACCCAAGTCTAAACGATGCCTTAAGGGCTATATTTATAGGGAAAAAAGAGGGGATTTTGTCCACCCTTGGCAAGGTGGGACTAAAACACCTCCTAAGTTGTTTCCCCTACAATATGGACTCTAAAAATAGATTACATGGGCTTGACCCAAAATAAGGTGGCGCAACACCAATAATAAGCTATGCACGAAATTTATGAAAGGCCATCTTGTATATTTCGTCCATCTTCTTGTATGTCATCATTGAGGCTTCAAAGTCCGGAAATCTCCACTTGAACCTCTGTTCTTGTTCACTTCGCGCGCACCTTCATCTCCGTGCTTGACCATGCTCCAATGTTCAACCTTCGTGTCCGTGCTAGGCCCTTCAATTGCAAGCAACACAAATGTTTCTATGTTAGGCAGCATCCTATTCTCATGAACACTAGAAACATTACGAAGAAACAAAAGTACCTGACAATTTAATTGGCATATTGAGCTCTAGCAACTGTTCGAAGTGCTAAAACAGTAGGGGATATGGGTGTAATTGTGGTAGCCATGTCCTCATCAGGGTGGCTAGTTATAAGTCCGAAAACTGACCCAATCTGGGATCCGGAGTTTGAGAAACTTCCGAGCTTAACAATTCGGGCTCCGGGATATCAACCATTTTTTTAGGCCCACAGTCTGACTCTAGGCTCGGAGTACGGGGCACGTCTTCCCACGGGAGGGTGTCTGGCTGTGTGAGCTCGGAAATCCGAACATAGTTCCTCCTTAATACAGAGGAATAGTTGTTGTGTTGTTCCTCGACTACCGCTATTTGATGGGTGATCGGTGGAGATTCAATTTCCCTCTGATCGGGTTTAAGCCCAATCCGATCGTAGTCTGTAGTGACTCCCAAGGCGGCGATGCGATCCACGAGTTCGTTTAAATACCACAACTCCGTTGGATCCATGTGTTTGGAGTATTCTGAGTTGACACAGAGGCGATTTTCGATGACTCGAGAAGTCGTCGTCGTCGCGACGGCTGAACGGGCGGTCATAGTGAACCCGCCCAGCTGAAGGGTTTGGCCAGAGGCCAGGGCTCCTCCAGAGGCAATGTTGTCGTTGACAAGAAGGAGAACCATTAGTCCTATCTTCGACGTCACAGCGGAACTCTCAATGAAAGCACCAATGTCAGTGTCAAAAACGGCAGATCGGGTAGGGGGTCCCGAACTGTGAGTCTAAGGTAGATGGTAATAGGAGACGGGGGACACGATGTTTACCCAGGTTCGGGCCCTCTCTATGGAGGTAATACCCTACTTCCTGCTTGATTGAGCTTGATGAATATGAGTATTACAAGAGTGGATATACCACGAGATCGTAATGGCTAAACCCTATAAGCCTAGTGTCGGTGTCAAAACCGGCGGATCTCGGGCAGGGGGTCCCGAACTGTGCATCTAGGCGGATGGTAACAGGAGACAAGGGACATGATGTTTTTACTCAGGTTCGGGCCCTCTCGGTGGAGGTAAAACCCTACTCCTGCTTGATTAATATTGATGATATGGGTAGTACAAGAGTAGATCTACCACGAGATCAAGGAGGCTAAACCCTAGAAGCTAGCCTATGGTATGATTGTTGTTCGTCCTACGGACTAAAACCCTTCGGTTTATATAGACACTGGAGAGGGTTAGGGTTATACAAAGTCAGTTACAATGGTAGAAGATCTACATATCCGTATCGCCAAGCTTGCCTTCCACGCCAAGGAAAGTCCCATCCGGACACGGGACGAAGTCTTGAATCTTGTATCTTCATAGTCTTGGAGTCCGGCCAAAGATGATAGTTCGGCTATCCGGACACCCCCTAGTCCAGGACTCCCTCAGTAGCCCCTGAACCAGGCTTCAATGACGACGAGTCCGGCGCGCATATTGTCTTCAGCATTGCAAGGCGGGTTCCTCCTCCGAATACTTCATAGAAGATTTTGAACACCAGGATAGTGTCTGGCTCTGCAAAATAAGCTCCAGATGCCACCGTATAGAGAATAATATTTACACAAGTTCAATCTGCTGACGTATTTCGTGGCGTGACGTCACACCATGACCAAGCCTTTATTCGAATTGTTTTTATTGTTCCACCTCAGCGCGTTTAGCAAAGCGGTTTCCTTGGCACGTCTTGTCAAAGTAGAGATCGTGTCCCCTTATTCCGGGATTCTCATCAATACGGGCGTGGGTAACCCAACCGTGCCCGTTGGCACGCCCCTCTATCGAAGGCGAATCCCAAACGTCCACGGGGAGGGCTCTTGGTATTCAACCTCTTTATAACGAGACCAAGGCCTGCTCCTTTCTTTCAATCTCAATCGAATCTGCCCCTTGCCTCGAGTTCCAACACCCAAAGCACCAGATTCAGGCGCTTCGGACCTTCGACGATGTCCGGCTCCGACCTGCAAGGCCGGTGGATGCCTTCTTCCGTCACGGAAGAAGACGTGCTAAAGCTGAGAGACGCCAGGTATCTAACCAGCAAAATGTCACATAGGCTGCCTGCCCAAGGGCAGGTTATTCCTACTCCCGAGCCTGGCGAGAGCGTGGTGTTCGTGTCTCACTTCCTTCGGGGTTTAGGCTTCCCGATGGACCCCTTCATGAGGGGGCTCATGTTTTATTATGGGCTGGAATTCCACGACTTGGATCCGGAGTCCATCCTCCACATCTCATTGTTCATATCGTATGCGAAGCCTTCCTCCGCATTACCCCTCACTTCGGATTGTGGCTCAAGACCTTCAAAGTAGAGCCGAAGATGATCAAGGGGCAGCAGACAGAGCGCGGAGGGGCTGTTATAAGCAAAAATGCTGACGCTCCATGGCCCGAGGGCTCTTTTCAAGAGGTGCTTGGTCTATGGCAACAGGAGTGATTCTACATCATCGCTCCCAGGGGCACCAAATGGGTGGCGCCACCTGCCTTCCGCCCGGGTCCTCCACAACGGCTGGCGTCATGGGTCAACAAAGGGCTCGACTGGGGGCCGTCCAAGGACGTTCCTCTGCTGCAGGGCTGTATTCGAGACCTCCAAGAGAGAGAGATCAATCTGGTTGTAGTGGCGCAGGTCATGCTGATTCGGCGCCTTCTGCCCTGCAAACGTCGCCCCCTCCGCCTGTGGGAATTTAATCCGAAGGGACCACGATCTCTCCAACACTTCATGGGCGCGACGCCCGTGGAGATGTATAAATTGTTCTTCGGATCACAAGAGATGTGTCCGGATTTGACCGAGGACGCGGGTCTGAGCTACAATCGCCAGGATGCTCAAGTAAGTAGCCCCGTGCCCGGACACGCAATCCGTACATTTATCATAAACTTGCCCTTTAAAGAGCTGTCCCTTAAACAGGAGTGGATAGCGAAAGCAAAACTAATAAGGTGTCCGGCCCCCTCCCCGAGACCAAGCCGGATCCGGTGTTAACCAAGATGCTGGAGGCTGCGCCTTTGGAAGAGGGCAAAGGGGGGAACAGGGAAGCTAGTGCCTCCGCGAAGGAGGCTTTCAAGGAAGGGGGGATCGAGAATTCCACCCTCCAGGGGGAGAAGAGGACCGCTTCTAAGGATCCGGAAGCCAAGGCCTCAAAGTGGGGGAAGAAATCCTCACCAGAGGGTCCTGTGCCAGGAGAAGCCCCGGCCGCACTATTTCCCCAAGGGAATCAGCCCTCCAGCGAGCCGTAAGTAGAAAGGGGAGTTTTGTAATAAGGGACATCCCTGTTTTTATTTCTAAATATAACCAAAGTTTTACCTTGTAGTTCGGATCTCAGCCCTTCTCAGCAGAGCTCATCTTCGGGGGATCTTCGTCCGGAGATGATGGAGAGCGAAATGCCTCCATCTGCCGCACCGTCATGCGGGGCGGACGACCTTGAGGTGTCTTCGCGGAGGGTTTCCCCGAGTCCGGTGGGGCCGGGAGGTCCGGCACCAGCTGGTGTACTGTCGAAGGAGCTGAAGGATCTGCTCGGGCGAGCGTCTATCTCAGAAGATCACTGTGCGTTAATGGGTACGGTGATTGAAAGGATTTCATCCGCTGAGAGCGGATTGCATGAAGCCGTCAGAAGTTTACTAACGGGGTTTGAGGTATGTGAAAATGCTATACCTTCTGACAGTTTTGCATATAGATTGCGCCCTGTATAGATAGTAGCCCCTGAGACTCGGTGCATTGTCGAAAGTGACAGCGCACCGAGGATCATAACCTCAGTTTTAATATGTCGCCTGTCCTATATAGGTGGCGGAGCGTCCGGTGGCCAGCCGGACTGATCAATTTGCCGAACTGAAGCGGCAACTTGACGTGGCAGATGCGGACATCGCGCTTGTCAATAAGCGGCTTGACGAGTCACAAGGTATGCAACTTCTCCGCGGACACCTGGTAAGGGAGCTTGATGCCCATGCCTTACAACATGTGTGCTTTATGCATATGGTGCCGCTGCTATGGAGAACCTTCGGGCGGAGCTAGCCCAAGTCAAGGAGCAAGCCAGAAAAAGTGATGTGGCTGCCTTGAGGGCGGCTGAGGAACTAAAAGTCGAATAGGCTGCTCACTGCCGAAGCAGGGAGGAAATGGCCGAGATGGCTGGGAAGTTGAAGAATGCTACTGACCGCTATGAGTTTCTTGAAAAAGAACGCCGAGCGGAGCAAGAAGACCTGAAGAAGGCCACCGCTGAAGCCAAGGATGCCCGCTCCGTGATGAGAGCTATAAAGGAGGAGCTATGTCAAGCCGGCGATATCGCGGCTAGAAAGCCCTTTCTGCTGCGGAGGAAGTTCATGGATCTGAAGTATGCTCAGTTGGGCCAGCTGTGGGGTGCGGAGGATGCTTATCTAGATTTGGCGGCGAGTGCCGCAGACGCGGTCGCACACTTCCGAGGCCAAAAGGATCACGGAATGGAAGAACTTTTTTGGTCACAGTTCCATAGTCCAGAGCGTCCGCTTTCATTGACCGATCGTTTGGCCGAATGGGTTGAGCTGAATAGGTTGTCTGGACTTGCCATGAAGGATCTCGTGGCTCATTTGTGGCCGAAAAGGCCCGAGCCGAAGAGTTATTTTGGCTTGGTGCAGCAGTTCCTTGGTGCGGTGCCGCATATCAATGCAAGGAAGCGGTCGACATGCATAGAGGGTGCGTGGATGGCTCTTGCCCGTGTCAAAACATACTGGGCAGAGATGAAGGCCACCGACGTTGCATCCTGGGATTCGGACGGAAGCCGAGTACCTGTCGAGCACTATTTTGAGGAAGTCCTGCAGGGCGCTCATTTAATAGAGACGCAGTGCTCGAAGGATATCATGTTTAATAGAGACATGTATGATTTGTGAAACGATGTTTCAATATAATATAAGGGCTTTTTATACTTGTGCGTTCAAGTATTGAAATACCTCCTGTGCGGCCGTTAATGTATATGTGTATATACCTGAAAGATGGCAGTCTTCGGCTTCAGCCCCCACACACATAGTGTGGGGGTGTTTGCAAAAAAAAGGTGCATTTTCACACTTAATCCAACGTCTTGGTCCTGTGAAGGAGGTGATAGCGTAGCAAACTAGGCAACCGGACTATAATGCTTTATCACTTTCACTTAGCCATAGGAGTTCGATGGTGGGGCTACTATATAGCCCCTAGGGGCACCGCGCTCTCCGAATTCGGGGTGCGTATGTGCCTGACCGGGAAACGGTCCTTCGTCAAAGCGGAGGAATTCTAAACATTCCGGTGGGTCATCGAGTGGTTGACCAGTCTCACACTATATCATGACAGTCAGTTTTCGGCTTTCTCTACTGAGGTGCTCACCCGGCCGAACCGGGGCACAATCGCAGTAGTTCTCCTGGTGCCGCGTTAGCCGATAGAGCGGAACGTAAGGCAGCAAAACATAGGAGCCGGGCAAACCCAACATTTGACCAAAGACATGATTCGGAGATGATGCATATAAGGCCTAACTCGAGATGCCGAACACTCCCTAAGGTATTCGGTCTTTATGAAAACGGGCAGAACAATGCCCTAAGCCCCTAGTGTCTAGGTACGCGCAAAAATTTCTGACGCGGCCGATGCCAAAACGCTAGCCTCCTCCTCAGTTATAACAAGAAACCGAGGGATGTGTATCAACAAGAGACAGTGAAAAAGGTTTACGCAGGGTCTTAATCTGAAAAGAATCCTTGCAACGGGTCCCTACTGCACATCTGCGCCTGTGTCTCCGTTGTGCCGTATCCTGGACGGGTGTAGCACGATGTTCATCTGTAAAAGAGAAGAACTTAGTTGGAAAAAAAGATCGTGCGAAAAATGTATTTTAATATGAACAGAGTATGATTCAAAAAATGAATAAAATTGAGCTTTATTGTCTCTTGTTGTACATGCGCGGAGCCCCTTGTAAGGGGGTACGCGGCTAGTAAGCCCCTTGTTTATTTATACCGGACTCGTCTAACCGTGTCTGGGGTCTGAATGACCTGTTTAGGTGCTTTGATCAGCAAAGCCGGATTAGTGTGTGGCTGTCAAGGCAGTCTCACGTTCTTCTGTATTCGAGGAACCCTCGAAGTTTCCCTTTAATGAGATGATAGCACGTGGACCGGGCATTTTAAGTGTAAGAGATGCATAATGTGGTATTGCGTTAAAGCGGGCGTAAGCTTCACGTCCCAATAATGCTTGATGGCTACTTTTAAATGGGGCGATGTGGAAGACTAACTTTTCGCGACGGAAGTTGTCGGATGAGCCGAACACAACTTCTAGTAGTAGAGAGCCCGTACAATGGGCATATGGGCCTGGCATCACTCCTTTAAAGGAAGTGTTGCTATGGCGAATTTTGGTTGGGTCTATCCCCATTATGCGGATTGTGTCCTGATATAGCAGGTGTAGATCACTGCCGTCGTCCATTAGGACTTGTGTAAATTGTAGTCCATCGATTATAGGATCTAATATCAAGGCAGTCCATCCCGTGCTCCGGATACTTCCGGAGTAGTCCTGATGGTCGAAGGTGATTGGTTTTGACAACCACTGTTGGGACTCCACTGGGGTAGATCGTGTGGCGCGTATTTCAATGGGCGCTGCTCTATTTTTCCCCGTTGTCACTTGAAGCGAGTTTACTATTTTGACCTCTTGTGGGAAGTTCCTTTGTTTTCCGGTGCTCTGCTTGTCGGGTTCGTCATCGTCCTCACTTGGTGTGTCGAGCCCCTTGTTTTCGGCATTAAGTCGGCCGGACTGTTTGAAGACCCAACAATCTCTATGGGTATGGTTTGCAGGCTTCCCGGGGGTACTGTGGATTTGGCATATCTTGTCCAAGATTTTGTTTAGGTTGGATAGCTCGTTGTTGTTGTCCTTAAGAGGCAGTTTTTTGTTGTTCTGCCAAGAGCTTTTGAATCCGGCGTTGACTGTCGTGCTCTTCGGACTATTTCCCTTAGTCCGGCACTGGTCCTTGCTGCGTCGTGGTTTCCCATTTCCATCCCTGACTTCAGACGTACTTGGGTCGCTGGTACTTCATCTTGCCAGCCAGCTATCCTCTCCCGCGCAAAAGCGGGTCATGAGGCTTGTTAATGCGGCCATTGTTCTTGGCTTTTCCTGGCCGAGGTGTCTGGCAAGCCATTCGTCTCGGACGTTATGTTTGAAAGCTGCTAAGGCTTCGGTGTCCGGACAGTCGAGTATTTGGTTCTTTTTTGTGAGGAACATGTCCCAGAATTTGCATCCGGAGGGCGGACATAAGTCCCTTGAAAATTTGCCCGAAACGCATCCTCGAGCTCTTCCCAACTTCCAATGGTATTTTCTGGGAGGCTTTTGAGACAATGCCGGGCTGGCCCTTTGAGCTTGAGGGGTAAGTATTTTATGGCGTGGAGGTCATCTCCTCAAGCCATATGTATGCGTAGGATGTAATCCTCAATCCAGACTCCAGGGTCTGTTGTTCCGTCGTATGCCTCTATGTTTACGGGCTTGAATCCCGCTGGAAATTCATGATCCAGCACCTCATCGGTGAAACATAGGGGGTGTGCGGCGCCCCTGTATTTGGGTGTGCCGTGATGTTCTAATACTCGACGTGTTGCATTGCTTTCTAGAGCTTGCTTTCTTGGCCCATAGATAGACCTAACTAGGCCATACTTTTGGGGCGAATCCTTATGCGGATCGCGTGCCGGCTTATGTGCGGCACCATTTGCCACTCTATGTTTGTTGTGTGGTCGTCTATCCGACCGGGCGGCCTCTTTGTTCTTTGATTGTGGGGGCTCTACGGCCTCCTCGTCAAATTCGGGCAGTAGTTTGCGCTTCGGGTAGCTCTTTGTTTGGCGACTATCGCCGTATTTGTCTGCGGTGTTGAGTACTTTGCTCCATCTCATTCTGAGTGCATCTTCCGCTGTTTTGAGCTTCCGCTTCTGCTTCTTCAGACTACGTGTAGTGGCGACAAGCCTTTTGTGGAGGTTCTTCTGCTCCAACGATGTGTCCGGCGTGAGATCGTCCAGACTGTTATCTTCGCAGGGGACGGATTGTTTATCCAAGTTATCCTGTTCGGATGGTTGCTCGAGGGCATGTTCGTCGTCCACCGGTTCGCCCTGCTCTATGGCTGGGTCTGTATGGGTGCTGTCTTTGTCGAGGCTGGACTTTGAGCGGCGCTTACGTCGCCGTTTTGACTGCTTTTCGAGGGAATTATCCTTCGCAGCGTCCCGTTGTTTCTCGCTATCGCTTCCTTTAGGTGCATCCACCATATATACATCGTGAGTTGAGGTGGCCTTCCAGTGCCCTGTAGGTGCTGGTTCTTGGTCGTCTCCGGCATCATCGTCCATACCGTCGATGTCTTTGGAGTGAAAGTCGAGCATGTCGGTTAAATCATCGATAGTGGCTACAAAGTGGGTGGTGGGTGGATGTTGAATTTCTTCGTCGTCTGCATCCCAACCTTCCTGACCATAGTCCGGTCAGGGCTCTCCTGATAAAGAGAGAGACTTTAGTGAATTCAGGATGTCGCCAAAGGGCGAGTGCTGAAAGATGTCCGCAGCAGTGAACTCCATAACCGGCGCCCGATCGGGTTTGATTGGCAGGGGCGCGGGAGGTTCGGAGTCCGGAGAGGAGTCCGGCACCTCGGAGTCACGGGCTTTGCGAAGGACGGGGATGGTGTTCGGCTCAATCGCCGTAGCCCCCGAGGCGGTGTCCAGCCACCCATCCTCGATCGGCAAAGTCGGCCCCGAGCTAAGGGTCGGAGCGGACACATGTGCGGCCTCCAGGGCACTGTCCGGCAGCAGAGCTAGATCATGCCCATCGTGACTGTGCGGCGCGCTTGGCTGTGGCTCGAACCCGTCGAAGATCAAGTCTCCACGGACGTCAGCCGTATAGTTCAAACTTCCAAATCTGACTTGATGGTCAGGGGCGTAGCTTTCAATCTGCTTCAGATGGCCAAGTGAATTGGCCCGAAGTGCAAAGCCACCGAATACAAAGATCTGTCCGGGGAGAAAAGTCTCACCCTGGACCACGTCGTTGTTAATGATCGAAGGAGCCATCGGGCCTAGAGGTGACGACACAGTGGAACTCTCAATGAAAGCACCAATGTCGGTGTCAAAACTGGCGGATCTCAGGTAGGGTGTCCCGAACTGTGCGTCTAGGCGGATGGTAACAGGAGACAAGGGACACGATGTTTTTACCCAGGTTCGGGCCCTCTCGGTGGAGGTAAAACCCTACTCATGCTTGATTAATATTGATGATATGGGTAGTACAAGAGTAGATCTACCATGAGATCAAGGAGGCTAAACCCTAGAAGCTAGCCTATGGTATGATTGCTATTCGTCCTACGGACTAAAACGCTCCGGTTTATATAGACACCGGAGAGGGTTAGGGTTATACAGAGTCGGTTACAATGGTAGGAGATCTACATATCCGTATCGCCAACCTTGCCTTCCGCGCCAAGGATAGTCCCATCCGGACATGGGACAAAGTCTTCAATCTTGTATCTTCATAGCCTTGGAGTCCGGCCAAAGATGATAGTTCGACTATCCGGACACCCCCTAGTCCAGGACTCCCTCACCTAGCCTATATGATTATGATTGTGCACTATGGACTAAACCCTCCGGTTTATATAGACACTGGAGGGGACTAGGGTTGTACAAAGTCGGTTACAGAGAAAGGAATCTACATATCTGAATCGCCAATCTTGCCTTCCACGCAAAGGATAGTCCCATCCGGACACGGGAAGAAGTCTTTTGTCTTGTATCTTCATAGGCCTACAGTTCGGCCCATGTTAATAGTCCGGCCGTTCGAGGACCCCTTAA
Source organism: Triticum dicoccoides (assembly GCF_002162155.2). Taxonomy (NCBI): domain Eukaryota; kingdom Viridiplantae; phylum Streptophyta; class Magnoliopsida; order Poales; family Poaceae; genus Triticum; species Triticum dicoccoides. The sequence continues at coordinate 180,851,452 of NC_041389.1, forward strand.
TCCAGGACTCCCTCACTCGCGGCAGCAGTCGGAGTTTGGCAAGCTCGGCTTTGGTGTTATTGTGCACGAGAGGTCGGCTCGTGGGAGCATGGCGAGTGCGTTGATAGGCTCGGACTCGAGTGGCGGTGGCTAGAACGACAACAGTGTCATGCACGGCAGAGCCGAGCTCTTAGCCATGGGAGGGATGCATCCTGGAGCTCACGAATGCGAGGGGTAAAAGAGGGTTTTGACACGGAAGCTCACAACGATCACGTTGAGAAGGTGAGAGACCTCGAGGAGGTCCTGGTGGTGCCGAATCGACGGTGGGGATCGCCGACACCAGAGGTTGAAGACGATGGTGTTGGCGATGCTACGGGCCATCCGACGTCCATTGCCTTGGTGGAGATGAGGAGCAGGTCGTGGAGGAGCTTCTGGGAGCGTCAGAGGAGCGAGGGGGTGGTTGTGGACACAACACCGACTACGGCGCTTGGGTGTGCTCGGGAGAGGGAGCAGAGGAGGAGAAGGGCTTCCAGGAAGAGAGGGAGAGACCAAGAGGGCTGTGGGGCATCTCTAGACGCAACGGGTAGGCTCAGGGGCGCCTCGGTGGCAAGCAGGAGCTGATCTGGGGTGGCTGCGCATGTTGACACGCATCAGCTCCTACTGGCGCCAGGAAGAAGACGACTTAGCCCCTGGGCTAGGCCTCTTCTATTGGGCCATATGCTACAGGAGTGGGCTAGGTAAGTGCTTTGTTCCCTTTTATTTCTTTCTGTTTTTCTATTTTTGTTATTTTGTTTTGATTTAGCTCACAGACCAAACCATTGTTATAATTTCTGAAACTTTTTGTGGGCACTCTCTGAATTATTTCAGTGACCCTCAGCAAGTTTCAAAATATTTTGAGCTACAAAACTAATTATAGAATTTGAAAGCTCCAATTCAAATACATATTGGATTAATTCAAAAATCTAGAAATGGCCTAAAAATATGTTCATCATTTTTGCAGAGGTTTTCACCTTTATCATAAATCATGAACATTGTCAAAGGGCATTTTGGCTTCATTGAAAATTATTTTATTTGAACCTATTTGAATTCATTTCGTGCTAGGGTTTGAACATCCCCAATTCATATTCATTTGAATTTTAAACATGATGACATGAAGATCAAGCAAAGACAACAGGAGCTGAGCTAGCGCTATGACAATTCCCGACCGTTCGATCTAAATCAGATAATCCAAAACCCTCCCTATTACCTATATATACACGAACCTCATGCCTAATCTATAGTGTCCCTCTCCACCGCCACTCCACCTCTAACCTTCTTCCTCGGGATCTCCTCCCGATCCAAAAATCCACTCACTCTTCCTCGATGTCCCCAGGGAGCCAACCACCACAGGACTGCTGCCCGTATCCCGCAGTGTGCCCGAGTTCTTGCAGCATGCCTCCTTCTCCCTGCCTGTCGGATATCGGGTTCTAGCAAAACCCTTAAGGTTTGAACTTTGGGGTGCGCGCAAAGATCTTCCCCCTATCGATCCACGTCCCAACGCCTCGCCGTGAATCTAAGCTACACGATGAACAACACAAGGGACACAAGGTTTATACTAGTTCGGGCCACCGTTGTGGTGTAATAGCCCGCTAGTGTGTGGTGTGGTGGATTGCCTCAGGGGCTGATGATGAACAGTACAGAGGAAGAACAGCCTCGCGAGAGGTGTTCTTGAGCTGGTGCGATATTCTAATTGGGTGGATCCTATCGCCTCTTGATGAGATGAGCCCTGGATGATCTCCCCCTTTTTACGGTGGTGGCTATCTCTATTTATCGAGGCCCTGATCCTCTTCCTAAATATTGAGCGGGAAGGGAGCCAACAATGGCCATTTTGAAGGAGAACAGCTAGTACAAGTTATCCTGACTAAAGTTGGTCTTCGACTGCCAAAGGCACTGGCGATGATGCCGTCTTGGGCTCCACCATGACCTCCATCCTGCCGCTTTGTTGGTCTTGGTCTCGTTGCACCGATATGGTAACCTTTGCTTGATGCCTCGGTACTCCGCGCCTTTGCTTGCCCCCTTTGCACCAAAGAGGAAACGAGGACACTGTGCAGGCTAGCGCCCGCCTAGTGCCCGCCTGGTCGCGATCGTCATGGCTTGCGTCATGAGCACCTCGCAAGGTACACCCTGCCTTGATCTCTCCGCCTCCTCGCGAGCCTGCCTGGTGAGGCTGCCCCTGAGGAAGCCTTGCATCGTCCGTCCCGCGAGGCTTGGCCCCTCGCGAGGGTCTTGAGCTTTGGTTGATGTAGACGGGCCGTACTGGGCCACTGCTTGAGCCACGCCGCAGGCTGCGGGCAGGCAAGTCTGGGGACCCCCATTCCCAGAACACCGACAGTAGCCCCTAGGCCCAAGGCGCGCTCGGACTTGGCTTAGGAGCGAAGCCAAAGGGCAAGTGCAGAGTGCCGCGAGCCCCAACTGCCTGCGGCCTTGGGCGCCGCATGGCAGTTGATTGGACGTGGGCATCTCCGCTTCCCCACGTTCCTCCAATATCCACCTGGCTAGGCGGCCACGAAACTGTACACAGTTATTCTCTCCTTGCTCCCCGCGTGCTTCTTGTTCCCCTTTCTTCCTTGAGCCTCTGTTTCCGCCTCCAATCTGACTTGAGCTCTGCTCCCTCCCGTTGCCATAGCGCCAACAAAAAAGGAGAAAGGGAAGAAGCCCGCGCCTTCGGCCAGCTCGCCTCCAGCAATCGCGCCCACCATCGGCCGGTCATTGATACTCAATCCGGATGCCTTGGACAAGGCCCGCTCTGCCCTCGCCTCCAGCTTCAACGAGTGCGGAAGGACGACGGCTTGGCCTGCGTCCCATGCCTCCTTCGACAGGATCGTCATGGAGGTTTGATTCTTCACCGACGCCCTGTGGGCTAGCCAGGTTTCTCCCTTCTCTTCCTTCTATGCGGTGCTTTCCCACTACTAGATCCATATGATGCATCTCGATCCCCAATCCATTACTATTCTTGCTGTCTTCGCCTTTGTCTGCGAAGCCGTGGTGGGCATTGCCCCTTCCATTGCCCTCCTGCGCCACTTCTTCTCCTTGCGCCTGACCGACCCATCGCAGTGCTAGGGGTGCGTGAGCTTCCAGGCCGTGCCAGAGACGACCGCTTCGAGGATTGATTTTGGCCTTCCACCTTCCATGAGCGGGTTCCGGGAGCAGTGGCTGTACGTGGATGTCGGGGTGCCAAGCCCCCTTCTCGCGCATCCGACATTGCCTGCTATCCCAAATCCAGGCTAGGGTCACGAGAAGCTCGCGAGCTCCCAGCACGCTTTTATCTGGCGCCGATTCGAGAGGTTGAGGACGCTTGGCGTGACTGCGCCCAAGGTGGTGATGAAGTTCCTCCAGTGTCGCATCGCCCCTCTCCAGCGCCACTCTTGACCGATGTGGACCTTGACTAGGTATCAAGACCGCATCAGGCTTCAGGAGGAGGATCTTGCGCCTGAAACTCTGAGGAAGGTGCTGGAGGTCTTGACTGGCGACCCCTCTCCAGGCGATATCCGGCACTGGGGCGGCCTCCTGTATCTTTGCTCAGGCAGGGCCGAGTTCGCGAGGAAGATGCCCTGCTTTGATGAATGGGGGTTGCGCCCAGCTGACCTCATGGGGCCCCGCGAAAATCCCGTCACCGTGGCTCCTCTCCCTATTGCCCGCGTCGATCTTGCCTCAGGAGGTGGTGTAGGGAGGCAAGCATCGCTGGAGGCTGGGGGATCTGGTGTCAAGATGCCGGTGTCGCGCGGGGCTCCCGAGGCGTCATCCTGCGGAGCTTGTGAAACCCATTCTGAGGCGGTCGTTGACGAGGGGACGCAACCTGCAGCTCCTGAAGCCGAACCCCCCGAGGCCTCGGCAGGCCACCAAGAGGTGGCGCCTGACCGCTCATCCCAGCCTGGCGCCCCTGAGGCAGGCCACCTTGGTGCTTCGTCGTCCATGCCATGCGCTGGCCCTCACGTCCAGATCTTGGGTCGGTTCCGCATAGACTTCGACGCCCTCCACAAGAGGAAGGAGTCCTCGAGCGGTAGCGAGCGCCCTTGCCGACCGCTGAAGCATAGGAAGTACTTCCCCATGGATGAGTAAGTCCCTCCTTCTTGTAATTCCTCATTCGCTGCTCCCCTTGCTGACTATGGCCCTTCAGGATCCCTCTTGCCAAGCCTGCGGAGCCAGCTAATAAGCCACCTCCTCAGGCTTCTCCTCCGTCGCTGGCCTTGAGCGCCCCGAGCTTGCGTGCCGCCCCTAACGCGGATTCATCTGGAGAGGTAAGCCGACCCGCATGGTGCCTCGAGCCCGTGTCCTCGCGGCCTTTCCTTCGCGACCTTGCCCGGGACGTGATCAGCTTGCCTCGGGCCCCTTCTTTGATCGGGGACGACGAGTGGTTGAAGTCGATCTTCATCTCTTCTTATGGTGATGGATCAGCGCCGGGCTGGGTCCCTCGCGAGGCCAGTCCGGCAATTGTGGGGGCACCATCCCCCAGCCCCCTGCCGAGATGGGGTGAACCTCCTGAGGGCTCTGCGCCAACACCGACGACGAAGGACGATATCGACGACGTGCTCAAGCGGGCACGGGAGCGCAGTGCCACCCGCCAAGAGCTTCTACGGAGGGCGACGGACATGGTGGGCCAGCTTGGTGTAGAGGTCGCAGATGCGGACGTGTGCCTTGAAGCCGAAGGACTTCGGCTGGCTGAGGAGCGGTGCAAGCTGAAGGTGGCCGTCAACATTGCGCATCATCAGCGTGATCTTGACAATGCAAAGGACGAAGCATCTCTCGTGGCCTCGCGGAAGGCCTTCTCCCGAGCCATTGAGGAGGCTCAGGAGGCAGACCGACGACGCGAGATCACGGAGTAGCGAGCGTGGGAGCTCCAAGCCTAGTGCAATTCCTTGGAGCAGCAAGTGGAGCCGCGCCAAGCTGCCCTTGCGTCGCTAAAGGGGACGCCCATCAAAGAGGAGGAGCTCCAGAGGCGCGAGGAAGCGCTGATGCTGGAGGTTGCCGAGCGCAACCTCGATGTTGAACAGTTGGAGATGAGGGAGCGCCAGGTTACCCAGGCGGAGGACGACGTTGGCGCGCGGGAGGTCTGAATCCAAGAAGAGATCGAAAGCCGCGTGGCGGAAGTTCGTGCAGGTCTTGAGCGCCAGTATGGCGAGAGGTTGGAGCTGATCTAGGCCGAGGCTACGGGCAGGACTGCCGCTCTTAGGACCAAGTTGACTGAAGCGATGCAGCATGCTGAGGCCACCGCAGCTTCCCTAGTCGCGGCACAGGCTGAGTTGGCCTCCTCCCGTGCGGAGCTGCTTCTCCTCCAACTGAGGGTCGATGACGCCGAGTCCGTTGCGCGGCGGAACCAAGATGAGATTCGCCAGCGGCAGACGCTGGAGCACATGCATGGCCCCATGCTCCAAACGCTCAGGAAAAGTGCCAACACGACCCCGGGCAATATCTGCGACGCACCTGCTGAGCAACCTTATGTGACCAACTACGCCGGTAATCTCCAGTTCTTCACTGACGTGGTGATGCATCTGGAGAATCGCTCTAAGAGGGCTCGTCAGCTTGTCGAGGAGAGGAGCTGCGGCCTGCTCACACGTGCATTCTCCCGTGTCTTCAGCCATCTTCAAAATAGGGATCCTCACTTTGACTTCAACGTTGTCATTGCTCCGGTGCCCATGGCCATCTGAGGCGATCTGGCACGGTGGGTGGAGGACAACATGGACACACTTGTCTGGGCCTGCACCTCTGATGATGACGGGGTGATTGTTGCTGCGGATGAAGGTGACGTGGTGAACAACGGCGAAGATGGCGCCAACGACGACGATGTTGAAGCCAGCGACGGCGACAGTGGCGCGAGCGATGCTTCTGGAGACGACCAAGAGGATGCGGTGAGCGACATATCTGATTGATCCTGTGCCCCCTGCTGTTTATCCTGCACGGAAAAAGCTCGGGCGTGGCCCTGAAGGTTGTAAGAGCATTTTGGGAGGGGAAGCCCCTCATGTAAAAAAGGATTACTGTCCACACGCTGTTAAGGACGGCGTTGAATGGGTGCCTGTATGATGTTACGGGCCCTGCGATGGGTCAGTTGCTGTGATTTACCTTTATCCTGGGCGAGCCTTGAGTAGGCTTGTGGTGATTATCCGAGGGTCCTTCAGGAGACCTGTTGGCCATTTGTTGAGGGCCTCGCGAGAGCGAGTGCCAGCCGCGGGACGGCATGCGCACGTGTGCTGAGCCCAGCCCCGCCTGCGAGGGGGCTCGTGAGGGGGAGGCGGCTAGTGCGAATTCCAACTTGGGCAAAAACCACAATACGAGAAATCACGCAAACAAGACAAGACGCCCCTCCCCGCATACCCAAACACAAATTCAACTTCAACTTAAGTACGAAGTGAGAAAGCTCGACCACATAAAAGGAAGCGAAAAACAAAAGGCCGCGTCCAACGCCTAGTCAAGTCTTCGACGTCTTCTCACCAGCACGAAGCTAAGTGCTGCCACAGGGCGTGGGAGGGAGCCCCCAAGGCCCGAGGGCGGCTTTACAAAGACTCCGGGGCGTGTATAGCCCCAACTCATTATTACGTGAGAGTGTCACGGGAGGCGAGCTTCACAGACACTGGGCCTTCTTCACAGGTACCGGCCTTGCTTCATATCGCCAGACGAGGACCCCGCCTTGCGCCACCCACAACCGCCATTGACGGCGACCGGAAACCAAGGATGACGCCAATGGGGTAAAGGGACGCCAGTGGTTCCCCCGACGACCACGGGTCCTCTGCCAGGGGCAGGCCTCGCGGAACCACCCTAGCAGTGGGCCTACCTCCAAGAAATGCCTTGCTCCGCGTGCCGTGAGAAGGGGCCTGGCTCCCGGCCCCTCTCCTGCAGCCCCCAGTGCGCTCCTCCTGGCGGAAGGGAGACTGTCGAGCTGGGGCAGCCTTCCGCTGTAGTGACCTGGACTTCCTGCGCCCCATGGTTAGCATAAGCTTGCTCCTGAGGAATTAGCGGTACCCGATAGTTGTTGCCGCTGGAGCGGTTGGCGAGGCTTCATCGAGGCTCCTGAAAAGGCTCGGCTTCTGGCATTTCTTCCTCCCAGCCTGGCCCGAGGAACGAGCTGTGGTCTTCTTCCAGTGCGTATTCCCGATCCACCGTGTGGGGCACGTAAGACTCCAAGGTCGCCGCCCTGAAGACTTCACCGTAGTGCCCCACGCTCCACACAGCTTGGCTTAGAGCACTATCTTGGGGGTGATAGGGCGGCGGCCCGCCCAGGCCGTAGGCAGCGATGCGCATGCCCTCGCTCACCAGCGGCGGTGCTGGTACAGCTTGACGCCCGACGCTGATGGCCGAGTTGTTGTTGATGAAGCCTTGGGGTACGCCTGAGGGCACGGGCGTGGATGGGTCTGCTGTGTGATCCACCCAGGGCCTGGGGTGGAAGCTGGATGCAAAAAGGGGCGCCCCTGAAGCAGCGGCATCCAGGAGCTCGGCGACGCGCTCCAGCACCATGTCATGGCCGCTTTGTTGCAGCCTACACCGTAGCAGTTCTTGAGCCACTGTGAGCGCGGCCTTCATCTTCTCTTGCTCCCGTCAGGAGTGCAGCACTGTGGCCGTGGCGTGGTTTGAGGCCCTTGCTGTTGATCGCACCTGTCGGGGGGTGAGGGCAGGTGGTGCTTGACCGCGTCGCCCGAGCCCCGCAGCGTTCTGCGGAGTGCGGGATGCCCGAGGTGCGGGGTTGAGGTCACCTAGGGCAGGCGGCGCGGCGTGGGCAGGCCATGCCGGCCAGCGGTCGGCGTTGGCCGTCGGGTCGTCGGACATGGATGCGACGAAGAAGTGGAATCCAGGTCGGCGGAAAGAGGATTTCGGCGCACCCCAACCTGGCGTGCCAAATGCCAAATATCGGGTTCCGTCAAAAGCCTTAAGGTTCGAACTCTGGGGTTGATGAGGACATGACTACCTTGGATACAACCAAAAATATTGCATACATATATATTTGTGACGTGATTTCTAATGCAAACTATGTAATAATTTATTTATGTCATACAGTACAAAAGTACTTCACATACTTTTGTGCCATGTCTAATTTTAGGTGTATGAGATATTTGTTCAATCCACAAAGGAAGATAAGGGGAAAAAAGAAGTTCATGTGCTGTTCAAAAAGTCCTCTCACGTCACTTTTGGGCCAAGAAAAGATAGAGTCCAAGTCTCTCACGTTCTGGATTCAGATTCGGACTGCACAGACATACCTGACTCAAAATGCCAATAACTCTTTCATACAGACTCCGAATTGGGTGATTCGTTTTTTGTTGGAAAGTAGATTTCGTGCACTTTCCAACACAATTGGATTCACCTTCAAATTCATCCGAAGCGTTGAGTTATGGACGAAACAATCTGACGTTGCACCAGAATCCGAGTCAAACTACAAGTCCAAAGGTGTTGCATCACCTCCACTTGGGCCCATGAGCCTTGTACGACCTAGGGTTGGTTTTAGGCTTCCTTGGGACGTTCTCCAACCTCCTTGGCCTCCACCCCTTGCTCCTATATAAGTAGATCCATCTAGTAGCTTTTCCCTTGGGATTTGTTTAGTTAAAAGTTAGCCATTGCAACTTCGTGTACTTCGTTTGTGTCCAACAACCAGACCAAGACCGCTTACGGATCCCCACCTTTATCAATACTTTATATATACTCACAATATTCAGATTCTTTTATCATATTCTTGCTTGTTCTTCGATTGCTTGCAGGAATAGACCTTCATGGTCAGGTTGATTGTGCTCCGGCGTGGTCAATAACCTCTCGTAGTTGGTTTAGCGATTGCTAAGGCGCAATGTGGTGCATGTTTGTAGTCGGATCGTCAAAGTCGACTCCACCAAATCGATAGTTATCATCTCATCGAAAGATCGGGACACCCCTTGCCTCTATCAAGTGGTATTAGTTTTCAGGTTGCTCGGTGAGAATTTCCAATTTTTCCTAGATTAGATTTATTTTCTTGCCTATTGTCCAAGAAAAAGCCACAAAAAAATAGATCTATTCATCCTTTGTCCAAGCCAGTCTGAGCCTTTGCAATTTTCTTTTCATTGTTTGCATTATTGAATTATCGATTGCATCGTCGTGTCGAGTTGCTGGTCCTAGTGTCTAGTTCGTTTAGAGTTTCGAGTTCTGTTCACAGTAGTCACGCTACCGCTGCATCCTTATCCCTTCCGCTGTCCACCACCCATCCATCAATTTCCACCACATGCTCCCCACCATTCATTGTCATAATCATAGTTGAGATCGTTCACCTCTTCGCTTGATCCAATCTGCATCTTATCTAGTTTGTTTTGGAAAGAGAGAGAAAAAAAGAGGGAGAAAAAAAAGAGAAACAAAAGAGTAAAAAAAAGTCAGAGAAAAAAAGAAAGAAAAAGAAAAAAAAAGTGTGAGGAAAAAAAGAGAAAAAAAACAAAATTCGGATCTATCTAGACTCAATCTCATAGTTGAATTCGGATTGGAATCTGTTTTGCGCACTGTTCAGTAAAACAGGCATAACTTCTTCATATGAAGTCTGTTTTGGCTCCGCGAGTACTAAAATGAAAGCTAGCAACGAGCCGCATCTAAATAGTTGGAGAAGCTCATTCAATATTTGGCACCTCAAAAACAGCTTCTAAATAGGTCTTTTTGCCCTCCGAAGTTCGCGAACACGGCTCATTCTAGTTTTTCAAGCCAGTTTTAGAATTTTTTGACTCCTCATATCAACTCGGAATTGAATGATTCTTTTTGCATTTGGAAGCTTGAGTCAGTGCCATTCTTGAGGAAAATTATTAGAAAATTGGCACAAAATTTTCCAGAGAAAAGTTGGAGAGGAAGTTGTTGATATATCCAGCTTGGCTGTTGTTTCTCAACATTATCTTTACTGATATTGTGATTTTCACTTATATCTTGCTGTCCAGAGCTATTTCATATCCTTTATTGATGCTAGTTGTGCTACGTCGTGACCTCATTAGTGTTCTAGGCTCGCGTCTCTAGTAAAGTCTAGTCTAGGACCAGCACAGTATCATCGTTGAGCGTTTCTTCAACATTGCATCTCTGAATTGATTATTGCTAATCTTTTGCTACCATATACTTAAGCCTTCCAAGCTCCACATATTTCTACACCTTGTTTATGCACTTTCCCCTGGCAATCTCTTACTCAATCCTCAGAGTTATTTGGCACCGCTAGTTGCCGATCACCACCTGCTGCTTGGTAAGAACTTGTAAGATATTGAGATTTGCTATACTGTGAGCGTTTTACCACCACTTCCAAGTAGTTCATAGGAACATTTTTTTTGGATTCTGTTTCTTGTTTCTACTAATCCTGACAGGATCCAGAATCAATTCATGGGCTTTGTCGATCGTGGGAGACGTGCCACCACCTTTGCAAATACCACAACCGTCACGAGAGGTGCACAAACATCCAAATGCACGTGATCAGGTTAATGTATCTATACCACCATTTAATGGCCGTTTTAGACCTGCTTTATATATTGAACGGGAGTTCGACATAAAAAATATATTTGCTTCCCATAATTTTGATGAACATAAAAAGGTTAAGGTTGCGGTTGGTTCTTTCACTGGTTATGCTTTGGTTTGGTGGAGTGAATATTGTCCGTTACACCCTGATTATATACCTACTACTTGGGATGATTTGAAACTTGCCACGCGACATACTTTCTTCCCTCCTTATTATACTCGTGACATGATTAAGAAGTTGCAACATTTAAAACAAGGTAGTGACACTGTAACAAAATATTATGATGATTTACAAACTACCTTGTTGCATTCCTCTTTAGAAGAAAGTGAAGATGATTTTATGGATAGATTTTGGGGAGGATTAAAACGTGATATTCAAGATATACTAATTCATGAAGAGTGTTATCCTATGCACCATTTGTTTCGTCTTGCTTGCAAAGCTGAACAGGAAATAAAACGACGTGTTGGCCACAAGGAGAACAAGCGCACGATGCACATTCCAAGAGTTGATATGATTGTTCCTTCAACTACTACGCATACTATGACAACCACATCCGTTGTTGTGAGGACTACATCACCTCCACCATGTGACATATCGCCCCCAAGAGTGGCTACATCATATGAGTTGATCATAAGAGGTAATGACAAAGGAGTTGATCTTCCATCTCTACATGAGAATGATGAATGCCTTGTCAATTTGAATGCATCATCTGATGAGCTACCCACTACTTTGATCACACCACCTATTTTAGAGGACTATGATGATAATTTGACTTTGTCATGTGATCAAACAACTAAAATATTAACAATTTTGTGTGCACCCACTGAATTAACTGTTGATGCAAAAAAACCAATGTTTAATCATTTTGATATGACATCTAATCTTGGTGATGATTCTGTCTCCAATGACTTATTGCATGTTTGCTTATTTAAGCATGTTGTAGCATGTAAATTTGATGCAAGTAAGGTTTATTCACCAATGTTGGGATGGTTTCTTGATGAACATTGCCAATCTTTTGAAATGAATAAGAGCTTCACTTATATGTGCAAACTGAGTTGCAATATTTTAATTCCTTCTACCTCTTGTGATAATTTTTTGGCTTTAGATTTTATGAACTATGAAAGTTACTCATATATACATGTGTCATACGTGCAAAAATCAAGGGAAGTAAAAATGGATGACATATACATATACAACATGTACACCTTGTTTTTTTGTTAGCCACATTTCAGATTAAGCAACGCCGAGGATGGCTTTGTTTTCAAGAAGGGGAGGATGATGAGGACATGACACCTTGGATACGACCAAAAATATTACATACATATATATTTGTGAGGTGATTTCTAATGCAAACTACGCAATAATTTATTTATTTCATCCAGGACAAAAATACTTCACATACTTTTGTGCCATGTCTAATTGTAGGTGTGTGGGACATTTGTTAAATCCACACAGGAAGATAAGGGGAAAAAAGAAGTTTATGTGCTGTTCACAAAGTCCTCTCACGTCACTTTTGGGCCAAGAGAAGATAGAGTCCAAGTCTCTCACGTTCTGGATTCAGATTCGGACTGCACAGACATACCTGACTCAAAACACCAATAACTCTTTCATACAGACACCAAATTGGGTGATTCTTTTTTTGTTGGAAAGTAGATTTCATGCACTTTCCAACACAATTGGATTCACCTTCAAATTCATACGGAGCATTGAGTTATGGACAAAGCAATCTGACGTTGCACCAGAATCCGAGTCAAACTACAAGTCCAAAGGTGTTGCATCACCTCCACTTGGGCCCATGAGCCTTGTACGACCTAGGGTTGTTTTTGGCTGCCTTGGGACGTTCTCCCACCTCCTTGGCCGCCACCCCTTGCTCCTATTTAAGTAGATCCATCTAGTAGCTTTTCCCTTGGGATTTGTTTAGTTAAAAGTTAGCCATTGCAACTTCATGTACTTCGTTTGTGTCCAACGACCAGACCAAGACCGCTTACAGATCCCCACCTTTATCAATACTTCATATATACTCAAAATATTCAGATTTCTTTTATCATATTCTTACTTGTTCTTCGATTGCTTGCAGGAATAGACCTTTGTGGTCAGGTTGATTGTGCTCCGGCGTGGTCAATAATCTCTCGGAGTTGGTTTAGAGATTGCTAAGGTGCAACGTCGTGCACGTTTTTAGTCGGATCGTCAAATTCGACTCCACCAAATCGATAGTTATCATCTCATCGAAAGATCGGGACACCCCTTTCCTCTATCAGGGGTGCGCACGAAGATCTTCCCCCTACCGATCCACGTCCCAACGCCTCGCCGTGAACCTAAGCTACACGATGAACAACACAAGGGACACAAGGTTTACACTAGTTCGGGCCACCATTGTGGTGTAATACCCAACTCTAGTGTGTGGTGTGGTGGATTGCCTCAGGGGCTGATGATGAACAGTACAGAGGAAGAACAGCCTCGCGAGAGGTGTTCTTGAGTTGGTGCGGTGTTCTACTTGGGTGGATCCTATCGCCTCTTGATGAGATGAGCTCTGGATGATCTCTCCCTTTCTACTGTGGTGGCTATCTCTATTTATAGAGGCCCTAGTACTCTTCCCAAATATTGAGCGGGAAGGGAGCCAACAACGACCATTTTGAAGAGGACCAACTAGTACAAGTTATCCTGACTAAAGTTGGTCTTCGACTGCCAAAGGCACTGGCGATGACGCCGTCTTGGGCTCCACCATGACCTCCGTCCTACCGCTCTGCTGGTCTTGGTCTCATTGCATCGATATGGTAACCTTTGCTTGATGCCTCGGTACTCCGCGCCTGTTCTTGCACCCTTTGCACCAAAGAGGAAACGAGGACACTGCGCAGGCTGGCGCCCGCCTAGTGCCCGCCTGGTCGCGATCGTCATGGCTTGCGTCACGAGCACCTTGCGAGGTACTCCCTGCCTTGATCTCTTCGCCTCCTCGCGAGCCTGCCTGGTGAGGCCGCCCCTGAGGAAGCCTTGCGTCGTGCGCCCCACAAGGCTTGGCCCCTTGCGAGGATCTTGAGCTTGGGTTGATGTAGACGGGCCATACTGGGCCACTGCTTGAGCCACGCCACAGGCCGCAGGTAGGAAAGTCTAGGGACCCCCATTCCCAGAACGCCGGCACTGCCTTCCTTGGCTGCTTGAGTGCGCCACTTGAGAGGAGGCCAGGGCCTCCGACTACGCGCCTCCACCTCGAACCACCTCCCTGCGTCTGGCCAGCCGGCGAGCCGCCGGAGTATCAGCGCTGTCGGTGACCCGCTCCTCTCCTTCCTCATGTTTTCTCTCGCTTCCCCCTTGGGTCCTTCTCTCCCCGCAGCTATGGCCGATATGCAGGTCCCATCCATACCCTTGTATCCGTTTTGAGTGTAGAATTCTGCTAGGAGTTGTGTGATTATTTTTCCTCCCTATATCCGTTGGACCAGACTGCATAATCAAAAAATTGTGGGAGTTCTCAGGTCGGACTTCAAGTAGTTACCTAGGATATCTTTCTGACGGATGGATGAGATGAGATTGGGGATCGACATCTAGTGGTCCGCCTATCCATGGTTGGCTTTACGGTTTTCTTGTTGTTTCTTAAAGATCCCCGTGTAGCTTTGCTATGGCACGGGGACACTTCGTATGTCATGGCACTACCTTGTACATGATGTGTTGTACGATCGAGCCTGTGAGGGCCCCACCATGAAAAATTCGGACGAAATCTCTATCATATGTTTGTTCTGCTTATTCTCCAAGCCAAATCCTTTGTTTTGTTTTGGTTGTGGTATTGAGTTGCTTTGATGTCAAGTGTTGCTCCATACCTGTCCTAAGCGGTGTTTTAATATTTTTATGGGAGTGCTAATCCTTTTGATCATCGAGATTATCATGTCAATCTTTTTCAACTGGTGCACTTCTCTTCAAGTTATTCCATAGGGGTGCCGTGAAGCCTGAGGATTTGCCCATTTCATCCATCCCAAGTTGCCTTCGTTTTCCCACCATCCCACCCTTTACTTCAAGGACACAGATATCTTAATCAAGTATCCATTTTATTCATGAGAAGTCTCTCCATTTTTTCCCTGCAATGTTCTTATCAGGTAGTTTCCTCGTGAAGAAGCTCAGGAGCATCAAGTTTATAATTCTTCATTCTCTTTTCTTCTCTAGTAGACTAAATTCAAGCTATGATGTTGATCATATCTCTTCCTCTTGTTTCACATGTTTTCCCCTTGTTGGAATCACTTATCCAAGGCTCTCGTATTTATTCACCTCGTGATATTCATATTCGGAGTGTCGAAGATATCTCAGAAGATTTGTGTGTCCATTCAAGATCCGTTCGAGTTACTTTGAGGTTGTTACCTCATTCAAGTTGTTCGAATCCTACACGGTGCAATCTCTCTTTCTAAGCAATCATTTCCAACGGCATTCTCTTTTGAGTGGGCCCATAACCAGCAGGTCTTTTTCCAGGATCTTACCCGACTCTTCTATTTTTTCCGAGTTGTCTCAAATTCTATTCAAAGTTTGAAGTAAGGATGAATTCTCATTAATCAAATGTCTCCTTCAAGATTGCTTACAAATTCTTTTCTTTTTGGCTCAACATTTCTATTCTACATTGTTTCGGAGTATCTCACATATTCTTGTCGCGTTGTCATTCTCAACATTGAAGACTGAAGAAGAGATTCTCTTAAATCCTAGTCCATTATCAAGAAGATTCGTAGTTCAAGCTTGATGATATCCCCTCAAATTGTTCCAATCATGCCAAATTCTTTTCGTACCCATCTGAAAGCATGTCATAAGTTCTTTCCATTTTCGATCCTCTGAAGGCCATCATTTTAGAAGATGTCTTTGTTTCTAAATTGATGCCTCTTCTCTCATTCTCCAATCCTTCCCGTCCATCGTTCAAGTATTCTATAGTCAGCTTGTGATCTCTTTGTTCTCTTGCATTCAAATTCTCTCAAGTATCTTTGTTCGTTTTCTAATTCTACCCTATGATTCATTCTCTTTTCTTCGTTCATTTTCAATTCTTACGGTGGTTCATTCAAGATTCCTCTTCTGTTGTTATCGTATGATGTCATTCAATGTTTCCAAAATCCTACCAGTGATTCTTTGAAGATTTCCGAAGTTTGCGCTATATCTATATCTTTAATCCTTTTCGATGAGAATAAGTAGTATGCCAAATCCGTTGATTGACATCAATTTAAAATGATGAAGGATAAGCATAACATAATTATTATTCTTGTTTCCTCAATGAGATTAAATTCCCCCTTCTGGAGTTTTGTTCATGATGAATAAATTCTCGGTTACAAATGCTTCATCTTTTCTTCCAGATTTCCAAGTTCTCTCAATTATTTCGCTGGGAAGCTCCATCTAAATCATTGCAAGACCTCATCATCTTTGTTTCAACCTTCCTTTTGATTCCATCATCCTTTTATTTATCCCGAGTCCTTCGAAGAGTTTCTTCATGGTTGTTCATTAAGGATTTAATTCATTTTTCAAGTGTTCATCGAGATTCTTTTTTGAGAATATCAAGCGTTCTTTATTGTGCATTCCGAAGTCCAATCCCTTCTCCCTTATCTTTCGAGGTGGTAGTATATCATTCTTGATTCATAAGGAGTCATGAAGTGAAGTTGTCAAGAATGAGATATGTTAAACCCATCAATCTCTTCATTGCAGTTATCTTGGTATAGATTTCACCTAAAGCTTTCCCTAAGGGATGGTTTCTACTGTGGTGCTTATCAATGATCCAATTTTCTCCTTCTCATATTGGTGAATAAGTTTTTGATCTCTGCGTTAATCTCAAGCAACCAATTGTTTTCCGTTAGTGGCAAAACTTCACCTCATAATTTTGAGATGTTTTCCATAAGCCCACAACAAACATATTCTTTTTATTGTTGATTTTCCAACAAATTTGTTCAATCATTCTTTGTAAGGATGCTTTTCAAATTCAATTGTGGTAGAAGTTTTCATTTTTCATCTTATCATTCTCATGTTAAATTCCTTCGCTCTTCAGTCAGAGTGATGTACGAATTCTTTTGTTCTTATTCCTTCTCTATCTTGTTTGACTGGAGTGGTTTCAAAGTCTATCTTGTGCCCTAAGCTCTTGGTTCTCGTCATATTCCTTGTTCTTCTTGTCCAACGAACTATTTGCAATCTCGTTCATCTCCATTATATCATTTCTTCAAGTTTTTCAACCCTCCAAGGTTCTTTGTTTCACTCGTGTGTCAAGAAGCAACTTTGTTTACCTCTTCTCTCCGTTCTCGTTCCTAGCTCACGGGATGAGATCTCTTGTAAGTGGGTGAGTGTTGTGACAGCCAGAGACCGACGCTTTTAGACGCCTTCCATGTTTTCATTGTAGCCATTTTAATTAGTTTTTCTTGTTGCATTTCATCATGTCATCATGCGCATTGCATCTGCATGTTTTCATAAAACTCGTAGTCGTTTGTAGTTGCCACTTCTCTTTGTTGCCTTCGTTGACCGTTCGAGACTAACCACACTTGCATGATACCGCTTGACCTCTCTGCACAGCCACCAACCACCTTTGCAACCTAGTCCAAAAATTGTCCCGAATCCGAACCGCTCAGTCGTTACCGATGGATCCTCATCAATCCCGAACATCCCCAATCATCTTCGGTTCCTTCATGTGACTCCCCTTGCCTATTTTTTCCCGACCGTTCGATCTAAATCAGATGATCCAAACCCTCCCTTTTACCTATATATAAACCAACCTCATACCTAATCTAGACTAACCCTAAAACCTAGGAGGTCTGTCCCTCCTCCGCTGCCACTCCACCTCTCACCTTCTTCCTCGGGATCTCCTCCCGATCCAAAAATACACCCACTCTCCCTCGATTTCGGCAGCAAGCCAATCACCACATCACAGCCACCTAAATCCCGCAGCGTGCCCAAGTTCTTATAGCACGCCTCCTTCTCCCTGCCTTCCTCGTCCGCTCGAGCGCGCCGCTCGAGAGGAGCCTTGGGCATCCTACTGCGTGCCTCCACCTCGAACCACCACCCTGCGTCCGGCCAGCTGGCGAGCCACTGGAGCACCAGCGCTGCCGGTGACCTGCTCCGATCGCCAGGTCCCATCCATGGCCTTCCCTGACATCGTCCGCCGCCTGCAGGTGCTGGATCCAGTCCATCCCCAACGGACCCACCTCCCTTGACTTTGCTTGACCCTCTCCCTCGACGCCGGTGAGCTCATGCCGCACTGGCCATCTTCCATGCCTACAAGTCGATCAAGGCAACGATGGCCTGCTACCTCGCGTCCTCCAGCCCTCCTCGTGGTCTTCACCCCACCTTTGGCCTCAAGCTCACTGCCTGTGCAGGCCCCGCCGCCACTGGTCGTGAACGTCGCGTAGGTCCAACCGGGTGCCACCAGACCCGCCCATCCGAGCCCTTCCCTGCTACCTGCAAGCCCTGCCGTCGGACGCCGTTCCCTCGTCGGGCCGCCAAGTCCTGCGCCTCTACTTCCCCTACTCCAGTTCGAGCACTCCTGCCTCTTGCTTCTCGCGTGCGTGCGAGCACACACTCTACAACAGGCCAGTCGCGCCCCTTCAGCCACCCCAGCCCACCAGATCTTTGGCCCAAGGCCCAATATGATCAGCTCCCCAGCTCTATTCCAGATTCAACCCGTTAGGTGTTTTTTTGTCCGACGATTTTCCTAATTATGCAGGGAATTTCTGTTTTACAGAAAACCCCCTAAACTCCATGCATAGCATAACTCACCAATCGTGCATCACATGTAAAAACCTTATATATGTAAAATGATTAGAATTTCATCTTTTCACAATATGCCACTTTATCCATGTTAAAATTGTTTAAACTTCCTGTTTACATTAGTTTGCATAAACGACTTGCTAAAATGTTTATTTCATAACTAATTAACGGAAGCTTCGAATTAAATAAACTTTATATGTACATGGGGTGGGAAAGTGCATAGATTAAGATGGTGCACATATCTTGCATGTTTAACAACATTAAAAATGTGTTTTCGGTAGAATAGTATGAAATTCGAAAATTGCATGTGAGGTTTTCCTGGAATTGTCATGTGTTCTTTCTGGTCTCACTTAAATTGCCTAAGTGGGTAGTTTCGTCATGCTTCACCTCTTTCAATGTTAACCAACATTTAATCTTGTCTTGTACATAAAGGAGAGCAAACTAAATAATGGTATGTGGTGTTTTGTCGATATGCAACTCGTTGCATATTGTGCTTAATTTGCAGTATTGTTTGTTGCACCTTGCCATGCCATTCGTCATTAAAATGGGCATGCATCATACTTGATTGTGCATCATGCCATGATTATGCATGTTTGTTTACCATGTTGTTTATGTACAAACCTCTGCAGATGGTTAAAACCTAATCGATTAGCCGTGTCCCCGGTTACAGACAAATTGAGCCTATGGACTTGGATCTATCTCGGAACTCTCAACACCAGATGGAAACATAATTGTGGGCAACTTATGATGATATGGGTTATGGGACATCGGTTGACGGAACCATGCCAGTATAGGTATCTGCTTTGCAGTAGAGATTTCCTAGACTCTCCTTTGTTATAGGGAAAATAAAATCCGGCTTTTATGTAAGTAAAACTCAGGCACAGAGCCACAAACCCATATTGCATATAGAATAGTTTATCATCTATTTTTCTTATGGTGATCTTGCCGGTACATTCAATGTACTGACCTACACGGCTGCAACGTATCATGTTGCAGGATTACTTCTACGATGAGTGAGTTTAGATGTTGGGTTACGGTCTACACTCAACCTGCCAATGGTGTTGATGTGACTCCACACCAGATTGCTTGTTTGCGCTGAGACTGATGAGGTATATTTCAGTTTTACATTATTTATACAAGTGATTGTACTTTGATATGTACATTGATGTATTGTGTGTGCCAGCATACTGATCCAGGGATGGCACAGATACATAGAGGATTGACCGTTTGAGGTCGGGTCGCGACATAGATGGTATAAGAGCACATGTTGATTGTAGGACATGACCCTTGAAAACGATAGCCCCTAGGACAAGAACTCTAAAACTTTATTTTCAAAAACATCTTGTACTTCTCATCTTTTATGATTTTATGAAATAGCCCCTCTTACCTCAAATAGTTGGAATATACCCCATTCCATTTTGACCACATGGAGGATCAACTAAATCCACTCTAAGAAGGACAAGATATCGGACAACGGATGACCTCTTCAGAGTAAAGACGATTTCACCATGCATTAGAAGAGTTGAAGCTACAACAGTTGAAGACTCCGAAGACAGAATTTGAAGAATCTCAAGATTTATTTGACCTTTAGAAGACCAAACCCCTGTTATATACTTACGTTAGATGCGACGATTTGTGAGCTGCCATTTGTTTGATGTTTTTTCAACAACCACAAAATAAAACCTGTTTCTACAAAACTATTGTTTGTATTGTGTGTATCTCTCTCTATTCTTCTCTCTATCTAATCCCAATGATGAATGAAGATGGACTTGTACTTCCGAGATCGATGACACATTCGGAGGTAGCACAATGGATACGGAACATGGAAGATCGCATGAAGGAGCACCATATTGAAGGCTCTACGACAACTCACACAAGGTCCTGCAACATGGCAAGAGATACATCAAGCTATGCAAGGATGGAATGGAGCAAATGCTTGGTAAGAATTCAAGACAATCCTACCGAGGTCTCGTTTTATCTAGAAGCCCGTTGACAGTAGGATGAGGGAAACTTGTGCATACAAGATATGTCGAGAAATAGGACACACCCATAAGGAACACAAGGGTGGATGCCCTCATTGTGAAACATCACCCAGAGGAAGAATGCCCCACTAGGCAGGTGACTTGCTTCTTATGTGAAGGAACTACTCATTACCCAGCTCTTACCCGAAGGTACAGGAGATTATCAAGTAGCAGAAAGAAGCCGTGAAAGAAACCCTCAGGAAAATTCGGAAGAACCTACGATGAAGGAAGATGTTGAAGTCCTCCATGGAGATGTCCTAAACAGATATTACTCCAATGCTTGCTATTCATGTGGAGAAGAAGGACATTCTCACAGTATTGCACGAAGGAAAGCGAAGAGTATCCTGAAGACTTGACGACAGCACCAAGAAGCTTGCAGAAATAATGGAATTACCCAAACCTAGTTTGAGGAAAAGAGAAATTCTTCAATGTCTGTGAGAATGACCGAATGTTAGAAATGCAAGATTCGCTAAACCTTACACAAGGTAATGATCTGGGTGCGGAATGGATTTATCACCATACCGACTTACATCTTGTCATTCACTCTTGGTATTTGGGATGGTAAATCCAGAGTGACTTACCCATAGAAGAGAGACAACGATGTCAAAACCTCGTTTAAACCTTAGAATGGTAGGACATTTGAGCCATGTAGTGGCAATAGTTTCCAACCATGGGATATACAGTGAGATTCAACTCAGACCCTTTCCTGCAGGAGAAACCATTAATTGCTGACGACCATGATATTTTCGATAATTGCTTAGTATTGGTGACAGATCCGTCAACTGAGAAGAGC
This sequence comes from Triticum dicoccoides, assembly GCF_002162155.2. Classification (NCBI taxonomy): domain Eukaryota; kingdom Viridiplantae; phylum Streptophyta; class Magnoliopsida; order Poales; family Poaceae; genus Triticum; species Triticum dicoccoides. Next base: position 180,872,402 of record NC_041389.1, read on the forward strand.
CAGTCTCAAAAGAACCTTACCATGATGAAAGACACAAGATTTTGAAGAAACGGTTATACCCCTACTGGAAGTGCCTCAGTGAAGGAGTTATTTCGGAGAATATGCGAAGACACACATCATCTGGAGTACATGAGTTTTGATGGAACCGCAACCCTTCTTTTAAGGGTGGTAGCACCCCAGATCCTTGAGACGTTCAATGAATTTTCAAGAAGACCCCCCAAACCGAACCTTCTTTCTAGCCTCTTCGAATCTCGAGGACGAGATTCGTTTTAAGTGTGGTAGTTTGTAACATCCCAAAATTCTAAATTTTGGAAAATTATATTACATAAATAACTATGATTGTTTGTTCAATTTTCTTGTGATTGATTGTGTGAAATTGAGTGGAATTTAAAACTTTTTGAAAGTTTAATGAGAGGGAATGAAATGACTTTCCCAAACTTTCACTTTGCATCTTGATCTCCATGAATTCAAATTCAATTCAAATACAAAACTGTAGAGTGAAGATGATATGACTTCTTCCATTTAAATAAATGAGAAGGGTTTTAAAAAGATTTGAAGTCCATTTGAAAGTATTTCAAATCCAGAAACTTTATGCAACTCAATGATTTTCATGAGAGAAGATAAAATGAATTCTTCAAATTATATGAATATGAATTGGAAGTTTAAAAGAACTAAATTGAAAGTTCCTTAGAAGGTATTTTGGAACCCACTTTCAATTCGGAGTTATTTGGTTTTTATTCAGATTATCATTTCTCCAAAAATACAATACATTGAAAATAGGGTAAAATGATTCCTTACAATAGAAAATTGGATAAAAGGAAATTTGAGATCATTTTGGTATTTTAAAATAATTTTATTTGATTTTAAAATAAAATAGTAGCACTGTTTGTGCTATTTGAAATTTTGTATACTTTATTTGGCTTTGTAAAAATGTCTATGATTTAGGAAATCTTTTTCTGAAAATTTCGATATATAATATGCCTATATAAGGTTTTTATTTATTTTCTTTTCTTTTGCTTTTGTTCTCTGTTAAAAAAACAGTTTTGTTTTATTAAAAACGGCCGAAGCCAGTTGGCCCAACAGCCGAGTATCGCGGTCCATCTCTCTCTCTCCCTCGGCCCACCAACCTAGCACCGTGCCCAAAACCCCTTCTGCTCGGTCGCCCGTCCCCCTCGCTCACCTCCCCGTGCAACTGACCAGTGGACCCCACCCGTCTTCTTCCTCCTCCGCAAGCCGCAGGGCAGAGCCCACCGAACAACCGCCGTCGGAATCCCGGAGATCTCGGGATCGCGATCCCCGATCTGCCCCCTGCTCCAAGGCGAGACCTCCTATATAAGGAGGAGCCCCTCGACCCATTTCACCCCCGAAGAACCCCTCCACCGCCTGCAATCCCTCACCAGAGTCTGAGCTCCGCTGCCACACCATTGTTGCTGCTTCGCACCAAGCTGACCTCCACGCCTTGCCCCAATCTCACCAACACAATCCCCTCACTCTGCCCAACTCCTCTGACGATGGCCTGAAGCTCTCTAACGCCCGAAGCACCATAGCAGCCCATCACCGTATGCCGTTATCGCTGTCACGTTCGCCTTCATCACGCTCGTGCACCCCGAGCCTCGCCATCGCTGATGACCCACAAGTATAGGGGATCTATCGTAGTCCTTTCAATAAGTAAGAGTGCCAAACCCAACGAGGAGCAGAAGGAAATGACAAGCGGTTTTCAGTAAGGTATTTTCTGCAAGCAATGAAATTGTAGGTAATAGATAGTTTTGTGATAAGATAATTTGTAACGGGTAACAAGCAATGAAAGTAAATAAAGTGCAGCAAGGTGGCCCAATCCTTTTTGTAGCAAAGGACAAGCCTAGACAATTTATTATAATGAGAAAAGCGCTCCTGAGGACACATGGGAATTATCGTCAAGCTAGCATCACACTCATATGATTCGCGTTCGGTACTTTGATAATTTGATATGTGGGTGGCCCGGTGCTAGGGTACTGCCCTTTCTTGGACAAGCATCCCACTTATGATTAACCCCTATTGCAAGCATCCGCAACTACAAAAGAAGTATTAAGGTAAACCTAACCATAGCATGAAACTAGTGGATCCAAATCAGCCCCTTACGAAGCAATGCATAAACTAGGGTTTAAGCTTCTGTCACTCTAGCAACCCATCATCTACTTATTACTTCCCAATGCCTTCCTCTAGGCCCAAATAATGGTGAACTGTCATGTAGTCGACGTTCACATAACACCACTAAAGGAGAGACGACATACATCTCATCAAAATATCGAACGAATACCAAATTCACATGACTACTAATAGCAAAACTTCACCCATGTCCTCAGGAACAAATGTAACCACTCACAAAGCATGTTCATGTTCATGATCAAAGGAGTATTAATAAGCATTAAGGATCTGAACATATGATCTTCCAGCAAGTAAACCAATTAGCATCAACTACAAGGAGTAATCAACACTACTAGCAACCCACAGGTACAAATTTGTGGTTTTGATACAAGATTGGATACAAGAGATGAACTAGGGTTTTGAGAGGAGATGGTGCTCGTGAAGATGTTGATGGAGATTGACCCCCTCCCGATGAGAGGATCGTTGGTGATGATGATGGTGATGATTTCCCCCTCCCGGAGGGAAGTTTCCCCGGCAGAACAGCTCCGCCAGAGCCCTAGATTGGTTCCACCAAGGTTCCGCCTCGTGGCGGAGGAGTTTCCTCCCGTAAGCTTGCTTATGATTTTTTTCCAGGGTAAAAGCCTTCATATAGCAGAAGATGGACACCGGAGGGCCAACAGGGGGCCTAGGAGACACGGGGCGCGCCCAGTAGGTGGGGGGGGGGCGCCCCCCACCCTCCTGGCCAGGGTGTGGGCCCCCTCTGGTATTTTCTTCGCTCAATAATTCTTATTAATTCCAAAAGTGACTTCCGTGGAGTTTCAGGATTTTTGGAGTTGTGTAGAATAGGTTTCCAATATTTCCTCCTTTTCCAGCCAGAATTCCAGCTGCCGGCATTCTCCCTCTTCATGATAAACCTTGTAAAATAAGAGAGAATAGCCATAAGTATTGTAACATAATGTGTAATAACAGCCCATAATGCAATCAATATCGATATAAAAGCATGATGCAAAATGGGCGTATCAACTCCCCCAAGCTTAGACCTCGTTTGTCCTCAAGCAGAAGTCGAAATCGAAAAATATGTCCACAAGTTTAGAGATAGAGGTGTCGATAAAAATAAAATACGTACATGAAGGCATCATGATCATTCTTATAACAGCAACATATATAGATTTTTTCATATGATTTCTCATGCTCAAGTAACAATCTATTCACAATGTCAAGTATGGATCATAAACTTTATTGAGAACTACCAAACTATAATCTCTGTCATTGAAGCAATTGCAATTTATCATAACATCGGAAAGAGTCAAGATAGAGCTTTTCAGCAAGTCCACATAATCAACTATGATATAGTCTTCTACAATTGCTAACACTCACGCAATACTTATGGTTATGGAGTTTTAATCGGACACTGAGAAAGATAGGGGCTTATAGATTGCCACCCAACGTATTCACCTTTGGGTGATGTCAACAATAATAATTCATGCTAACTTACATCCAATTGGATATATATATCAGGATCTTTCCAACACGAGGTGCTTGCCAAAGGATAAAATGAAAAAAAAGGAAAGGTGAAGATCACCTTGACTCTTGCATAAAGTAAAAGACATAAAGTAAAAGATAGTCCCTTCACAGAGGTAAGAGAGGTTGTCATGTGCTTTTAGGGTTGGATGCACAAAATCTTAGTGCAAAAGAACGTCACTTTATATTGCCACTTGTGATATGAACCTTTATTATGCAGTCCGTCACTTTTATTACTTCCATATCACATGATCGTATAAAGCTTATTTTCTCCGCACTAATAAGTCATACATATTTAGAGAGCAATTTTTATTGGTTGCAACATGACAACTTACTTGAAGGGTCTTACTCAATCCATAGGTAGGTATGGTGGACTCTCATGGCAAAACAGGGTTTAAGGATATTTGGAAGCACAAGTAGTATCTCTACTTGGTGCAAGGAATTTGGCTAGCATGAGGGGGAAAGTCAAGCTCAACATGTTTGAAAGATCCATGACAATATACTTTAACTGAGATGTGAGAAAACATAACCCATTACGTTGTCTTCCTTGTCCAACATCAACTCTTTAGCATGTCATAATTAATGAGTGCTCACAATCATAAAATATGTCCAAGATAGTATATTTATATGTGAGAACCTCTTTTTCTTTATTACTTCCTATTAATTGCAACGATGACCAAAACTAAGTTTGTCAACTCTCAACAACTTTTATGCCTCATTCTATTTATATGTGAAGTCATTACTATCCATAAGATCAATATGAACTCTTTTATTCTTTTTATTCTTTGTATTTTCTCAAGATCATAGCAAGATAGCAAAGCCCTTGACTCAATACTAATCTTTATTATATAGCTCACGGACTCGATTACATAGAGAGATCACAAAGCAAAACTGAAAACTACTTCATACCAAAACATCAATCTACTAGATCAAGATATTACTAAAATGATCGAACTAAGTAAAACGGTAAAGATAGGAGTGTGATGGTGATACGATACCGGGGCACCTCCCCCAAGCTTGGCAGTTGCCAAGGGGAGTGCCCATACCCATGTGATTATGTCCTCGGAGGCAATGAAGGTGGTGATGATGATGGTGGATAATCGCAAATCGAGCGTAAAAGCTCCTCCAACTTGCGGATAATGCCTAAGGGAGTCCTAGATTAGGGGGTATCCGGACAGCCGGACTACATACTTTGTCCGGACTATTGGAGCGTGAAGATACAAGACTCAAGACTTCGTCCCGTGTCCGGATGGGACTCTCCTTTGCGTGGAAGACAAACTTGGCGATCCAGATATTATATTTCCTTCTTTGTAACCGATTCCATGTAAACCCTAGCCCTCTCCGGTGTCTATATAAACTGGAGAGTTTAGTCCTTAGAGGGACGATCAGAATCATAATCATCATAGGCTAGCTTCTAGGGTTTAGCCTCAATGATCTTGTGGTAGATCAACTCTTGTACTACTCATATCATCAATATCAATCAAGTAGGAAGTAGGGTTTTACCTCCATCGAGAGGGCCCAAACCTGGGTAAACATTGTGTCCCCTACCTCCTGTTACCATCAGCCTTAGACGCACAGATCGGGACCCCCTACCCGAGATCCGCCGGTTTTGACACCGACATTGGTGCTTTCATTGAGAGTTCCTCTGTGTCGTCGCTGCAAGGCCTGATGGCTCCATCAATCAACTACAACGTGGTCTAGGGTGAGACATTTCTCCCCGGACAGATCTTCGTGTTCGGCGGCTTCGCACTGCGGGCCAATTCGCTTGGCCATCTAGAGCAGATAGATAGCTACGCCCCTGGCCACCAGGTCAGGTTCGGAAACTTGAACTACATGGCCAATATCCGCAGAGACTTGATCTTCAATGGATTCAGGCCTGCGCCAGGAGCGTCGGACAGTCACTATGAGCATGGCTTAGACATGCTCTCGGACAATGCTCGGGATATCGCCCCTGCAGGAGCCCCGGACCTAAATCCGGAGCAAATTGCGCTGCCCAAGGACGGGTGGATGGATCCCGCCCCAGAGGCCGCACACTCATCGGCGGTAGAGCCGAACGCAGGCCTCACCCCCAAGCAAGCCTATGACACCGGACCCCCAGACTCGTATCCGGCTGTAGGTTCCAGTCCGCGCACTCCCGATTCTGCCGAATCTGGTTGGGTTCCGGTAATGGAGTTCACCGCTGCGGATATTTTCCAGTGCTCGCCCTTTGGCGACATGCTGAACTCATTAAAGTCTCTCTCTTTGTCAGGAGACTCCTGGCTGAACTATGTCCGGCTCAAGGGGGAAGAAGGTGACGAAGAAATCCGTTGCCCACCCACCACCCACTTCATAGCCACTGTCGATGATGTATCAAACATGCTTGACTTCGACTCCGATGATACCGACGGTATGAATGTCGGCGCAGAAGACGATTCAGAACCAACGGGGCGCTGGACTGCCACCTTATCATACGATATATATATATATGGTGGATACACCTAAGGAGGACGACAAGCCGGAGGACAAAACCCCCGGGCAAAAGCCAAAACAATGGCACAGACGCCGCTCCAAGTCCAGCAATAGTAAAAATAGCGATAATAGCGCTAGAAAGATCGTCACCCTGGTCAACTCCGAAGACAACAACGACCATATGGACCCAGCAATGGAGCAGGATGAGCCAGGTCACGTCGAACACAGCTCGGAGCAGACGCCCGATCACAATGATCCTGAAGGACGAATTCATCAAGCCGCCCCGGGACAAGAGCACAGTCCGGATGACGATGCATTGATCATCCCGGAAACACGCTTGGAATGAGATAACCTCCACAAAAGGCTTATGGCCACTGCGAGAAGTCTAAAGAAGCAGAAGCAAAGGCTCAAGGCCGCACAGGAAATGCTCAACCACAGATGGAATAAAGTGCTAGACACTGAAGAAAAGTACGACGACGATCGCCACACAAAGAGCTATCCAAAACACAAGCTGCTGCCAGAATTCGACGATGAGGCCGTTCCGCCAAAGAAGAATATGGCCAGGAGGCCAGACAAACCACTTCGCAACCGCAATAGAGCAGTTACCGATGCCTCACAAGATTTGCGTGAGCTCCTGGATAAAAAGGCCGGCACGGCTAGGTCCATCTACGGATCTAAAGGACACGCCCCGGCGCAGGACTATGGTCACCAAAACGATCATACTGATCGGATACCAGTTCGGAATCAGCACCGGAATAAAAAACAGCCGACAACATGCCACATCACGTCCAGATATAGAGGGGCTGCTCACCTCCTTGATACGTCCATTTTATATCATGCTTTTATATCAATATTTATTGCATTATGGGCTGTTATTACATATTATATCTCAATACTTATGGGTATTCTCTCCTATTTTACAAGGTTTGCCATGAAGAGGGGGAATTCCGGCAGCTAGAATTCTGGCTGGAAAAGGAGCAAACGTTGGAAACCTATTCTGCATAGCTCCAGAAGTCTTGAAACTCCACGAAACAACTTTTTGGAATTAATAAGAATTTTTGAGCGAAAGAAATACACTAGGGGGCCCACACCATGTCCAGGAGACAGGAGGGCACGCCCCCCCTATAGGGCGCGCCCCCTATCTCCTGGGCCCCCTGGTGGGCCTCCGGTGTCCATCTTCTGCTATATCATCGCTTTTACCCTGGAAAAAATCGTGGGCAAGCTTACGGGATGAAACTCCGCCGCCACGAGGCGGAACCTTTGCAGAATCAATCTAGGGCTCTGGCGGAGCTATTCTGCCGGAGACACTTCCCTCCGGGAGGAGGAAATCATCACCAACGTCATCGCCAACGATCCTCTCATCGGGAGGGGGTCAATCTCCATCAATATCTTCACCAGCACCATCTCCTCTCAAAACACTAGTTCATCTCTTGTATCCAATCTTGTATCAAAACCACAAATTGGTACCCGTGGGTTGCTAGTAGTGTTGATTACTCCTTGTAGTTGATGCTGATTGGTTTACTTGGTGGAAGATGATCATATGTTCAGATCCTTTATGCATATTATTACACCTCTGATTATGAACATGAATATTGTTTGTGAGTAGTTACGTTTGTTCCCGAGGACATGGGTGAAGTCTTGCTATTAGTAGTCATGTGAATTTGGTATTCTTTTGATATTTTGATGAGATATATGTTGTCTTTTCCTCTCGTGGTGTTATGTGAACATCGACTACATGACACTTCACCATTATTTGGGCCTAGAGGAAGGCATGGGGAAGTAATAAGTAGATGATGGGTTGCTAGAGTGACAGAAGCTTAAACCCTTGTTTATGCGTTGCTTCGTTAGGGGCTGATATGGATCCATATGTTTAATGCTGTGGTTAGGTTTACCTTAATACTTCTTTTGTAGTTGCGGACGCTTGCAATAGAGGTTAATCATAAGTGGGATGCTTGTCCAAGTAAGGGCAGTACCCAAGTGTCGGTCCACCCTCATATCAAATTATCAAAGTACCGAACGCAAATCATATGAACGTGATGAAAACTAGCTTGACGATAATTCCCAATGTGTCCTCGGGAGCTCCTTTCTCATTATTAGAAATTGTCCAAGCTTATCCTTTGATACATAAAGGATTGGGCCACCTTGCTGCACTTTATTTACTTTATTTACTTGTTACTCATTGCTATTTATCTTATCACAAAACTATCTATCACCTACAATTTCAGTGCTTGCAAGAAAACCTTACTGAAAACCGCTTAGCATTTCCTTCTGCTCCTCGTTGGGTTCGACACTCTTACTTATCGAGAGGACTATGATAGATCCCCTACACTTGTGGGTCATCAAGACTCTTTTCTGGCGCCGTTGTTGGGGAGTGTAGTGCTTTTGGTGAGTGGAACTTGGTAAGGAAACATTTATATAGTGTGCTGAAATTTTCTGTTACTTGTCACTATGGAAACTAATCCTTTGAGGGGTGTCGGCGTTCTGGGAATGGGGGTCCCCAGACTTGCCTGCCTGCGGCCTGCGGCGTGGCTGAAAGGAGGCCCAGCACAACCCATCTTCATCAACGCACGCTCAAGACCCTCGCGAGGGGCCAAGCCTCGTGGGGCGGACGACAAGGAGCTTCCTCAGGCACGGCCTCGTCGGGATGGCTCATGAGGAGGCGGAGAGTTCAAGGCGGGGTACCTCGGGAGGAGCCCATGACGCAAGCCATGACGACCAAGGGCGCCAGTCGGGCGCCAGCCCACGCAGTGTCCTCCTTTCCTCTTTGGTGCAATGGGAGCAAGCGCAGGCGAGAGCATCAAGCAAAGGCATCCATTTCGGTGCAACAAGACCAAGACCAGCCCAACGGCAGGAAGGAAGTCATTGTGGAGCTCAAGCCGGCGTCATCACCAGAGCCCTTGACGGGCGAGGACCAACTTTAGTCAGGATAAGTATACCCGCTGTTCCCCTTCAAAATGGCCAATTGTTGGCGCCCTTCCCGCTCAATATTTGGGAAGAGGCCCAGGGCCTTTGCCTATAAATAGGACTAGCCACCCCCAGGGTAGGCCATCCTGGATCGAGACACAGAACCCTCACCAAGAAACCAGTAGATAGAGCGGTTGAACTCCCCCCAGCAGTTCATCGCACCAGCCAAGAACAGACCCTCGCGAGGCTGCTCTGCCTTGTATTGTTCATCTTCAAGCCCAAGAGGCAATCCACCACACCACACACTGGAGTAGGGTATTACACCACAATGGTGGCCTGAACCAGTATAAATCTTGTGTCTCTTGTGCTGTTCTGTTTGGTAGTTTAGGTCGTAGCGATCCAGTGAGGAGCGAGCCGGTAGAGGGTTGAATCTCCGCGCACACCCCAGTGTTCGAACCTCAAGGGTCTGCCGGAACCCGAAATCCGACATTTGGCACGCCAGGTAGGGGTGCGCCGGAATTTGCCTTCAGTCGTCTCGTTCTACCCCGACCACCGCATCCATGTCAGACGCTCGTCGGGCTCGCGCCGAGCGCCGAGCCGCCCTCGCTTCCCATGTCGCCCAGACGTCTCTCGTCGGCGGGCTCCCTCGTTGTTCCCCGTCACCCGCCGTCAACACCGTCACCGGCCCAGTGGGGAACGAGCAGCAAGCATCATCCCAGCATCCATCCATGAGGCGGGACGGCCGCACTGCCACGCCCTCGCTCACCCCCGCTGGTTCTTCGTCACGCGCGCCCCGCGCGGCCATGGAGGCCCGAGCTGCGCTCATCGCGGCAAACGAGCTCCTGCGCTACCGCCCCATCGACGACGTCTACGAAGAATGGCTCGACCGAGTCGCTGAGCTCGTCCGCGCCGCCGGAGGCGCCCCCGCGCCGTCCTTCTCGCTACACCGTACCCCGCCCTGCGTGGGCAATGAAGCTCCTGGGGCGCCTCAGCCGCCTCCTCTTCAAGAAGGCGCCCTGGCCCCAAGGCGCGCGGCCCCTGGGCGGAACCCGCTCCATCAGGCGCCAGCGCGGCAAGAGCAGAGCTGCCAAGAAGTCCCTCGCCCTCGAGAAGCTGCCCGAGCGCTCCCTGCTCCAGCACGTCAAGACCCTGCGCTGCCTCCAGCCGCGGCGCATGGGGACCCGCAGGACCAAGCTCTCCATCGCCCAAGGCCCCCTGTGGCCACAGCGGGCTGCCGCGCCTTCACCTCCGAGCTGCGCAGCATTGCGTGGCCCGGCAAGTTCGAGCCAGACCTGCCTCCTCGCTACGACGGCACGGCTGACCCTGCAGAGTTCCTCCAACTCTATGAGTTGGGCATCAAGGCTGCCAACGGAGACGAAAAGGTCATGGCGAACTGGTTTCCCATGGCGCTCAAGGATGGAGCCCGCACCTGGCTCCTGAATCTGGCCCCAGGCACGATCTCCTCCTGGGACGAGATGCGCACCCGCTTCATCGCCAACTTCCAGGGTACTCACGATCGGCCACCCGCCGTGAGCGACATGCGCCGTATCAAGCAGCAACCTGGGGAAACCCTGTAGAAGTACATCCAGCGCTTCAACAATGCGCGCCTCAAGATCACCAGGGTGACAGAGGAGGCCATCATCTCAGCCTTCTCCGACGGCGTGCGCGACGTCAAGATGAAGGAGGAGCTGGCGATGCATGAAGACCTGTGCACCTCCTTGGAGCTTTCAACTTGGCGACCAAGTGCGCCAGGGCTGAGGAGGGGCGCCTCTCCCTCCTCGAGCGGTCTGCCGCAGACCCCGAAGAGAAGAAGCCCAAGACCAAGGACGTGAAGCGCAAGGGAGCTGCCGTACTCGCGGTCGAGCCAGACACCAAGCGGGGCAGAGATCAGCCCGAATCCTCCAAGGGCAGTCGGTACTGCGTGTACCACGACCTCCACACCCACAACACCAATGAATGCCAAGAGCTCCGGGCCATGCGTGAAGGAAGGGTCGGCAGACGTCCCGACCGCAGTGACCGGGGCTACGGTCGAGGAGGAGGAAGGAATGCAGGACGCTGGGAAGACCGCGGCCTGTGCTAAGGGTGGCGCGACCAACCTCGCGAGGATCGCTGGCAGGATCCGCCTCGCGAGGGAGGCTGGAGGAATCAGCCTCGCGAGGATCGCCCGCAAGGGAACGCAGGCCTCCCTCCGCTGCCGCCGCAGCCGAGGAGAAATGAAGACCGACATCATGACGAGGGGGCTGGGGGCTTCCAGGAGCCACGCGCAATCGCCTGCATCCTGGGCGGAGCTCAAGCCCCAGCCTCTCAGCGCATCTTCAAGCAGTTCGCCCGCGAAGTGAATGCAGTCCTCCCCAAGCTCGAGGCCACACGCCCTCTCAGGTGGTCGGCATGCGCCATCACGTTTAGCTCAGCGGATCAGCTCAAGTGCGCGGCCACAGCCGGAGTCCTCCCGATGCTTTGTTCCCCAATCATCAGCAACGTGCTAGTCACCAAGATCCTCATCGACGGCGGGGCAGGGCTCAACGTCTTGTCCGTGGAAACGTTCAACAATCTTCAAGTGCCCTATAGTGAGCTTCAGCCAACCAAGCCCTTCTCCGGAGTCACCGACGGCTCCACGGTCCCAATAGGGCAGGTCCTCCTTCCTGTCACCTTCGGGGCACGCGACAACTACCGCACCTAGCTCATCGACTTCGACGTCGCCCACATTCGCCTGCCGTACAACGCCATCCTCGGGTACCCGGCGCTGGCCAAGTTCATGGCCGTAACCCACCACGGCTACAACGTCCTCAAGATGCCAGGAAGCGGCGGGGTCATCACGGTGCCCTGCGAAGAGAGACACAGTGTGCTCCCTGGAGCGAGCCTTTCAGGCCGCATCGCTGGAAGACCCAGACCGCGGCGGCAGGAGGCCTCCCAAGGCCGCCCCCAAGAAGAAGAAGACATCGTCCGGCCCGGCCCCTCAGGAAGTAGGCCCCTCAAGGCCCGCGCCTGCTAAGGGGGAGGCTCCTTCCATCGCATAGGGAAGCACGCCCGGCGCCCTCCTCAGGGAGGGCTCGAGGGCTCTCCCGGGGAGGGCCACCGACCTCGCCAAGGTCACGAGGGAGGCGCTTGGGCACCACGTGGAGGCGTGCTTCGAAGCACGTTTCCCTCAAGAAGGAGCAAGGCAAGGAGGGCCAAACCCTCAGGAGTTCGTCAGCAAGGCCATTCAGGAGCTATAGGAGTCAAGAGTCATGAGAGGCAGCCGCCGCTTACCCGCTGTGGCCCCCCACCCAGGCGAGGATAGTGGGCTGCACGTCTGCATCGACATACCGGGGCTCAACCGAGCCGCATCTCAAGAGCACCTCTGGCCCTCGCGAGTGGGACGTTGCGAGGGTCTGCCCCACAGCTACGTACGCATGCCTTACAGCTTGCCGAACGCGGCTGTTGCGCACCAGTGTCTCATGAGGGCCGTCTTGGAGGCTCAAGAGGTCAGGCGTGTCGCAGCCCTGGCGGAGATGGAGATGGCCCGTGAGGAGCCGCCAGCGCCTCCGGAGCCTCCTAAGCCCCCTAGGCCTGGGGGCTTGTGAGTATCGACTCCCGTAGCCCACCGACTCTACTACACCGACACCCCTTCGTCCCCAACATCATCAGGTGACATCTTTTAAGTTTCATTTCTGGCTGGGAGCGCCCTCAGGGCCACATTATTCCCAGGCCGCGTGGGTCCGTCCCTGAGGCATGTGTCCCCTTTTATTTCGTGACCTTAGCTTACCTTATTGGGGGCGCCCCTCGGGTTGCATCCTCCCCAAGCCGCTCAGGCCTGACCCGGCGGCATGTACCCTTCTTGCGTTTATCTTAGGACTATGCTTTCGATCCACCATGCTTGTTATTTGGTTCCTTTCTCTCCTGGGTGTCGGAATCTTGGGCGTTAAAGGGGGGGGGGTGCCTGAGCATCGCGACTCAGGGCTCCTACCGGCTCTCCGGCCCTCACCCTCTGGTATTGTCCATGGCATCGCGACCTGGCATGCCAGCGACGGCTGAGACCAGCCCGAGAGCCGGGACCTGAGGACGTAGAGTTTCGTCATCTAACCCAGCTTGCGCGTTAAAGGGGGGGTGCCTGAGCATCGCGACTCAGGGCTCCTACCGGCTCTCCGGCCCTCACCCTCTGGTCTTGTCCATGGCATCGCGACCTGGCATGCCAGCGACGGCTGAGGCCAGCCCGAGAGCCGGGACCCGAAGACGTAGAGCACCGGCATCTGGCCCAATTTGCAGGAAAACACTCCAAGATAAGGCCCAGAGCCAGGCGCAACCCGCCTTGAGGTAGGGCCCCGTGAGTCCCGTGCGGGCTCACGGGAGCCCCAATACGCCTCGCCAGGCCTTTCATGCCTCGTCGCCTCTTCAAAGCAACTAACGGCTAACTATCGATTGCCACGACGAACTCTCGTTCCCTTGTGATGAACCTGCAGCGTCCCTCCAAAGAGCATCACCAGGCGAGGCCCTCACGGTGCTTTCTTCGCTCTCGTTCACGCGACTCGCTTGCACATTAAAGGGGGGGTGCCTGAGCATCGCGACTCAGGGCTCCTACCGGCTCTCCGGCCCTCACCCTCTGGTCTTGTCCACGGCATCGCGACCTGGCATGCCAGCGACGGTTGAGACCAGCTAGAGAGCCGAGACCCGATGACATAGAGCAGAAAGGGGAGCAAAGGCAAGAGGGGAGGAACACGCGAGGACCTCGCCAAGCAACCCCTCATCGGCCAGGGCGCGAACCTAGCGCCACACCAGGGAGCGTTTTCTGACCCTCGAGATAAGTCACCCTCCGGAAACACTGGTTATCGCAGCACCGTCCCCACACCAAGTGCAATCCCATGTTAGCAACGTTGCTCTCCTTTCTCACCGAATGATGGCTGCTTGAGCACTAAGGGGGACCTCCTGAGCATCGCGACTCAGGGGCTCTTACCGGACCTCGGGCCGCTCACCTCCTGGCCTTGACCACGGCATCGCGACCTGGCATACCAGCGATGGCTAAAGCCGCCTTAGGACTGGGACTTGTCGGCGCAGAGCATCAAGCCCTCGCGAGGTCTGAAAGGAGGAAACTAAGCTAAAACGGGATAAGCATCTCGCACTGTTTCACAATAAGGATCATATTGACAGACGGAGTTACAAACATCTTACAAGCCCCCGTGGGGTATATTCTTGGCCCCTCACAGGAACAAAAGGCGCGAATCCTATGGAGTCCTAACTACAGGGGGCATCGCGGCAGACGCCATCATCAACAGTGGGCCGCCCAGTACCGATGCCAACCCCATCCAGATCAGAGGCGGCGACGGCCTGACGAGCCCGCCCTGCTCCGGGAACGGCGCAGGCTCGGGAGCTCGTAGCTGTCGTCGCTCGTCTCCGGAGTCGCGAAGAGCTCGGCGGAGTCACTAGATCCTCCGGTGCCTCCGTCACCTGAGGAGCGGCCAAGGGAGCGGTCAGCCGGCCTCTGTCTCACCGCAGCAGGGTCGCGACCGCCTCTCCCGGGGCAGCACTCCAGCCGGCGACCCTCCACGTCGAAGACCTTGAAGGACATCACCGAAGCACCGTCGTACTCCAGATGGATCCTGAGGGCACCCCTCGCCCTACAGACTCGCCCCAGCCTCGAGTCATGAAGACCTCGCCCGGGGCAACGACCGCGACCTCTGCCCCGGTCGCGAGGGTGCCGCAGCCGGCGTACTGCAGCCAAAGCCCGAGGTGTTCCCCCCGCCGGACGATGGAGGCAAAGAAAGAGGGGATATGAATCCAAGACTTAGGAGGTGTGGCGGCGTGAAGCACGAACTCTCGGCAGGAGCCCTCGGCGTGGACTCCAGGGGGGAAGACGCACACCTTCGTGACCCGCCGGCGTCGTCGGCGGCGCCGCTCGTGGCGTTCGGCGTCGACCCCTTCAGGGCCGTCAATGTGCGCGTGCAAGGGAAGAGGGAACCCTGGTGGTGGTCGCTCACATGAGGGTCTTGCCGCTTCCTGGCGAGTGGCCTCGCCCTGACACCAGAGGGCAGGCCACCTCTTCGGGGGAAGCGGGTCAGGATCCTCTTGGGGAGCTTTTCCCTTCTCTTCCGCGGAGAACCGGTGGATCAGAGCCATGGCAGCAAGACGGAGCAAGGCCCAGGAAGGAGGAGAAGTAGAGGGATAGACCGGAAGGGCGCGCGCCATTCCGTACTTATAGCCAGCGAAGGCCAACCATCGACCTCCACGATCACAGGTAATCATGACCCGCTTTGCATGCAGGGGCTTGTCGAATCCATGCGGTTACCAAGGCGTCGTGGGGAAGCAGAGGCGCTCACGTCCAATCAACTGCCATGTGGCGCCCAAGGCCGCAGGCTGTTACGGCCCGCGACGCTTCGCACTTGCCCTTTCGCCTCTCTGCTCGGCCAAGTTCGGGCGCGCCGTGGGCCCGGGGGCTACTGTCGGCATTCTGGGAATGGGGGTCCCTAGACTTGCCTGCCTGCGGCCTGCGGCGTGGCTGAAAGGAGGCCCAGCATAGCCCATCTTCATCGACTCAAGCTCAAGACCCTCGTGAGGGGCCAATCCTCCCGGGGCGGATGACAAGGAGCTTCCTCAGGCACGGTCTCGTCGGGCTGGCTCATGAGGAGGCGGAGAGTTCAAGGCGGGGTACCTCGCGAGGTGCCCATGACGCAAGCCATGACGACCAAGGGCACCAGTCGGGCGCCAGCCCGCGCAGTGTCCTCCATTCCTCTTTGGTGCAAAGGGAGCAAGCGCAGGCGAGAGCATCAAGCAAAGGCATCCATTTCGGTGCAACAAGACCAAGACCAGCCCAACGGCAGGAAGGAAGTCATTGTGGAGTCCAAGCCGGCGTCACCACCAGAGCCTTTGACAGGCGAGGACCGACTTTAGTCAGGATAAGTGTACCCGCTGTTCCCCTTCAAAATGGCCAATTGTTGGCGCCCTTCCCGCTCAATATTTGGGAAGAGGCCCAGGGCCTTTGCCTATAAATAGGACTAGCCACCCCCAGGGTAGGCCATCCTGGATCAAGACACATAACCCTCACCAAGAAACCAGTAGATAGAGCGGTTGAACTCCCCCCAGCAGTTCATCGCACCAGCCAAGAACAGACCCTCGCGAGGCTGCTCTGCCTTGTATTGTTCATCTTCAAGCCCAAGAGGCAATCCACCACACCACACACTGGAGAAGGGTATTACACCACAATGGTGGCCTGAACTAGTATAAATCTTGTGTCTCTTGTGTTGTTCTGTCTGGTAGTTTGGGTCCTAGCGATCCGGTGAGGAGCGAGCCGGTAGAGGGTTGAATCTCCGCGCGCACCCCAGTGTTCGAACCTCAAGGGTCTGCCGGAACCCGAAATCCGACAAGGGGCTTGTTTGGGGTATCTTCACCCCAACCAGAAGACCAAAGAGTTTCTCCTCAACCTACTGAACTTTATGAAAATATTTACTTTGAGATTCCTTCGGGTATGATAGAGAAACTGCTAGCTAATCCATTTGCAAGAGACGAAACATTGCATCCCGATTTACACCTTATCTTTGTGGATGAAGTTTCTGGATTATTTAAGCTTGCAGGTATTCCCGATGATGTTGTCAAAATGAAGGTCTTCCCTTTATCTTTGAAGGGAGATGCATTGACATGGTATAGGCTATGTGATGATACGGGATCTTGGAATTATAAGCGGTTGAAGTTGGAATTTCACCAGAAGTTATATCCTATGCACCTTGTTCATCGTGATCGTAATTACATATATAATTTCTGGCCTTGTGCAGGAGAAATCATCGCTCAAGCTTGGGGGAGGCTTAAGTCAATGTTATATTCATGCCCCAATCATGAGCTCTCTTAGGAAATGATTATTCCGAATTTTTATGCTCGGCTTTCTCTTTATAATCGCAACCTGCTCGATACTTCCTGTGCTGGTTCTTATATGCTGAAGACTATTGATTTCAAATGGGACTTATTGGAAAGAATTAAACGCAACTCTGAAGATTGGGGTTCCGACGATGGTAAGGAGTCAGCTATGACACCTAAGTTCGATTGTGTTAAATCTTTTATGGATACCGATCCTTTCCGTGGATTTAGCTCTAAGTATGTACATGACTCTGAGATAGTAGTTTCTTTCTGTGAATCTTTTGCTACTCACGTTGATCTCCCTAAAGAGAAGTGGTTTAAATATAATCCTCCTGTTGAAGTGAAATTAGTTGCACCTATTACAGTCAAAGAAAAGACTATTACCTATAGTGATCCTATTGTTCCTACTGCTTATGTTGAAAAACCTCCTTTTCCTTTTAGGATAAACGATCATGCTAAAGCTTCGACTGTTGTTCGTAAGAGTAATACTAGGACTTATACTCCTCCTGAGCAAATTAATGTTGAACCTAGTATTGCTATGGTTAAAGATCTCTTGGATGAGGATTTAGATGGGCATGTTATTTCTTTCTGTGGTGAGACTGCCAATATTGCTAGGCCAGATACTAAGACACGTAGACCTATCGTAGGCATGCCTGTTATTTCTGTTAAAATAGGAAATCATTGTTATCATGGATTATGTGATATGAGTGCTAGTGCTAGTGCAATACCTTATACTTTATATCAAGAAATTATGCATGACATTGCACCCATTGAATTAGAAGACATTGATGTTACTATCAAGCTTGCTAATAGGGATACCATTAAACCCTTTGGGATTGTTAGAGATGTTGAAGTTTTGTGTGGGAAGGTTAAATACCCTACTGATATTCTTGTTCTTGGTTCCCCACAAGATGATTTTTGTCCCATTAGTTTTGGTAGACCCTTCTTGAATACGGCTAGTGCTAAGATTAATTGTGAAAAGAATACTGTCACCGTTGGCATAGATGGTATGCCTCATGAGTTTAATTTTGCTAAGTTTAGTAGACAACCTCGTGATAGGGAACCACCTAGCAAGGATGAAATTATTGGTCTTGCTTCCATTGTTGTTCCTCCAACTGATCTGTTAGAACAATATTTGCTAGACCATGAAAACGATATGTTTATGAAGGAAAGGGAGGAAATAGATGAAGTGTTCCTTAAAGAGGAACCTATGCTAAAACATAACCTTCCCGTTGAAATTCTTGGAGATTCCCCTCCACCCAAGGGTGATCCCGTGTTTGAACTCAAACCATTACCTGATAATCTTAAGTATGCTTATCTTGATGAAAAATAAATATATGATGTTATTATTAGTGCTAACCTATCAGAGAAAGAAGAAGAAAGATTATTGAAAACTCTGAAGAAGCACCGAGCTGCCATTGGATATACTCTGGATGATCTTAAGGGCGTTAGTCCCACGTTATGTCAACACAAAATTACATTGGAGGACGATGCCAAACCAGTTAGACATCCTCAACGACGATTAAATCCCAAGATGAAGGAAGTGGTAAGAAAGGAGATACTAAAGCTCCTTGAAGCACATATTATTTATCCCGTTGCTGATAGTGAATGGGTAAGCCCTGTCCATTGTGTTCCTAAAAAGGGAGGTATTACCATTGTTCCTAATGATAAAGATGAATTGATCCCGCAAAGAATTATTACAGGTTATAGGATGGTAATTGATTTCCGTAAGTTAAATAAAGCTACTAAGAAAGATCATTACCCTTTACCTTTTATTGATCAAATGCTAGAAATACTATCCAAACACACACATTTCTTCTTTCTAGATGGTTATTCTGGTTTCTCTCAGATACCTGTATCAGCGAAGGATCAATCTAAGACTACTTTTACTTGCCCTTTGGTACTTTTGCTTATATATGTATGCCGTTTGGTTTATGTAATGCACCTGCTACCTTTCAAAGATGCATGATGGCTATATTCTCTGATTTTTGTGAAAAGATTTGTGAGGTATTCATGGATGACTTTTCCGTTTATGGATCCTCTTTTGATGATTGTTTGAGCAACCTTGATCGAGTTTTGCAGAGATGTGAAGACACTAGTCTCGTCCTGAATTGGGAAAAGTGTCACTTTATGGTTAATGAAGGCATTGTCTTGGGGCACAAGATATCCGAGAGAGGTATTGAAGTTGATAAAGCCAAAGTTGATGCTATTAAAAAGATTCCATGTCCTAAGGACATAAAAGGTATAAGAAGTTTCCTTGGCCATGCCGGATTTTATAGGAGGTTCATTAAGGACTTCTCTAAAATCTCTAGGCCTCTGACTAATTTATTGCAAAAATATATTCCTTTTGTCTTTGATGATGATTGTGTAGAAGCATTTGAAACACTTAAGAAAGCTTTGATCACTGCACCTATTGTTCAGCCACCTGATTGGAATTTACCTTTTGAAATTATGTGTGATGCTAGTGATTATGCAGTAGGTGTTGTTCTAGGGCAAAGAGTCGATAAGAAATTGAATGTTATCCAGTATGCTAGTAAGACTCTTGATACTACCTAGACAAATTATACTACTACTGAAAAAGAGTTCTTAGCAGTTGTGTTTGCATGTGATAAGTTTAGACCTTATATTGTTGATTCCAAAGTTACTATTCACACTGATCATGCTACTATTAAATATCTTATGGAAAAGAAAGATGCTAAGCCTAGACTCATTAGATGAGTTCTCTTGCTCCAAGAATTTGACTTGCATATTATTGATAGAAAGGGAGCTGAGAACCCCATTGCAGATAACTTGTCTAGGTTAGAGAATGTTCTTGATGACCCACTGCCTATTAATGATAGCTTTCCTGATGAGCAATTAGCGGTAGTCAATGCTTCTCATACTGCTCCTTGGTATGCTGATTATGCTAATTACATTGTTGCTAAATATATACCGCCTAGTTTCACATACCAGCAAAAGAAAAAGTTCTTTTATGATTTAAGACATTACTTCTGGGATGATCCACACCTTTATAAAGAAGGAGTAGATGGTGTTATTAGACGTTGTGTGCCTGAGCATGAACAGGAACAGATTCTACGTAAGTGTCACTCTGAATCTTATGGAGGACACCACCCTAGAGACAGAACTGCACACAAGGTACTACAATCTGGTTTTTTTTGGCCTACTCTCTTCAAAGATGCTCGTAAGTTTGTCTTATCTTGTGATGAATGCCAAAGAATAGGTAACATTAGTAGACGTCAAGAAATGCCTATGAATTATTCTCTTGTTATTGAACCATTTGATGTTTCGGGCTTTGATTATATGGGACCTTTTCCTGCCTCTAATGGTTATACACATATTTTAGTTGCTGTTGATTATGTTACTAAGTGGGTAGAAGCTATTCCAACTAGTAGTGCTGATCATAACACTTCTATTAAAATGCTTAAAGAAGTTATTTTTCCGAGGTTTGGAGTCCCTAGATATCTTATGACTGATGGTGGTTCACATTTTATTCATGGTGCTTTCCGTAAGATGCTTGCTAAGTATGATGTCAATCATAGAATAGCATCTCCTTATCATCCGCAATCTAGTGGTCAAGTAGACTTGAGCAATAGAGAGCTCAAATTAATATTGCAAAAGACTGTGAATAGATCTAGAAAGAATTGGTCCAAAAAACTTGATGATGCATTATGGGCCTATAGAACTGCATACAAAAATCATATGGGTATGTCTCCATATAAGATGGTTTATGGAAAAGCGTGTCATTTACCTCTTGAACTTGAACATAAGGCATATTGGGCTATTAAAGAGCTCAACTATGACTTCAAACTTGCCAGCGAGAAGAGGTTGTTTGATATTAGCTCACTTGATGAATGGAGAACCCAGGCATATGAGAATGCCACGCTATTCAAAGAAAAAGTCAAATGCTGGCATGATAAGAGGATACAAAAGTGTGAGTTTAACGTAGGAGATTATGTGTTATTATTCAACTCTCATTTAAGATTTTTTGCAGGAAAACTTCTCTCAAAATGGGAAGGTCCTTACGTTATCGAGGAGGTATATCATTTTGGTGCCATTAAAATCAACAACTTTGAAGGCACAAATCCGAGCGTGGTAAACGGTCAAAGAATTAAACATTATATTTCAGGTAATCCTATCAATGTTGAAACTAATATTATTGAAACCGTAACTCCTGAGGAATACATAAGGGACACTTTCCAGAATGTTCCAGACTCCGAAAAGGTATAGGTATGTGGTACGGTAAGTAAACCGACTCCAAAACAACTCCAATGACAATTTTTATCAGTTTTGGAATATTTGAGAATTTTTAAGGAAGAAAGAAGTAGTCTGAAAGGGACACGAGGCCCCCACGAGAGTGGAGGGCGCCCCCCCTATAGGGCGCGCCCCTGTCTCGTGGGCACCTCGTGTGCCTCCCGGACTCCGTTTTCTTGCACGTTACGTATTTTGGTCAGTAAAAATTCATTATATATACTCCCGAAGGTTTTGACCACCGTATCACGCAAATATCCTCTATTTTTGTTTCGAGCTGTTTCTGTTTCAGATCTAAGAGCATCATGTCGTCTCCAAGCGCTCCCAAGGACAAGTTTTTCGAGAGCGTTATCAACCCCTATCTCGCGGAGGTGCTGCAACACCCTCAAACCATTGAGATGCGTGAGGGGGTGCTGCACATCCGCGATGTGGATGGACCAAGGCGTACCGGGAGCGTGGAGACAAAGCTCAAAGCCGTGGAGCTGGAAGTTTTCGAGTGTCAAGGGATGGTGGAGCGTGGACTCAATGCCAACTAGATGATGATCACGGAGTTCACCAACAACCACAAGCTAGATGCCAAAGTCATTGGGGAGACCATCTTCAAGCTTCAAGAGAAAATCGAGCACCTCCAAGACTAGATCTATGACCTGCAAAACCAGAACTGTGAGTATGAATATAGATTCAAGAGGATGAGTTTGGCTACAGATTTAAGAATCCTGGAGACTCAATCATCCTTCTATGATGGAGAGCCCATGCCTTGGAAGACGGACGACAAGCCCACATCATCAACAACTCCTACTTCACCACCTCCGAGGACATAAACACATGGGTATGGGCACTCCCCTTGGCAACTGCCAAGCTTGGGGGAGGTGCCCCGGTATTGTATCACCATCACACTCCTATCTTTTCCGCTTTATTTAGTTCGATCCTTTTAGTAGTATCTTGATCTAGTAGATTGAAGTTTTGATATCAAGTAGTGTTGAGTTTTGCTTTGTGATCTCTTTTTGTAATCGAGTCCGTGAGCTATCTATAATAAAGATTAGTGTTGAGTCAAGGTCTTTGCTATGTTGCTATGATCTTGAGAAAGTAGAAAGAATAGAAGAGTTCATATTGATCTTATGAATAGTGATGACTTCACACATAGAAAGTATGAGGCATAAAAATTGTTGAGAGTTGATAAACTTAGCCTTGGTCATCGTTGCAATTAATAGGAAGTGATAAGGAAAGAGGGGTTCACATATAAATATATTATCTTGGAGACCTTTTATAGTTGGGAGCACTCATTAAGTATGACATGCTAAAAGAGTTGACGTTGGACAAGGAAGACAACCTAATGGTTTATGTTTTCCGACATCTCAGTTAAAATATATTGTCATTGACCTTCCAAACATGTTGATCTTGCCTTTCCCCCTCATGCTAGCCAAATTCCTTGCACCAAGTAGAGATACTACTTGTGCTTCCAAATATCCTTAAACCCAGTTTTGCCATGAGAGTCCACCATACCTACCTATGGATTGAGTAAGATCCTTCAAGTAAGTTGTCATCGGTGCAAGCAATAAAAATTGCTCTCTAAATTTGTATGACTTATTAGTGCAGAGAAAATAAGCTTTGTACGAACTTGTTGTGGAAGTAATAAAAGCGACGGACTGCATAATAAAGGTCCACATACAAGGGGCAATATAAAGTGACGTTCTTTAGCATTAAGATTTTGTGCATCAACCCTAAACGCACATGTCAACCTATGCTTCCTTCTGCGAAGGGCCTATCTTTTACTTTATGTTTTTACTTTATGCTTGTGTCAAGGTGATCCTCACCTTTCCCTTTTTCATTTTATCCTTTGGCAAGCTCCTCGTGTTTGAAAGATCATGATATATATATATATATATATATATCCAATTGGATGTAAGTTAGCATGGGCTATTATTGTTGACATCACCTAAAGGTGAATACGTTGGGAGGCAACACAATAAGCCCCTATCTTTCTCAGTGTCCAGCTGAAACTTCATAACCACAAGTATTGTGTGAGTGTTAGCAATTATAGAAGACTACATGATAGTTGAGTATGTGAACTTGCTGAAAAGCTCTATTGTTGACTCTTTCTGATGTTATGATAAATTGCAATTGCTTCAATGACTGAGATTATAGTTTGTTAGTTCCCAATGAAGTTTTTGAACCATACTTGACATTGTGAATTGATTGTTACTTGAGCATAAGAAATCATATGATAAAATCTATATATGTTGTTGTTATAAGAATGATCATGATGCCCTCATGTCCGTATTTTATTTTTATCAACAACTCTATCTCTAAACATGTGGACATATTTTTCGATTTCGGCTTCCGCTTGAGGACAAGCGAGGTCTAAGCTTGGGGGAGTTGATACGTCCATTTTGCATCATGCTTTCATATCAATATTTATTGCATTATGGGCTGTTATTACATATTATATCTAAATACTTATGGCTATTCTCTCTTATTTTACAAGGTTTACCATGAAGAGGGGGAATGCCGGCAGCTGGAATTCTGGCTGGAAAAGGAGCAAACGTTGGAAACCTATTCTGCATAGCTCCAAAAGTCCTGAAACTCCATGAAACAACTTTTTGGAATTAATAAGAATTTTTGAGCAAAAGAAATACACCAGGGGGCCCACACCCTGTCCAGGAGACAGGGGGGCACCCCCCCTATAGGGCACGCCCCCTATCTCCCGGGCCCCCTGTTGGGCCTCCGGTGTCCATCTTCTGCTATATCATTGCTTTTACCCCAGAAAAAATCGTGGGCAAGCTTACCGGACGAAACTCCGCCGCAACAAGGCGGAACCTTGGCGGAATCAATCTAGGGCTCTGGCGGAGCTGTTCTGCCGGGGACACTTCCCTCCGGGAGGGGGAAATCATCACCAACGTCATCACCAACGATCCTCTCATTGGGAGGGGGTCAATCTCCATCAACATCTTCACCAGCACCATCTTCTCTCAAAACCCTAGTTCATCTCTTGTATCCAATCTTGTATCAAAACCACAAATTGGTACCCATGGGTTGCTAGTAGTGTTGATTACTCATTGTAGTTGATGCTAGTTGGTTTACTTGGTGGAAGATCATATGTTCAGATCCTTTATGCATATTATTACTCCTCTGATTATGAACTTGAATATGCTTTGTGAGTAGTTACGTTTGTTCCTGAGGACATGGGTGAAGTCTTGCTGTTAGTAGTCATGTGAATTTGGTATTCGTTCGATATTTTGATGAGATGTATGTTGTCTTTTCCTCTTGTGGTGTTATGTGAACGTTGACTACATGACACTTCACCATTATTTGGGCCTAGAGGAAGGCATGGGGAAGTAATAAGTAGATGATGGGTTACTAGAGTGACAGAAGCTTAAACCCTAGTTTATGCGTTGCTTCGTTAGGGACTAATATGGATCCATATGTTTAATGATGTGGTTAGGTTTACCTTAATACTTCTTTTGTAGTTGCGGACGCTTGCAATAGGGGTTAATCATAAGTGGGATGCTTGTCCAAGTAAGGGCAGTACCCAAGTGCCGGTCCACCCACATATCAAATTATCAAAGTACCGAACGCGAATCATATGAAGGTGATGAAAACTAGCTTGACGATAATTCCCAATGTGTCCTCGGGAGCTCCTTTCTCATTATTAGAAATTGTCGAGGCTTATCCTTTGCTACATAAAGGATTGGGCCACCTTGCTGCACTTTATTTACTTTATTTACTTGTTACTCGTTGTATTTATCTTATCACAAAACTATCTATCACCTACAATTTCAGTTCTTGCAGAGAAAACCTTAATGAAAACCGCTTATTATTTCCTTCTGCTCCTCGTTGGGTTCGACACTCTTACTTATCGAAAGGACTACGATAGATCCCCTACACTTGTGGGTCATCACCCATGTGCTTCACCTAAGAGGTGCTGGACCATGAATTTCCACAGGGTTTTAAACCTGTGAACATAGAGGAATACAATGGAACGACAGACCCAGGGGTCTGGATCGAGGATTTTATGCTGCATATCCACATGGCTCGTGGGGACGACCTCCACGCCATCAAATACCTTCCCCTCAAGTTGAAGGGACCAGCTCGACACTGGTTGAAAAGCCTCCCCAAAAATTCAATTAGAAGTTGGGAGGAACTCGAGGATGCTTTCAGGGCCAATTTTCAAGGGACCTATGTCCGGCTCCGGATGCGGACGATTAAGTCACATAATTCAACAGCCCGGAGAGTCCGCCCGCAAGCTTTGGAACAGATTCCTCATTAAGAAGAATCAAATTGTCGATTGTCTGGATGCCGAAGCCTTAGTGGCCTTCAAACACAGCATCCGGGACGAGTGGCTCGCCAGACACCTCGGCCAAGAAAAGCCGAGGACAATGGCAGCCCTAACAAGCCTTATGACCCGCTTTTGCGCAGGTGAAGATAGCTGTTTGGCCCATAAAGGCACCAGCGACCCAAGTACATCCGAAATCAGGGATGGCAACGGGAAGCCATGGTGCAATAAAAACAAACGTCAACACAAGGAAGAACGTCCGGACAACACAACGGTCAACGCCGGATTCAGGGGCTCTCAACCCGGTCAACAAAAGAAGCCATTTAAAGGCAACAAAGAGGGACCGTCTGGCCTGAACAAAGTCCTGGACAGACTGTGCCAAATTCATGGCACCCCCGACAAACCTGCGAACCACACTCACAGAGAATGCTGGGTCTTCGAGCAGGCCGACAAATTAAATCCCGAACACAAGGGAAGGGAAACACCAAGTGAAGACGAGGATGAACCTCGCCAGCCGAACACTGGGGGACAGAAAAAAATCCCACCAGAGGTGAAAGCACAAGTGCTCCCTGGGTGGTTTTGGTAATTAATGTCAACATATCTCTTGTTGGACTAACACTTTTACCTAGTATGTTTTAGACAAGTTCAACAATGGAGTGGCATGGACTAAAGGATGTGAAACCCCATCAAGATGCTAAGGACAAAGGATTGGCTCAAGCTCCAAGATCAAGACTCTACATTTTCTATTTTAGTGATCCAAGATCACATTGAGTCTATAGGAAAAGCCAATACTATCAAGAGGGGATGAGGTGTTGCTTAATGGCTTGCTTGCTCAAAGTGCTTAGTGATATGCTCCAAAGCCCTCAACTACTTTCTCACATCGACATATGTCCTAAACCAAAAAGTCTAACTCGGCCCCACCGATTCTTTCTATCCGGCGCCATCGAGTTCAGATGTCATAGCCACTGCCACAAACCCTAGGCAAATCGGTCTCACCAATAGGGATCTCGACCGAGATGGGATTGTAATCTCTCTGTGTATGTCCATTACCAAAATTGGTCTCACCGAGTTTGGGTAATCAGTACTACCAAGATTATAATACAAACTCTCTGGTTAACTTATTACCAAAATCGGTCCAACCGAATTATGTAATCGGTCAAACCGACTTTGCCTGACCAACTCTCTGGTTAGCTTATTACCAAAACCGGTCTCACCGAGTTTGTGTAATCAGTCTCACCGAGATTACGTTATGCCCTAACCCTAACCATATCGGTCTTACCGAGTTGCCTGTCGGTCCCACCGAAAATCCTAACAGTCACTAGATTCGCTAAATCGGTCCGACCAAGTTTCACGATTCGGTCCCACCGAGTTTGGCAAGTTGTGTGTAACGGTCAGATTTTGTGTGGAGGCTATATATACCCCTCCACCCACTCTTCATTCATTGAGAGAACCATCAGACTGAACCTACACTTCCAGCATACATTTTCTGAGAGAGAACCACCTACTCATGTGTTGAGGCCAAGATATTCCATTCCTACCATATGAATCTTGATCTCTAGCCTTCCCAAGTTTCTTTCCACTCAAATCTTCTTTCCACCAAATCCAAATCCTGTGAGAGAGAGTTGAGTGTTGGGGAGACTATCATTTGAAGCACAAGAGCAAGGAGTTCATCATCAACACACCATTTGTTACTTCTTGGAGAGTGGTGTCTCCTAGATTGGCAAGGGGTCACTTGGGAGCCTCCGACAAGATTGTGGAGTTGAACCAAGGAGTTTGTAAGGGCAAGGAGATCGCCTACTTCGTGAAGATCTACCGCTAGTGAGGCAAGTCCTTCGTGGGCAACGGCCATGGTGGGATAGACAAGCTTGCTTCTTCGTGGACCCTTCGTGGGTGGAGCCCTCCGTGGACTCGCGCAACCGTTACCCTTCGTGGGTTGAAGTCTCCATCAACGTGGATGTACGATAGCACCACCTATTGGAACCACCACAAAAACATCCGTGTCTCCAATTGCGTTTGAATTCTGCAAACCCTTCCCTTTACATTCTTGGAAGTTGCATGCTTTACTTTCCGCTGCTCATATACTCTTTGCATGCCTGCTTGATATGTATTGTGAGTGTTAAACTTGTGCCTAAAACTCCACCTAAACTTAAAGAAGTTAAAAACTGCAATTTTGGTACTTAGTGTCTAATCACCCCCCCTCTAGACACATCTTCTCGATCCTTTCAATTAGTATCAGAGCTTTGGTCTCCATTGCTTTGGTTTAAACACCATTGGAGGAAGATGGATGCGTCTACTATTGGGAGTCTTAGACATAGAGTGCCTATACTTGATGGAGAGTATTTTCATGAGTGGAAAAATGAGATGCTTGTGATTTTCAATCAATATCATTTGAACAAGTACATAGCTAATCCTTGTGCACCTCATGTTGATCCTATGCATCCTACTCTTGATGAGTCAATTGACATGATTCGCAATCTTAGAACTGTTGAACTTATCACTAGAGGCTTGCCTAGAAACTTGATTGGATGTTTGCCTACTCTTAAGTGTGCCTACACCATATGGAAATTTCTTGAGGAACGCTTTCCAAATTATTCCTTGAAAAATCTTGATGAAATTCTCCATAAGTCTATTGCCTTGAGTAAAATGAATTCCAGTGATCCTTTGTTTGGTGATTGTTTGTTTGAGCTTACAAACCTTATGCGTGCCAAAGGAGATGTTGGAATTATTAGTGATATTATTTCTGAAGCTATAAAAATTCATAAGCAAGATCATTGTCAAACTCACTCTAACGAATCACCCTCTCTAGGATTTGATCCACCACACGACGATGTTGAACATGGATACTATGATGAGGATGATGATAGTGACTTCGATCTTGATGATGCAATGAGACACTTTGATCTTATGGCAAATATTCGGGGATATATGGCAGGAGGAAAGGAATGGGTTCTTGATATTGGATGTACCGATCACATGACCGGAGATAAAGACATGTTTCGTGAGCTTGCTGAAAACGATGGTCCTCGAAAGTATGTTACTTTCGGTGAAAACTCAAAGGGTAAGGTGGTTGGCCTTGGTAAGGTGGCCATATCATATGATAGCTCCATACAAAATGTCATGTTCATTGAATCTCTTGGATACAACTTACTTTCAGTATCTAGACTTGCTGATTTCGGTTTCAACGTCCTATTTACTGAAGTAGATTGCCAAGGGTTTCGTAGAGATAATCATAAAATGGTCTTTATCGGTGTACGTAGAGGTGATCTATACATTGTTGATTTCACTAAAAAGGCTCAACCTAGAACTTGCTTTATTGCTAAATCCTCTAAAGGTTGGTTATGGCATAGACGATTGGGTCATGTTGGCATGAGAAACCTTGACAAGCTTATTAAAGGAAATCATATCCTTGGAGTTAATGATGTCATATTTGATAAGGATAGTCTTTGCAGTGCTTGTCACGCAGGTAAACAGGTTGGAGGGAGACATCCCGTGAAGAACATCATGACCACAAGGAGGCCACTCGAGCTACTCCATATGGATCTCTTTGGTCCAACGCTTACAAAAGTCTCGGTGGAAATTCTTTTGCTCTAGTTATAGTTGATGATTTTTCAAGATTTAAGTGGGTGTTCTTTCTCGACGATAAATCGCATGTCCAAAAGATCTTCAAAAACTTCGCTAGGAAGGCCCAAAATCAATTTGAAGTGAAGATCAAGAAGGTTCGCAGCGACAACGGAACGGAATTCAAGAACGCAAATGTGGACACCTTTCTTGACGAAGAACGGATTTCACATGAGTTCTCGGCTACGTACACACCTCAACAAAATGGAGTTGTTGAGAGGAAGAACCGGACGCTCATCGAAATGGCGAGAACGATGCTTGATGAGTACAAGATTCCGAACCACTTTTGGGCAGAAGCGGTTGAGACAGCTTGTCATGCAACAAATCGCTTGTATCTTCACAAGCTACTCGGTAAGACGGCATACGAGCTACTCACCGGTAACAAACTCCAAGTTGGATACTTTCGAGTATTCGACTCAAAGTGCTACATTCTTGATAAGCATCATCGTTCTAAATTTGCTCCTATGTCTCATGAAGGTTTCCTACTTGGTTATGGCTCAAACTCTCACACATACCGTGTCTACAACAATTTCACCCGAAATGTTGAAGAAATGGTAGATATGAAGTTTGATGAATCTAGCGGCTCGCAAGTATAGCAATTGCCAATTGATGTAGGAGACAAAGACCCCTCGGAAGCAATCCAAGACTTGTCTATTGGCTAGATTCGTCCAATGGAGGTGAAGGAGAGTAACTCGTCCGTACAAGTGGAAGCTTCTACCTCACGACAAGGTGAACCAAGAGTTGATACAGAAGCATCCACAAGTTGGACACACCAAGATGAAGAAAATGAGGAAGTGCACCAAGACGAACACCAACAACCTCCTTCTCCACCACGACAAGAGAACGACAACGTAAACAATGAAGAAGACCAAGAAGAAGAACAAGATGAAGAAGATGTTCAACCAAGACCCAAGCAAAAGCTTTCACGAGTTCGAGCAAGAATTGCTAAAGATCATCCCATCGAGCAAATCTACAATGATATCCAAACCGGGAGAATCACTCGCTCTAAAACTCGTTTAGCTAACTTTTGTGAACACTATTCATTCATCTCTAGCATTGAACCTATGAAGGTTGAAGAAGCATTGGAAGATCCGGATTGGATAAATGCCATGCATGAAGAGCTACACAACTTTGAGAGAAATCAAGTTTGGACATTGGTTGAGAAGCCCGACAACAACCACAACATCATCGGTACCAAATGGGTGTTTCGCAACAAGTAAGATGAAGATGGACAAGTAGTTCACAACGAAGCACGTCTCGTCGCTCAAGGCTACACACAAGTCGAAGGTATGGACTACGGTGAGACTTATGCTCCCGTTGCTAGACTTGAGTCCATTCGCATCTTACTTGCCTATGATAATCACCATGATATCACCTTGTACCAAATGGACATTAAAAGTGCTTATCTAAATGGTGAAATAGAGGAGGAAGTTTATGTTAAACAACCTCCTGGCTTTGTTAATCCTAAGAAACCTGATCATGTTTACAAACTTCACAAAGCTCTTTATGGTCTTAAACAAGCTCCTAGAGCGTGGTATAAATGCTTGACCAAGTTCCTTATTGCAAAAGGCTTTGAAATTGGGAAAATAGATTCTAATCTTTTTACTAAAAGGGTCAATGGAGAACTATTTGTGTGCCAAATCTATGTTGATGATATTATATTTGGTTCTACTAACCCTCATTTTAGTGAAAAGTTTGGGAAGCTAATGTCGGAGAAGTTTGAGATGTCTATGATGAGTGAACTCAAATTCTTTCTTGGTTTTCAAATCAAGCAAACTAAGGAAGGTACCTTTATCTCTCAAACGAAGTACACCAAGGACTTATTCAAGAAGTTCAATATGCAAGAATGCAAAGGTATGAATACACCCATGCCTACTAGTGGACATCTTGATTTGACCAAAGATGGTGAATCGGTTGATCAAAAGGTTTATCGCTCTATGATTGTTCATTGTTATATCTATGTGCTTCACGTCCCGATATCATGCTAAGTGTGTGCATGTGTGCACGATATCAAGCTGCTCCTAAAGAATGTCATCTTAAGGCCGTGAAAAGGATAGTGAGATACTTAATCCATACACCAAATTTTGGCATTTGGTATCCTAAGAGGGCCTCTTTGGATCTTGTTGGCTACTCCGACTCGGACTATGACGGTGACAAGGTTGATAGAAAGTACACTTTGAGTACTTGTCAATTTCTTGGTAGATCTCTTGTGTCTTGGTCTGCCAAGAAACAAAACTCGGTATCCTTATCCACCGCCAAAGCGGAATACATGGCCGCTGGTTCATGTTGTGCTCAATTACTTTGTATGACCCAAACTCTTAAAGATTAAGGGGTATACGTGAAACATGTTGCATTAATTTGTGACAATGAAATTGCTATCATGATTGCTCACAATCCCATGCAACACTCTCGAACTAAGCATATTGAACTTCGTCATCATTTCATTAGAGATCATGTTGCTAAGGGTGACATTAATCTTAAGCATGTTCGCACCGAAAAGCAATTAGCGGATATATTCACTAAACCACTTGATGAGAAAGTGTTTTGTAGGTTAAGAGGTGAATTGAACATCATTGATGCTTCAAACTTGGAGTAAGAACTCCATTGGATACATGCAAGACATGAGCTTATGACTAATCCTTGATATTTCTCTTATGATGATTATCTTATGTCTTGGATATATTTGCACCTTGCATGTTATCTAACCCTTGTAGGTACCTGGATGAATCTAATTCCATGAGATTGCAACTCACTCACATCTTGAGCAATCTCTACATCACCAAGTCTCTACACAATGGTGATTAAAGACAAGGAAGCACGGAACCATTCAAACATATCCTTTGACAAACTCTATGTTGAGTTTCATGATTGTCATTTTGGATATACAAGTGCTCTTCCTTGCAAAAACTAACCCATGTAGGTAGATGAACTCAAATTCCAAGTGGTGCTCCCAACTCTTGATGAGCTACATCAACCTTGTGCAACCCACATAAGTTCAACTACATGATCGCGATCAACACCACCACCCAAGGTATGTTATTCCATCTTAGAGAAGCTTTACTCCAAGTCATGAGTCAAAGCAACTCGGCAAGATGTGAATACATCAAGATTCTTAAACAAAAAATAGTAACCCCATTTTGAGCTTAAACGATGACTATGACCTATGATCAAGTGATCTCACTTGACTCCTAAGTCAATATACTCTAACATAGGTGACTTTGTCGCCGACCATCTCTAGATGAAGTTCTCGTGTGTTCTTCTCTGTGCTCTTGCATTTGTCTCATGCATATTTGTTTCCCCTTTCAAAAAAAACTTCATCTAGATTTCTTTCTTTTCTTTTCTTTTTCTATTTGCTCTGCATTCCCTGCATCAAATTCATTGCAAATCTTTCAGTTAATTCCTTGCAAATCCTTGTGAGATCTTACTTGTCTAGTGAGCTGAGGTGACAAGTGTTTTCTCTGTGATGAACTCGGTCACACCGGTTTCTTGCTTTCGATCTAACCGAATTCTCTCGGTGCAACCGAAGCATACCACTCGGTGCCACCAATTTCACCAGAGGAAAAACAGTTTGCCATGCATTCCTGTTTTACTTTTGATCCAGCTCCACTCGATAAATCTTGTCCTCTACAAGCATCACATTTTATCATTGCTTTGTGCTGTGACTCAAGGACCAACCCCATTCACGACAAATTCCAGAAGACCCTTCTTGGAAATTGATGTCAAAGGGGGAGAGAGAGATCACACCAAAGCTTACCACTTCAATAGGGGGAGAAAGATATCTCCAGGGGGAGAGAATACTCAAGAAGAGAGTAATCTTCAAGGATCCCAGATGCTTGGTGTTCAAGAGGAGAGATGCCACATGTCTTCTTGAGGGGAAAGACATGTTCATATGTACTTATTTGTATTAGCTCTGTTCATTTGTTTCTTTGAGCTCTGATTTTGCATTTTGCTCTGATTTTCTGTTCCCTATCTTCTCCCAGTATCCCATGCTAGATTCAGGGGGAGCAAGACATCTAATGGAAAGAAATTCTTTAAATTCATTGCACATCTTTATCTTTGGGGACATGTCTATATTCAATGTGGTACTTAGTACTCACTCTTTACATGTCATCCCAGTCTTGGTACTCTTGTGGTTTCTTTTGTTTGCCCTGGCTAGTAGGTGTATCTGTGTTATCTAACCTTATTTTCACAGGTTCATTCCATCCTAAGCCAACTCAAGACCACAAGGTAAGTATATGCATCACAATCATGTGTATGAGGAATTCTTGCTGTTGTACATACTGTTTGCAAGAAGGACTCATGAGCATGAAGGTACATTTCCCATATTCACATCTTTTGCTCTGATGCATATAGCCAAGATACATGTAACACATTGCTTACTCTGTCATGTTGATGCATTCACATGCTTCTATATTCCATATTCACATGATTGTATAGATGTAGGGGGGCCTATGCATGTTACATGTCTTTCCAAAGCTTTACTTGCTATTCTCTATATCTTTACCTAAGGCTTTGATGTATGTTGCCATCAATTACCAAAAAGGGGGAGATTGAAAGCACAAGTGCTCCCTGGGTGGTTTTGGTAATTAATGTCAACATATCTCTTGTTGGACTAACACTTTTACCTAGTATGTTTTAGACAAGTTCAACAATGGGACTTGTTGCGGTCGCACTGGTAGCAGGAACTACAGGTTTTTCTTTATTTATAACTCTCCTCACATTTTTTTGGCTTTGAAGTGAATCATGGTTGTGGACATTATCTATGAATGTGCAGATATCTGTGAACATGAGTTTGATGTGGAAGTTGAAATTGGAATATCGGGCTTGCGCGTGAACTATACCATGTCCAATGCTTCATCTGTTATTGTTTGGAAAGTAATTGTTGTTATTACATGACCCAATTTTTTTTATTTTGTGCCACATCAGTAGATGCACGGACATGTACTAGGTTGGCATGACCACGTCTTGGATGGTGCTCGTCGACGGTCGCGGCAGCTGGATGCTCGTGGAGGTCTACACCCAGCAATTGACCCCCCTTCCTTCGATTAACACTGCACTGCTTTGGCACTAAGGCCCAGAATACTCGGAATCTTACAGTACCCAACATGATACCAAGTTTGATTTGCTCAAGACTGTACTCTGCCAAGTGCCCACGAGATCTGCGAATTATATAGACTTCAGGCTAATTGCGTTCTTCAACGGCGGTCTTGCCTATCTCATAGGTCACTGCGGTAAGTGGATAAATCTGCACGTCCATCGCAGGATCATACATCCTTCATGGTTCTCTGATGACATTGAACACAAGGGCTTCATTTACGTTGTCGACTCCTTCTATGGCTAGACGTATTGCTGGCCTACTCAAGTAGTCGCTACAAATGGCTGTTACAGCAGTATGTTACTTTCCTATGATATCAAGATGGCTTGCTTATATTACTGTCAACATTTACTGAAAAATATTCATGCTCATAACATGATGTTCTTAAGATTGACTACATTAAGTGCCCTTTTTTATTTGACTCCAACTTGATATGATGTTGTAGGCCGCCTGGTGTCCCTACCCTTCCTAATCCCAGAACCTTTCAAAGAAAAGCGGCATGGTAGTTGTAGGTGGTTCCTGGCTCGATCAGACGACGGCGAACGATTGATGATCGTTCGCACGTATCGGATGTGTTGTTTCGCGGAATACTATCACAATCACTGCAAGGTCATTGAGCAGGATACCAGCTTCTTTGGGCCTTCGGGATTTTTTGACTGGAGGCTGGTAAGTAGCCTTGGTACTTGCTCTCTGTTTCTGGGACTGAATTATCCGATTAACCAGGAGATAACCGACGGCAAGGATCATGATGGCAACGCAGTTTCGTTCATCAGGCAAAACTGTGTGTACACAACATACCATGCGTCTCTGCATGCACCATACCTTGATATGTGCTGCCACGCTCTGCAGCCCAAAGTAGGAGAGGGGGTCGCAAGTATCAGACTTCGACCTGCTGGCAGGAGTTTCCCCCGTCAGGCACCCATCTGGTTCAAGCCGTTAGCCAATCTCCACAGCTTAATAAATAGGAACGTCTAACTAAGCGAGTTAGTTAGATGCATACACTTGGTGTAGTAGGATCTTTATTTAGTTTGATGCATACACTTGTTCTTTTTGGTAGCCTTTTTGTAATAATGGTTGATAATTGGTTTGGAGAGAGGGCTACGTCTTTACTCTTCTGGCCTGCTTAATGCTTCTGTTGCACCCCCAGCTCTGGTTGTTGTTGCTGCTGTTTTCAATGTACAATCAATAGTATATTTTGTCTATTGGTTGAATAAATGTGTTGTTAGAACGACAAACGCAATATTTTCGAAGTTGTTGCACGGTCCGATCCTTTAGTTCCCCGTACCGTACGTAGTGCATACTATTTTTGGTACAGAACACATTTTCCACTTGTTGATAACATGCAACCCAATGATGAAGGCCCAATAGAGGAGCCCAGAATTAACTGGAAGTAAGGCTCTCACATGAATCCGGCCCAGGTACATGCTCATGGTCCCCTAAATATAAATAACTAACTAAATAAATAAAGCTAAATGCTCATGCACCAGTTCGTTAAATTCACGATTTAACAAGATGATATTATTTCCTATGATAATGTCGTTACAATCAGTCGATATTATTCTTAGGCAAAGATAGCGACTAGTCTTCTTTCTCCCAGCATTTTCTTCCTGCAACCAGCGGACCCATGCAAATCGTAGTCAATGTTGTAAATAGTTCCGGTCCATTTTTATTTTTCAATAAGAATGTCCAACCCATCCCAGCACATTGGCCAGATCACTTTATCCTCCGCATTGGTGCGCTCGTCGCGGCGCCACCGTCCGGCCCTGTCAACATAGTGAATCGGGAGAGGACTGTAGTTGTGAGTATGACAGTACAGACCCACCAGGTCCACTCCGAAACACAAGCAAGCGCCTCTTTTACTACTTAGATGCACCCCTTGTTTTTTACTCTAATCCACCCTGCTGACATCTGGGACCCACATCATTTTCAACGTATAGTCAATTAACGGCATAATTGCACAACTTTTTTTTGAGTAGTAATTCGGAGGAGCAGGCTATAAACTGGGTTGTGCGGTCTCTGTGGCCCGTCTAACAACATGACCAGCCTAGCAGATTTTTCTTTGGGAAAATAGGTAGCCCAGTATTTCTTTTTAAAGAATACCCTAGTTAGGCCTATTTGTTTTCTCCGACTTACTAGGCTGCAAATCTTTCAAACGAGGAGGGATGCATTCCGGCCTGGCCAAAGAGTATGGTCAGCGTCTGTTAAAAGTAATATCAAAGGGGTTGAAAATTCCAAAAAAATATAACAAATGGGATATTAGTTTCTTTTTTTGTTCTTCACTGATATTTTATACTCCCTCCGTCCCAAAATTCTTGTCTTAGATTAGTCTAGATACAGATGTATCTAATACCAAAACGTGACTTGATACATCCGTATTTAGACAAATCTAAGACAAGAATTTTGGGACTGAGGGAGTATTTCATTGGATTTAACATGACATAGTACTAATTTATTTTTAAATTTGTTTTAGTATGGCTACTAATTTTTGGATTAAGAATATTATGTTCCCCAGCAAAAATTTGCGAATCTTCAAAATTTTGCACATATGTAGAACCCTGGTACTGACCAGAAAATGGGCAGAAATTCTAAAAATGGAATGTGGGCTACAATAAATTTCATATGAATTAGAAAATGAGTAAAAATTATAAAATTAATAGCAAATGGGCTGTACACGACACAAATTTCGAGGTTGACTTGTTTACGCAAGGCTTTGTCAGTCAACACACGATTCTAGCAGCAGTGACTATTGGATGTCCAACCAACGGCCGACGTGCTTCTTCAATCTCTGATCTTCCTGCTCCAGCCACCTAAACTAGCGCTGGCGAGACTGCCCGCTCCCTCCTCGTTTCGCCCGCTGTGAAGCCGCGCAGGCCTCACCGGTGTCGGTGTCAAAACCGGCGGATCTCGGGTAGGGGGTCCCGAACTGTGCGTCTAAGGCAAATGGTAACAGGAGGCGGCGGACACAATGTTTACCCAGGTTCGGGC
This sequence comes from Triticum dicoccoides, assembly GCF_002162155.2. Classification (NCBI taxonomy): domain Eukaryota; kingdom Viridiplantae; phylum Streptophyta; class Magnoliopsida; order Poales; family Poaceae; genus Triticum; species Triticum dicoccoides. Next base: position 180,909,436 of record NC_041389.1, read on the forward strand.
CCTCTCGATGGAGGTAATACCATACTTCCTAATTGATTGATCTTGATGATATGAGTATTACAAGAGTTGATCTACCACGAGATCGTAGAGGCAAAACCCTAGAAGCTAGCCTATGATTATGATTGTTCTTGTCCTACGGACTAAACCCTCCGGTTTATATAGACACCGGAGGGGGCTAGGGTTACACAGAGTCGGTTACAGACAAAGGAATCTCCATATCCTAACCGCCAAGCTTGCCTTCCATGCAAAGGAGAGTCCCATCCGGACACGGGACAAAGTCTTCTATCTTTTATCTTCATAGCCCAACAGTCCGGCATATGCATATAGTCCGGCTATCCGAGGACCCCTTAATCCGGGACTCCCTCAACTGGCCCACCCAACTCCCTCCTCTGGCCTGCCGCAGGCAATCAACTGCCTCCTTATTATGCAAAACAAATGATTCCTCCCACTAACATCTGGGGCACACTGGTTGGGAGATTCCTTATTACCTAAGGCCCTGCGGCGATGGCAGCCTCACACCACAGCCGAACAAGTGAACCCTCTACTCCTCTTTGCATGGGCATCTACTGATGCGTCTTCCCAAGCTCAGTGTCGTCCCCTTCCTAGGCCTTGCCGTCGTCCATCGCCCTGGTGCTCTCGCGCGGCGTGGTTAACGTGGTCAAGGAACGACTTCCATCGGAAGAGTACTATATGTGGAGAGGCTGACAGCTGGGTCCGCGGCAGTAGTAAGGAAGTGCCTCCTTATTACACGGAAAATAATAATTCCTCCACCTAACAGCGGTGACCCACCGGACGGGCCACTGTATTTCATGAAAAAAATGTTTCCTCCCGACTGCTAGGACCCACTAGCTACATCTTCACACGCAAGGAAGTGCGTCCATATTACGGTAAAAAAACGATTCCCCCCTGACTGCTGGGACCCACCAGCTACATCTTCGCACGCAAGGAAGTGCTGACAGTCGGGACCCATCTAGTCGAAGTGTACGTGGTGTTGTTATTCTGGTCGCGAACGTGTACGTACATACTAGTCGATGTAGAGGCGTGCATGTGTCGTAGTAGAGGCGCGCCCGTAGCATGTACACGTACGTACAACGGCGAGGGTGCAAGAAAGAAAACACAGCCACATACGTACATACGGGCGGGGTCTTGAACGCCTACTCGCGCATACGTACGGCTAGGGCTCGTGTACATGGTTGGGTCGGAACGGAAAACTACATCGTCGTCATGTTCATGGGGAGCCAACCGGCTGGGTCGGAATGGAATGCGTCGTCATGTTCATCAGGAGGGCTTGGACGGAACAACTGATGGAAACGAGGCCTGGCGTACCGAAGAACGGAGGAAACAGCCTTGTGTTCGACCGGCCACGGTCGAAACATGATCCTGTTCATCGGGAGGGGTCTGGCTTACCGCAAAATAGAGGAAACAGATTTCTGTTGGACCTCCTACGGTCGAAACGGGGTCATGTTGATCGGGAGGGGTGTGGCATACCGCAAAACGGAGGAAACGGACTTGTGTTGGAGCGCAACGGTTGAAACGGGGGTCCTGTTCATCGGGAGGGTGTGGCGTACTGCAAAACGGGACTCCACGGGATACTGTTCATCTCCACCGTCGACCTCCTCCAGCCTCCACGGGCTACTGTTCATCCACCGTTGACCTCTTCCAGCCTCCACATGTGACTGTTCATCCAGGGCTCCTGTTCATCCAGCCTCCACCGTGCGCTCCTCCACCGGCTACTATTCAACCAGCCCTCTCCACGGGGTCTTGTTCAACCACCCCTCCATGGGCTACTGCTCATCCAGCCCTCCACCGGCTACTGTTCAACCAGCCCTCCATGGGGTCGGCCTGTTCATCGAGCCATCCACGGGTCCTGTTCATCCACCCCCAACCGGCTCGATCGGGGTCCTGTTCATCCAGCGGCAACGACCTCTACTACCACGGGGTCCTGTTCATCCAACCCCCCACCAGGAACTGTTCATCCAACCCCCCAGCAACGCTCACTATTCATCGAGAGGCAGCATCGATCGGCTTCAGTTAGCAGCAGTAGAGAAGGAATCGCTCGATCGCTCAGGTTGAGTAATGCGTAGCCTGCAGTGCAATCGCTTGGGTTCAGTTAGGCGAACGCCTCGCTCGGGTTCAGTTACAGCCCAACGCCTCTCACCCATGCGCGTACGTGTATGAGAGAAACGCGCATCACTCGTCCCCCGACCACCCACCGTAACTGGGAACTCCCCGATATTTTCCTCGCACTCGCTTCTACCACGGTTTTTTCCGTCATCGACGGCCCAAAGAATGTCTTTGGCCCGCCCAGGACGAAAAACCCATTTTCTGTCATGATTTTTTGTCATAGAAGTAGGATCCCACCACATCTATGATGATACCGGGTTTTTTCACAATTATCGTCATAGAAGTGTCATAAGTATGACAGAAAAAATTTCATTCGGCCCAAAATGTCACAAATGTGTCTTTTTTTAGTGTAGGTAATCCAAGAACAAAATCCATACTAATATATTCCCATGGTTGATATGGAATAGGAAGTGGCATATGTAAACCATGAGATTGTGCTTGAGACTTAGCTTTGCAGCATGAGCACCGATTTGTATAGACTGCGATGTCGCGAAACATCTTTGGCCAAAAGTACTTGGAGGAAAGTGTGGCAAACGTCTTGTCACGGCCGAAATGTCCCATAAGTCCTCCGCCATGAGCCTCTTGCAAAAGTAACTATCGAAGAGAAGATTCGGGTACGCAAAGTTTATTAGCACGCATAACATAGCCATCCTTGAGATAATAGTGCTCCCAATAAGTGTTAGCAAGACATTTGGAATAAGGAATCACAAACGAAGGATCATGCGCATACAAATCTTTAATGTGCTCAAAACCAACAACATTCAATTCAAGTTGAGTAACTAACATGCACTAGTGGGAAAGGGCATCCGCCACAACATTTTTATACCCTTAATGTACTTGATCACATAAGGAAAAGATTAAATGAACTCACTCCATTTAGCATGTTGATACGTCTCCAACGTACCTATAATTTTTGATTGTTCCATGCTATTATATTACCTGTTTTGGATGTTTATGGGCTTTACTTTACACTTTTATATCATTTTTGGGACTAACCTACTAACCGGAGGCCCAGCCCGTATTGCTATTTTTTTGCCTATTTCAGTGTTTCGAAGAAAAGGAATACCAAACGGAGTCCAAACGGAATGAAACCTTCGGGAGCGATCTTTTTGGAACAAACGTGATCCAGAGGACTTGGAGTGCACGTCAAGAAGCAATCAAGGAGGCCACGAGGGTGGAAGGTGCACCCCCCTACTGGGCGCGCCCCCCTATCTCGTGGGCCCCTCGGGCGTCCACCGACCTACTTCTTCCTCCTATATATATCCTCGTACCCCGAGAACATCACAGGCGACCACGAAAAACTATTTCCACCACTGTAACCTTCCGTATCCGCAAGATCCCATCTTGGAGCCTCCGCCGGCGCTCCGCCGGAGGGGGAATCGAACACGGAGGGCTTCTACATCAGCACCATAGCCTCTCCGATGAGTTGTGAGTAGTTTACCACAGACCTTCGGGTCCATAGTTATTAGCTAGATGGCTTCTTCTCTCTCTTTGAATCTCAATACCATGTTCTCCTCGATCTTCTTGGATATCTATTCGATGTAACTCTTTTTGCGATGTGTTTGCCGAGATCTGATGAATTGTGGGTTTGTGATCAAGTTTATCTATGAGAAACATTTGAATCTCCTCTGAATTCTATTATGTGTGATTAAGTTATCTTTGCAAGTCTCTTCGAATTATCAGTTTGGTTTGGCCTACTAGATTGATCTTTCTTGCAATGGGAGGGTTCAATATTGCGGTGTCCTTTCCTAGTGACAGCAGGGGCAGCAAGGCACGTATTGTATTTTTGCCATCAAGGATAAAAAGATGGGGTTTATATCATATTGCATGAGTTTATCCCTCTACATCATGTCATCTTTCTTAGTGCTTTACTCTATTCTGTATGAACTTAATACTCTAGATGCATGCTAGATAGCGGTTGATGTGTGGAGTAATAGTAGTAGATGCAGGCAGGAGTCGGTCTACTTGTCACGGACGTGATGCCTATATACATGATCATGCCTAGATAATCTCATAATTATTCGCTTTTCTATTAATTGTTTTGCAGTAATTTGTTCACCCACCGTAATACTTATGCTATCTTGAGAGAAGCCACTAGTGAAACCTGTGCCCCCCGGGTCTATCTTTTATCATATAAGCTTTCAATCTACTTTTATTTGCATCTTTACTTTTCCAATCTATATTATAAAATACCAAAAAAATATTTATCTTATCATAGTATCTCTATCAGATCTCACTTTTGCAAGTGGCCGTGAAGGGATTGACCACCCCTTTATTGCATTGGTTACGAGTTCTTTGTTTGTTTGCGTAGGTGCGTGGGACTTCTGAGGAGCCTCCTACTGGATTGATACCTTGGTTCTCAAAAACTGAGGGAAATACTTACGCTACTATTACTGCATCACCCTTTCCTCTTCAAGGAAAACCAACGCAAGCTCAAGACGTAGCAAGAAGGATTTCTGGTGCCGTTGCCGGGGAGGTCTTCGCTCAAGTCAAGACATACCAAGTACCCATCAGAAACTCATCTCCCTCGCATTTACATTATTTTCCATTTGCCACTCATTTTCCTCTCCCCCACTTCACCCTTGCCGTTTTATTTGCCCTCTCTTTCCCAATCTCCTCTCTCTTTCGTTTGACTTTTTGTTTGCTTGTGTGTTGGATTACTTGTCGCGATGGCGCGAGATAATACCAAATTGTGTGATTTCTCCAATACCAATAATAATGATTTCCTTAGTACACCGATTGCTCCTCTTAATGATGTTGAGTCTTGTGAAATCAATACTGCTTTGCTGAATCTTGTTATGAAAGATCAATTTTCCGGCCTTCCTAGTGAAGATGCCGCTGCCCATCTAAACAACTTTGTTGATTTGTGTGAGATGCAAAAGAAGAAAGATACGGATAATGATATTGTTAAATTGAAGTTATTTCCGTTTTCACTTAGAGATCGTGCTAAAGTTTTTTTACGTCTTTGACTAAGAATAGTATTGATTCATGGAACAAGTGCAAAGTTGTTTTTATCTCTAAGTATTTTCCTCCCGCTAAGATCATCACTCTTAGGAACGATATTATGAATTTTAAACAACTTGATCATGAGCATGTTTCCCAATCTTGGGAAATATTGAAATTGATGATTCGCAGTTGCCCTACTCATGGTTTGAATTTATGGATGATCATACAAATTTTTTTATGCCGGATTGAATTTTTCTTCTAGAAATCTTTTAGATTCGGCCGCGGGAGGCACGTTTATGGAAATCACCTTAGGAGAAGCTACAAAACTCCTTGATAATATTATGGCTAATTATTCTCAATGGCTCACCGAAAGATCTACTAGTAAAAAAGTGCATGCTATAGAAGAAATTAATTTTTTGAGTGAAAAGATGGATGAACTTATGAAATTGTTTGCTACTAAGAGTGCTCCTATTGATCCCAATGATATGCCTTTGTCTACTTTGATTGAGAATAATAATGAATCTATGGATGTGAATTTTGTTGGTAGGAATAATTTTGGTAACAATGCTTATAGAGGAAACTTGAATCCTAGACCGTTCCCTAGTAATTCCTCTAATAATTATGGAAATTCCTACAATAATTCTTATGGTAATTTTAATAATATGCCCTCTGATTTTGAGAATAGTGTGAAAGAATTTATGACCTCTCAAAAGAATTTTAATGCCATGCTTGAAGAAAAATTGCTCAAAGTTGACGATTGGTGTTGATTCTTTGAAACTGAGATCTACTCCTCCTAAGCATGATATCAATGAGTCTCTCAAAGCTATGAGAATTTCCATTGATCAGTGCAAAGAGAGAACCGCTAGATTGCGTGCTAAGAAAGATTGCTTTATAAAGGCGTGTTCTTCTAGTTTCCATAAAACTAATGACGAGGATCTTAAAGTTATTAATGTGTCCCCTATTAGATCTTTTTTTGCAATATTAATCTTAAAAATGATGGGACTGGAGATGAGTCAACTTTAGTTAAAAGGCGTCCCAATGATTCGGAGTTCTTAGATCTTGATGCTAAATTTGGTAAAAGTGGGATTGGAGAGGTCAAGACTTTAAATAGCATTGAACCCACTATCTTCGATTTCAAGGAATTTAATTATGATAATTGTTCTTTAGAAGATTGTATTTCCTTGTAGCAATCCGTTGTGAATTCTCCTCATGCTTATAGTCAAAATAAAGCTTTTACCAAACATATTGTTGATGCCTTGATGCAATCTTTTGATAAAAAACTTAATTTGGAAGTTTCTATACCTATAAAACTTTATGATGAGTGGAAACCTACAATAAAGATTAAAATTAAAGATCATGAGTGTTATGCTTTATGTGATTTGGGTGCTTGTGTTTCCACGATTTCGAAAACTTTATGTGATATTCTAGGTTTTCATGATCTTGATGATTGCTATTTAAATTTGCACTTTGCGGATTCCACCATTAAAAATCCAATGTGAAGGATCAATGATGTTCTCATTGTTGCAAATAGGAATCTGGTGCCCATAGATTTTATCGTTCTTGATATAGATTGCAATCTTTCTTGTCCTATTGTTCTTGGTAGACCTTTCCTTTGAATGATTGGTGCGATTATTGATATGAAGGAAGGGAATATTAGATTCCAATTTCCATTAAGGAAAGGCATGGAGCACTTTCCAAGAAAGAAAGTTAAATTACCTTATGAATCTATCATGTGAGCTACTTATGAATTGAGTGCCAAAGATGGCACTACTTAGATCTATCCTCGCTTTTATGCCTAGCTAGGGGCGTTAAACGATAGCGCTAGTTGGGAGGCAACCCAATTTTATTTGTATTTTTTGTTTTTGTTTCTGTTTCGGAATAAATTTTGCATCTACCTTCTGTTTAGATGTGTTTTTATGTTTTAATTAGTGTTTGTGCCAAGTAGAACCTATAGGATAACCTATGGTGATAGTAAATTTTATTCTGCTGAAAAACAGAAACTTTGCACGCACGAAAATAAGTTTGTTAATTCGCAGAAACGTGATGCTGTAGATTAACAGACAAATTTCCCAAGAATTCCTATTTTGGTAGGATTTTTGGAGCTCCAGAAGTATTCGAGAGTTATAGATTGCTACAGACTATTCTATTTTTGAAAGATTCTGTTTTTCGTGTGTTGTTTGCTTATTTTGATGCATCTATGGCTAGTATTAAGTGGTATGAACCATAGAGAACTTGGAATACAGTAGGTTTAATACCAATATAAATAAAGAATGAGTTCATTACAGTACCTTATGTGGTGGTTTTTGTTTCTTTCACTAACGGAGCTTATGAGATTTCCTGTTGAGTTTTGTGTTGTGAAGTTTTCAAGTTTTGGGTAAAGATTTGATGGACTATGGAATAAGGAGTGGCAAGAGCCTAAGCTTGGGGATGCCCAAGGCACCCCAAGATATTCAAGAATAGCCGAAAGCCTATGCTTCGGGATGCCCCCGGAAGGCATCCCCTCTTTCGTCTTCTTCGTTTATCGGTAACTTTACTTGGAGCTATATTTTTATTCGCCACATGATATGTGTTTTGCTTGGAGCGTCTTGTATGATATTAGAATCTGCTTTTTAGTTTTCCACAATCATCCTTGCTGTACACACCTTTTGGGAGAAGCCCACTTGATTTGAATTTATTAGAATACGATATGTGCTTCACTTATACCTTTTGAGCTAGATAGCTTTGCTCTAGTGCTTCACTTATATCTTTTAGAGCACGGCGGTGGTTTAATTTTGAAGAAATTGTTGATCTCTCATGCTTCACTTATATTATTTTGAGAGTATTTTAGAACAACATGGTATTTTCTATGGTTATAAATTTGGTCCTAGAATGATGAGCATGCAAGTTGGGTATAATAAAAACCATCATAGAAAGTGCATAAAACACTAGGATCAATTTGATGCTTGATAATTGTTTTGAGATATAAAGGTAGTAATGCTAGACTCATGCTAGTGGACAATTATGAAATTGAGAAATACTTGTGTTGAAGTTGGCAAGTCTCGTAGCATGCACGTATCGTAAAAGTTGTGTGACAAATTTGTTGCATGAGGTGCTCTTTTGAGTGTCTTCCTTATGAGTGGCAGTCGGGGACGAGCGATGGTCTTTTCCAACCAATCTATCCCTCTAGGGGCATGCATAGTAGTACTTTGCTTCGAGAGCTAAGTAGACTTTTGCAATAAGTATATGAGTTCTTTATGACTAATGTGAGTCCATGGATATACGCACACTCACCCTTCCCCTTTGCTAGCCTCTATTGTGCCGCACAACTTTCGCCGGTATCATGAACCCATTATTTACCTTCCTCAAAACAGCCACCATACCTACCTATTATGGCATTTCCATAGACATTCCGAGATATAACCATGCAACTTTCCACTGTTCCGTTATTATGACACGCTCCATCATTGTCATATTGCTCTTTGCATGATCATGTAGTTGACATTGTATTTGTGGCAAGGCCACCCTCATAATTTTCATACATGTCACTCTTGATTCATTGCATGTCCCGGTACACCGCCGGAGGCATTCATATAGAGTCATATTTTATTCTAAGTGTTGAGTTGTAATTCTCGAGTTGTAAATTAATAAAAGTGTGATGATCTTCATTATTAGGGCATTGTCCCAAGTGAGGAAAGGATGATGAAGACTATGATTCCCCCACAAGTCGGGATGAGACTTCGGACTTTAAATAAAAAAAGAAAAAAAAGACGCCAAAGAGCCCACCAAATAAAAAAAGAGAAAGGCCAAATAAAAAAATAAAAAAAATGAGAGAAAAATAGAGAAGGGACAATGCTACTATCTCTTTACCACACTTGTGCTTCAGGATAGCACCATTATCTTCACGATAGAGAGTCTCTTGTGTCGTCACTTTCATATACTAGTGGGAATTTTTCATTATAGAACTTGGCTTGTATATTCCAATGAAGGGCTTCCTCAAAATGCCCTAGGTCTTCGCAAGCAAGCGAGTTGGATGCACACCCACTTAGTTTCTTTTGTTGAGCTTTCATACATTTATAGCTTTAGTGCATCCGTTGCATGGCAATCCCTACTCACTCACATTAATATCTATTGATGGGCATCGCCATAGCCTGTTGGTACGCCTAGTTGATGTGAGACTATCTTCTCCCTTTTTGTCCTCACAAACACCACCATATACCACCATAGTGCTATGTCCATGGCTTGCGCTCATGTATTGCGTAAGAGTTGAAAATGCTGAAGCGCATTAAAAAGTATGAACCAATTGCTCAGCTCGTCATCGGGGTTGTACATGATGGGAGTATTTTGTGTAATGAAAATGAAGCATGGCCTAACTATATGATTTTGTAGGGATAATCTTTCTTTGGCTATGCTATTTTGATAAGACATGATTATTTGTTAGTATTCTTCAAAGTATTATTATTTTTATGTTTTATAAGCTTTTATGTTGAATCATTTGGATCTGAACAATCACACCACAATAAAGAAAATTACATTGATAATTATGCTAGGTAGCATTCCACATCAAAAATTCTGTTTTTATCATTTACCTACTCGAGTGTCGGGGGTTGGATGCGACATATGCCAAAGGATGGCTTATCATGGTGGGAGCGAGTAGAACGTCGCCGGTGCCTGGAAGCGGGATGAGGCGAAGACATGCACGCCGGCAGAACTTACCCAGCTTCAGGGCTCTCCTAGGAGATAACACCCCTACTACTGCTCTACGGGGTCTCCGCATGATCACTAAGGCAAAGTGGCTACAATGGTGCTCCTAGAGCTGTATCGGGAGGCAGGAGAGGGCAAAGCTAGATCTTTCCTCCCTATGCTATCTGGTCTATCTCTCTCAAGGTCCGAACCCTTTGCATGGGTGCCCTGGGGGGGTTTATATAGGCCTACCGCCCAGGGGTACAATGGTAATCCGGCTGGGCGCGGGTCCCAGCCGTCTGTCTCTTAGACCGCCGTCCTTCCCGCTGACTTCTGGGGCCCGCCGACTGGTGGGTCCCGTGGACAGGCTTGATACTGTAGCGGCACTCCTGATGACGCAGGCTTGGTCATTGGGTCGTGGCAACAGTGCCACCGACTATCGGGCGATCACTATCGCCATTCCCCATCCTATCTGGTTAATGGCTCGTGGGCCCCTGGGAGGAGTCGGCCGACTCCAGGGAGGCCGACTCCCACAGGTCCGTCTTCGGGGCGCCGAGGCCGCCTTCGGTCCACCCACTGACAGGCGGCCCCGCGGTCTTCGGGTCGTACAGGCCGACGTCGTGGGCACAGTGCGCCGCGCACTGTGGCTGAGGTCAGGACAGACATGGCAACAGTGCCGCGCCTCGCCGGAGATCTTCCAGCAATACGGCTCACTGTAGCCATGCTGGTCCTTCGTACGCAGGGGGGGGGGAACGGCCACGCCGTGACCGTACCCCGCATCATACTTCGAGATGAGGGAGGAGTCATGGGCCGACTCTCCATAGTCGGCCTCTCTGGAGGTCGCCAGCTTGGAGTCGGCTTATCTCGGAGTCGCCGGCTGGGATTCGGCTTGTCTTGGGGTCGGCTCCTGGGACTCGGCCTGAGGGGCGCGGCCTGCCCCGATGTCTTGAAAGGTCCTGGGACTCGGGTTAGCCTACCCATGGCCCATTACTCCGACAGTAGTCCCCAAAGCTGGTGAAGCCCTGCAGACGCTGCGTTGTGGGGCTTCAACAGTTTCAACCTCCCCGGAGCGGACTCTGGAACTCGGCTGCTGTCTTCCCTTAGGCCGACTATCGAGAGTCTGATGTTTTCTAGCGAGGAGCTGCAGCTTGAAAGTCGCGGCGGGAAACCAGGCGGCGTGCCTGATATGCCTCCCTGCAGCCATCGGGGCAGTCCTATCGCGTGGCGCCACATGGAGAGGACAGTCTGCCCGCCCACGCGCGCGACGGGACGGGCCGTCAGGCGGGGCCCACCACTACCGCGCCTCGGCATACAAACAGATCCGCTGCGGCCGTGGACGGTTGGTTTTCCCACATTGTTACTGCGCACAGTAACTTCGTGGGGTAAATCATGGGGCGGCGTGGGGCACCGTGCGCAGTTAATCCCATGTCCGCCCCCTCGGCTTCTCAGCCCATAGGGCTATAAGTAGGCGGGGGGGGGGGAGCGGAGCGGTACCACACGCACGCTCTTCTCCCCCGTTCCCCCGCCTCATCTTGCCTTCTCTCCCTCCTGCCTCTGCCGTTGAGAGGGAGCACTCCACACCACGGTGATGAGCTCTTCCTCCGCCGCGGCCCCTGCCGTGCGCTCCGGCGTCTGGGACGGCTCCGAGCTAGAGGAGGAACACATCGAGTTCCTCCGCCAGACACGCCGCCTCCCCAGCGCGGACCTTGTGCGCGCCCGCACCACGCTGGAGGGGGAGACCTGGCCGGCGCCGGAGGAGGGCGAGCGGGTCATCTTCCGCTCACACCTCATGCGCGGCCTGGGGCTGCCGGCGAGCGGCTTCTTCCGCTCGTTCTTGGAGTTCCACAGCCTTCAACCGCACCACCTCACTCCTAATACGGTGGTGTTGCTCTCCGCCTTCGCCACTCTGTGCGAAGGTTTCATCGGCGTTCTCCCCACCCTCGAGCTGTGGGGAGAATTCTTCTCTTCTAAGCTCGGCACGCAAGTCGCCAGCATACCGGCTCAGTGCGGCACCTACATCGCGGTGCGGTGCTCAACAGCCGACAACCCTTTTCCTCCCATCTCACTGATCAAGTCGGTGAAGATGTGGCAGCGCTCATATTTCTACGTGAAGAACCTCTCCTCCGACGGCGACTGGGTCAACCTGCCACCTTACAACGCCGCCCCCCTAACTGGGAGGCTCCCCAGCTGGTCCCACCGAGCCAAGACGCTGACTCCCTCCGGAGCCGCCGCTGTAGTGCGACTCAGGGTCTTGCTGCAGTCAGAGGGTCTCGTTGGGGCCGACTTGCTGGCCGCCTTCGTGGCGCGCCGAGTTCTCCCGCTCCAAGGCCGGCCTCACCTGATCTGTCAGATGAGCGGCCTCCGAGACCGAAGTCGGATGAGCACCAAGGAGATGCCCCACAAGGAGGTGGCGAACTTGGTGAACCATATCGCGCACTACGAGTTCGAGGAGGACTGGCAGTTCGGCAAGGAGCCGTACTCACGCGACAACCCCCCACCAGTGGTAAGTCCCGTCCCCCTATTGTTTTGTCTTCTTTGCGGCCGACTCCGGCTTCTGACTCTTGTCGGTTTCTTCTGGGCTAGAACCCCCTCATGGAGCCTGCAGCCGGCGCCACGAGACAGCCCCGCGAGTATGTTCCCAATCGTGCGGACAGCGACATCGACGACCCCGACTTGGGGGTGGCGGCGATGGAAGCCGACGCCGAAGGCGGGGGAGAAGGAACAGAAGGCGGCTTCAAGCCCTCAGCCACCTTCGTCGACTGGCCTGACGATGACGCTGACGGGGAAGTCGCCCCGCACCACCAGCCGAGGGCCGGCTTGTCGGGCGTCGGCTCCTCCGCCGGCCTGGCTGGCCAAGGCGGCACGTAGAGGCGTCACGCCGGGCTGAGTGCGCCCAGCGGCAAATTGAAGAAGCTCAAGAGGGCGTCCGCCGCAACCAAACGGGAGGAGGCGGCCGCGAAGGCCAACCGCTTTCGAAGGGAAGTGAGAAGGCCGCCGCTAGTCTCTGCATAAGTCTTTATGCTCTTTTATTTTCCTTCATTGAATCTTGTCCAAGTCTTCTTTTATTCTTCCTCCGGTCTTCTTCAGGGCCCCTCTTTCCCTTGAGAGAGTCGCCGTCCCCTCCGTCATGGGGTCGGCAGAGATGTCCGCCAATACTCGGCGGGTCGATCCCGCCACCGACCTCCGGGAGGCGACGGAGCGAAATGCGCGGGAGAAGCACGACGAGGAGGAGGCCGACCGCCTGGAGAAGGCGCAGGCCGAGAAGGCGGCCGCCAACGCCCAGAAGAAGCTGGAGGATGCCGAAGCCGCCCTTGTGGCGAGACGGCGTGCCGAGGAGGCCGCGCGTCACCGATCGGCGATGCTCGTTCCCCCGTTGTCGTCTGCGCCGCCGCCTCCGGAGTTCACGGGGCAGACCGGAGAAGCGGGCACCGAGAACCCCGTTGTGGGGAAGGAGAGCGGCGAGGCTTCTATGTCGGACACTCTCGTGCCGCCACCGCCGCCTCCGCCACCGTCTGGGAGGCCGCACGGCAAACAGCCGGTGGATCAGTTGGAGCCACCGATCGCGGACAAGGCCGAGGCGTGGCTGCTTCTTCAAGTCGCCTCACCGGTGCGCTGCTGTTTTGAGAGGGCGACCTCGGCGCCGCGACCTCGGGAGACCGGTGCTGCCAGCTCGGCAACCCTAGACACCGAGGCCACAAGCGCCGCGCCCACCGGTTGGTTGCGCGGAGTCGGCACCGGACCGCTGAACCAAGCGCTCTTGGACGTTCAGGCGAAGCTGCACGCTGAAGGCGACGCCCTTCAACCTTGCACCAGGGCGCATCTGGCCGCGCGGACGTCCGTCCGAGTATGTTTCCCTCTTCTTTTTGATTCTTGTTTTTCTCTGTGGGGGCGCGCCAGCGCACCCACTGGGTGTAGTCCCCGAGTTCTGGGCCGGCTGCTGAGCAGGCGGTTCGGAACTCCCTCTGGCGAGTTCCAAATACTAACTTTGTCTCCATTGACTTATTGCAGGAGTATCATAACCTCCGCGCCACTGCCTTCAACCGCAATGTTGAGGAGTTGAACAAGCGGACCGCCGACTTGACGGAAAGCCGGAGTAAGCTCTTTTTCCTTTTCTTCGCGGGGGCGCGCTGGTGCACCCGCGGGTTGTAGTCCCGAGATTCGGGCCGACTACTGAGCAGTCGGGCCGGATCTTCCCGGCGATCTACTTTGCTGACAACTTATTTGTCTCTTCTTTCGTTCTTCAGGCGCCAACGCCGCTCTTCAGGAGCAGCTAGGCGAGGCCAATACCGCCCGGCGTGCCAAGGAGGAGGAGTGCGGCAAGCTCGCCAAAGAGCGTGACCTGCTGGCGGCGCAGCTGGCCGAGCAGAAGGAGCTGCTCAAGAAGGCGCAGGATGAGGCCGAGAAGAAGGAGACCTCTCTCATGGCCGAGTTTGAGAGCGAGCGCTCCTCCTGGACTAACAGGGAGGCGATGCTGACCTCCGGCTTCCACGAGATCGAGGATATCGTTGATGGTAAGTTTCTTTCGTTTCTTCGGGCTTCTGACTATGCATCAGGCCGACTTCTGATTTTTCGACTTGCTTCTTTTTTGTTTCGGCAGACTTCTTCCCTGGTCACTCGCAGGCGGTCCCTCTAGCCATCGAGGCTGCTCGAGAGGCGCGAAGGGAAAACGGTGAGGAGATCGCCGCTAATGCCCCCCGAACCATCGACGAGCAGCTTCTGAGCATTGCGCCGGCTTCAGCGTGCCGGTGCCCAGGCGGTTGCCGCCCTGTGGCCCGACATGCCGGCTCTGCGCACCGCCAGTCGGACCGCCAACTGGCTGGAAGTCGCCGCCGTCCATCTTGAGGCTTGGAAGGGCTCCTCGGCCCGGGCCGGAGCGCGCCGGGCCTTGGAGTTCGTCAAGACGTGGTATCCAGGGCTGGACCTGGACTGTCTGGCCGCGTTCCGGTCAGAAGCCCAGGCCGAGCTGGAGGCCGTGGAGGGCGCCCTTATCAAGCGTGCGGCGGCCATCTCCAAGTACACGGACACCAGTGTCTTCGTGCCCGAGCGGGCTGAAGGCGGCGAGGAAGTGCCGCCAGAGTGGTTCAGGATGAACTCGGAGTATGGCAAGGACTCGGCGGAGGTGATCGGCTCCAGCACCAAGGAGGAGGACGAGGCGGAGGACGGAGGCGGGGCGGAGGTGCCAGAAGATGGAGCAGGCGGCCAGCCTCAGCTCGACCGTGCCTCCAGCAACGAGCCGCGTTAAGAGAAGGCGACTGCCACCGGAGGCGACCAAACCGAGACCGCCCAGCCGACTGCCCCGGCGCCTGACACCGCCGTCTCCTCCGATCCTCCGATCCCAGATGCCGCCTCCTAGGCTGCCTTTTCCGCCTCTGTTTGTCTGTCTTAGTAATCTTTTGGAAACTTTGTTAGATTCGAACAGTTCCACCCGCGGGGTGTATCTTGAACTTCTATTCGAAGATTCGGCCAAGGGCCTATGTAAATATTTTTCTGATTTCCGTCTTTCCTTGCTTACTTCTCTTTAGGCTTTTCCCTTTGCCGCCTTCCTTTAGTTGCTGCCTTGCCAGATGGACAGCCGCTCTGCAGACTGTCGCTGGGTCAAGTGCCTGGCTACTTCGGGAAGGCAAGTACTTGGCCGTTTAGAGTTATTTAGCAAGTCGGCTAGAAAGCGGCAGGCCGACTACTCAAGAGTCGAACGTCCTTGATAGAGGCTAAGATGGCGAGCCGACTACTCATGAGTCGGCTTTTTGCTTCAAAAATGCTGGAGGCCATCTTACGCTATGTTCGCGCTTTAGGTCCTTAGCCATGCGAAGATGTCGCGATTCTCACGGAGGAAATCGACGAGCTCGCCTTCCTATTTGCTGTCAAGGCCTGTGCCCATGACAACGTACCTCTCCGGGTGCTCCGGGTCCAAGGGTATCTTCTTGGTCTCTTTGGCCGGCTTGAATGATCCTTCTGCTTCCGACTCCTTGGGGTCGGGCGATAACTCGGGCTGCTTTCCTACCATCGCCACGACCCGGTCAAGGAGTCGCTTCTCAGCCGCGATCACCAGGGACTCGGCCAGCCGGCTACTCTCAGCCGCGCAGGCGGACGACTTCCTGTAGTCGCCGGCTATGGTCAGAATTCCCTTGGAACTCGGCATCTTCATCTTGAGGTAGGCGTAGTGAGGAACCGCCATGAACTTGGCCAAGGCAGGTCGGCCAAGCAGTGCGTAGTATGGGCTTTCAAGGTCCACTACTTCGAACCAGACCGACTCTCGGCAGAAATGATCTTTATCTCCGAAGAGGACGTCTATCAGGATCTTGCCGATTGGCGAGCAGGAAAGGCCAGAGACGATTCCGTGGAACACAGTCTGGCTGCTCTGAAGCTGTCTTCGCTTGATTCCTAATTTCTCCACTGTATCCTTGTACAGGATGTTGATACTGCTGCCTCCGTCTATCAGTACTCGCGAGAAGCGAGCTGCCCGCCTGTCTGTGGTGAGTGTGGCACCTAAGACCAAGGCGTAGGAGCCTGGGCTCGGCATCACCTCTGGGTGATCAGCTCTGCTCCAACTGATAGGCCTTTCGGACCAATGCATGAACTCTGGAGTACATGACGCGACTGCATTCACTTCTTGCTGCTGTTGGCGCCTGTTGCACTGGTCATCTGCTACACTAGTGAACACCACATAGGCTCTGTGCTCATCTGGGAACTCGTCTTGCACTCCGCCGACTGGCCGAGCAGCCGGCTGCTGGGGCGGCGGCGGAGGCGGAGGCCCAGCAGGCGGAGGGGGGAGGAGGCCGTCTCCCTTGGCGATTCTGGTGAGCCAGTGGCACTTTCGGGTGGTATGGTTCAACGGCTTCGCGCCACTATGGAACTTGCAGGGACCATCCAAAGTCTGCTCATAGGAGAAGGCTGGCAACCAATTGGATTTGCCGCCTTTCTGCCGCTTGGCCGGAGGCTGCCCCTCCGGCTGTTGATCTTCAACCGTCGCAACCTGCCGACTGTTGGAAGTCGGCGGTTGGGCCTTGCACTTGTTGTCGTTCTGTTGTTGGCGCCGACTGGTGTCTCCAGCCGGAGTTCTGGGAGCCTGAGGAGCCACCTTGCCAGCCGCATTGACTTGAATCTCTGTCTTCATGGAGGAGTCGGCCGTGGCGTACTTGTTTGCTATGACTAGCAGTTCGTCGAGGGTTTCTGGCTCGTCGCAGAGGAGCCTGTGCTTGAGGAGTGTGCCTTCTCGACATCAAGCAGTGAAGTACTCGATAGCCTGCACCTCGTGCACGCCCTAGCAGGAGTGCCGAAGCTCGCCTCATCGCGTGAGGTAGTCGCGTGTTGACTCATCAGGGCCTTGCACGCACAAGGAGAGCTGGTGCGGCTTGGGAGGTCGCTTGTACGTGCTCGTGAAGTTGCGGATGAAGGCTTCGATGAAGTCGACCTAGCTGTTGATGCTGCGGGGCTTCAGACTGTTCAACCATGTCCGGGCCGTGCCCTGGAGCATGCGTGGAACGTACTTCACGGCAACCCTCTTGTTGCCGTTCGCTATGCTGACGGCTGTGGAGTAATCTATCAGCCAGTCTTCCGGCTTCACAGAGCCGGTGTACGTGGGTGTATCTCGGGCGAGCGTGAACCCTTTGGGGAAGGGCTCGTCTCAGATGCGGGGCCCGAAGCAAGGCGGACCCAGCTCGTCTTCTTCTTCCAGCGCCAGGGATCGGTGGAGTCGGTCGATCTTATGGTGGGCGTCATTCTCTCTGACTCCCTCTCGACGGCCGAGGCGGCCACCGAGAGTCGGATGCTCAATAGGCGGCGGGGAAACTCGCCGTTCTCTTCTTGGTGGGGGAGGCAGGTAGTCGTCCCGCCGCTCCATCGCTCTCGGACGGCCGTCCTGGTCGCGCTCAATGGTGATGTGAGTCCGACTGCGACTGACAGCCGGCTCCTTCTCTTTCCTTCCGTGGACTCCGCCAGTCGGCGTCCGAGATGTCGCGCCTTGATCTCGGCAGGGAGGCAAGTCGTCATTCGGTTGCTGCAGTGCATCCGCGCGGCCGCCAGCCGCGTTCTGCGCAGCAACCGTGTCGAGGAGTTGCTGGCCTCGCTTCGTCATCATGCGGCGTTCTTCGCCCTCGAAGTTCTTCAACTCGTCAGTCGCCGCTTGGGTAGCACGGATGTTCTCTGCTGGGGTGGCGTATACGGAGCGTTTTGCCCCGAACAAGTCGGCGATAGTCACGCCGCGCTGCCGGACCGCGCCTAGATGGCTCGGCCTAGTTGGAGCCGGCGAGCCGCCCACAGCGCGATCCATCTCGCGCTGGTATGCTTCTGACAGGCGCCTCATGCTCGCCAGCCTCTTGGCGCCTTCGATGATCTGAAGGCGGCGTGTCTCCAGCGTCTCGGCGTCTGCGTCCTCTAGAATGGGTGCCATTAGGTCTTGCAGGGCCGCAGCGAGCGGGTCCTGAGCTTCTTCGCCGGAGCACTCATCGTGACTGATGACGAGCACCTCCGTGACGGCGCTTCCGTCACACTCCTCGTGAGGAAGCGGCTCGTCGTAGACCACCACGTTGGTGGGGAAAGTGTCAAGCGACACGGCGTCGGAGTCGACCAGCATCGGGTCAGTGGAGCCTACGGACTCCAAGTCCACGGCGGGCTCGCAGGTGACGTGGAGTTGGTCGAGGAGGCCCGCGAGAAGACTCTCGGGGCCACCCGTGCCTGCGTCGGATGCAGGCTCGTTGGAGAGGAACACCTCGCCGACAAGTCCGGTGAGGCTGCTCGCTGCACAGGTGGCCTCAGCGCCGCGCACCGCGTCGATGCAGACTCCATCTGGCGAGCCTGGCTGGCTGCACTCGCCAAGGAGGAAGAGGGTTCCCGTCCAGAACAGATCTCCAGACGACGGTGCACCTCGCCCCACGGGGGTTGGATGCGACATATGCCAAAGGATGGCTTATCATGGTGGGAGCGAGTAGAACGTCGCTGGTGCCTGGAAGCGGGATGAGGCGAATACATGCACGCCGGCGGAACTTACCCAGCTTCAGGGCTCTCCTAGGAGATAACACCCCTACTGCTGCTCTGCGGGGTCTCCGCATGATCACTAAGGCAAAGTGGCTACAATGGTGCTCCTGGAGCTGTATCGAGAGGCAGGAGAGGGCAAAGCTATCTCTCTCCTCCCTATGCTATCTGGTCTATCTCTCTCAAGGTCCGAACCCTTTGCATGGGTGCCCTGGGGGGTTTATATAGGCCTTCCCCCCGAGGGTACAATGGTAATCCGGCTGGGCGCGGGTCCCAGCCGTCTGTCTCTCAGACCGCCGTCCTTCCCGCCGACTTCTGGGGCCCACCAACTGGTGGGTCCCGCGGACAGGCTTGATACTGTAGCGGCACTCCTGATGACGCAGGCTTGGTCATTGGGTCGTGGCAACAGTGCCGCCGTCTATCGGGCGATCACTGTCACCATTCCCCATCCTATCTGGTTAATGGCTCGTGGGCCCTTGGGAGGAGTCAGCCGACTCTAGGGAGGCCGGCTCCCACAAGTCCGTCTTCGGGGCGCCCAGGCCGCCTTCGGTCCACCCACTGACAGGCGGCCCCGCGGTCTTCGGTTCGTACAGGCCGGCGTCGTGGGCACAATGTGCTCCGCACTGTGGCTGAGGTCAGGGCAGGCATGGCAACAGTGCCGCGCCTCACCGGAGATCTTCCAGCGATACGAGTCACTGTAGCCATGCCAGTCCTTCGTACGCAGGGGGGGAACGGCCAGGCCGTGACCGTACCCCGCATCGTACATCGAGATGAGGGAGGAGTCGTGGGCCGACTCTCCATAGTCGGCCTCTCTGGAGGTCGCCGGCTTGGAGTCGGCTTATCTCGGAGTCGCCGGCTGGGATTCGGCTTATCTTGGGGTCGGCTCCTGGGACTCGGCCTGAGGGGCGCGGCCTGCCCCGATGTCTTGAAAGGTCCTGGGACTCGGGTTAGCCTACCCGTGGCCCATTACTCCGACATCGAGGACGAGCAGGAATTAAGCTTGGGGATGCTTGATACGTCTCCAATATATCTATAATTTTTTATTGTTCC
Organism: Triticum dicoccoides; assembly: GCF_002162155.2. Classification (NCBI taxonomy): domain Eukaryota; kingdom Viridiplantae; phylum Streptophyta; class Magnoliopsida; order Poales; family Poaceae; genus Triticum; species Triticum dicoccoides. Next base: position 180,929,185 of record NC_041389.1, read on the forward strand.
ATGCTATTATATTACCCGTTTTGGATGTTTATGGGCTTTACTTTACACTTTTATATCATTTCTGGGACTAACCTACTAACTTGAGGCCCAGCCCGTATTGCTGTTTTTTTGCCTATTTCAGTGTTTCGAAGAAAAGGAATACCAAATGGAGTCCAAACGGAATGAAACCTTCGGGAGCGATCTTTTTGGAACAAACGTGATCCAGAGGACTTGGAGTGCAAGTCAAGAAGCAATCGAGGAGGCCACGAGGGTGGAGGGCGGCCCCCCCTACGGGGCATGCCTCCTATCTCGTGGGCCCCTCGGGCGTCCACCGACCTACTTCTTCCTCCTATATATACACTCGTACCCCGAGAACATCAGAGGCGACCACGAAAAACTATTTCCACCATCATAACCTTCTGTATCCGCGAGATCCCATCTTGGAGCCTTCGTCGGCGCTCCGCCGGAGGGGGAATCGACCATGGAGGGCTTCTACATCAAAAGCATAGCCTCTTCGATGAGTTGTGAGTAGTTTACCACAGAGCTTCGGGTCCATAGTTATTAGCTAGAGGGCTTCTTCTCTCTCTTTGAATCTCAATACCATGTTCTCCTCGATCTTCTTGGAGATCTATTCGATGTAACTCCTTTTGTGGTGTGTTTGTCGAGATCCGATGAATTGTGAGTTTATGATCAAGTTTATCTATGAGAAATATTTGAATCTCCTCTGAATTCTTTTATATGTGATTAAGTAATCTTTGCAAGTCTCTTTTAATTATCAGTTTGTTTTGGCCTACTAGATTGATCTTTCTTGCAATGGGAGAAGTGCTTAGCTTTGGGTTCAATCTTGTGGTGTCCTTTCTCAGTGACAGCAGGGGCAGCAAGGCATGTATTGTATTGTTGCCATCAAGGATCAAAAGATGGGGTTTATATCATATTGCATGAGTTTATCCCTCTACATCATGCCATCTTTCTTAATGCGTTACTATGTTCTTTATGAACTTAATACTCTTGATGCATGCTGGATAGCGGTCGATGTGTGGAGTAATAGTAGTAGATGCTGGCAGGAGTCGGTCTACTTGTCACGGACGAGATGCCTACATACATGATCATGCCTAGATAATCTCATAATTCTTCGCTTTTCTATCAATTGCTCGACAGTAATTTGTTCACCCACCGTAATACCTATGCTATCTTGAGAGAAACCACTAGTGAAACCTATGGCCCCCGGGTCTATCTTTTATCATATAAGCTTTCAATCTACTTTTATTTGCATCTTCACTTTTCTAATCTATATTATAAAATACCTAAAATATATTTATCTTATCATACTATCTCTATCAGATCTCACTTTCGCAAGTAGCCGTGAAGGGATTGACAACCCCTTTATTGCGTTGGTTGCGAGTTCTTTGTTTGTTTGTGTAGGTGTGTGGGACTTCTGAGGAGCCTCCTACTGGATTGATACCTTGGTTCTCAAAAACTGAGGGGAATACTTACTCTACTATTGCGGCATCACTCTTTCCTCTTCAAGGAAAACCAACGCAAGCTCAAGACGTAGCACATGCCGTTTGTTCAACTTGGTTTGACCTTTAAGGTATTTAAGCGTCTCGTGATTGGTATGTAAGACAAACTCGTGTGGGCGAAGATAATGCTCCCAAACATGTAATACTCGCACTAAAGCATATAATTCCTTGTCAGAGATGCCCGATAGTTTTACACTAAAATATGTAATGGGTCGCTTTTCTAGCATTGAAACTCCACCGATACCATTACCACTAGCATCACAATGCACTTAAAAATTATTGTCAAAATTAGGCAATGCAAGAATTGGAGCATGTGTAAATAAAGATTTAAGCTCGTCAAATGCGGTAGCTTGTGAAGGTCCCCATATGAAGGGTGCATTTTTCTTACTAAAGACATGCAATGGTGATGCAGTAGTGCTAAAGTCCTTAATGAATCGATGATAGAAACCGGCTAGGCCAAGGAAACTACGCACTTGTTGCAAATTAGTTGGTTGTGGCCAAGTTTTAATTGCTTTAGTTTTAGATTCATCAACATGAACACCCTTAGAAGACACAACAAAGCCCAAGAAAACAAGCTTGTCAACACCAAAAGTGCATTTCTCCATATTAGCATAAAGGCGGTCATTTCTAAGAACTTGCAAGACGTCCCTGATATGTCTCCAATGCATCTATAATTTTTATTGTTCTGTGCTGTTATATTATCACTCTTGGATGTTTTGCAATCATTTTGGGACTAACCTATTGAAATAGTGCCCAGTGCCAATTGCTATTTTTTTGCTTGTTTTTACTTCGTAGGAAATCAATACCAAACGGAGTCCAAACGCAGTGAATTTTTTTGGTGGTTTTTTCTGGACTAGAAGACACATGTTGGGCCAAAGAAGTACTAGAGGGGTGCTCCGAGGGGAGCACAACCCACTTGGGATCACCTGGGGGCCTAGGCGCGCCCTGGTGGGTTGTGCCCACCTCGGTTGCCTCCTGCACCGCCTCTTTGCTCTATAAATACCCCAATATTCCAGAAACCCTAGAGGAGGCGACAAAAAACAATTCCAGCCGCCGCAAGTTCCAGAAAGCATAGATCCAATCTAGACACCATCACGGAGGGGTTCATCGTACTCATTGGGGCCTCTCCGATGATGCGTGAGTAGTTCACTGTAGACCTAGGGTCCGTAGTTAGTAGCTAGATGGCTTCCTCTCTCTCTTTTAGTTCTCAATACCTCTTGGAGATCTATTTGATGTAACTCTTTCTGCGGTGTGTTTGTTGGGATCCGATGAACTTTGAGTTTATGATTAGATCTATGTTTTTATCCATGAAAGTTATTTGAGTATTTTAATCTCTTAAATGCATGATTATTTATAGCCTTGTATTTCTTCTTCGAATCTTTGTTTTAGTTAGGCCGACTAGATTGATTTTTCTTGCCATGGGAAGAGGTGCTTTGTGATGGGTTTGATCTTATAGTGCTCAATCCCAGTGACAAAAGGGGAAATGACACATATGTATCATCGCTATTAAGGATAACAAGCTGGGGTCTATTCCTACATGAATAGATCTTGTCTACGTCATGTCATCATTCTTATTGCATTACTCCGTTTCTCCATGAACTTAATACACTAGATGCATGTTGGATAGCGGGCAATGTGTGGAGTAATAGTAGTACATGCAGGCAGGAGTCGGTCTACTAATCTTGGACATTATGCATATATAATGATCATTGCCTGGATATCGTCATAATTATTTGAAGTTCTATCAATTACCCAACAGTAATTTTGTTTACCCACCTTATCCTATTTTTCTTGAGAGAAGCCACTAGTGAAATCTACGGCCCTGGGTCTATTTTCTCATCATATACTTTCAGATCTATTTTGCTATTTTCCTTTTTATTTATTTGCAACTTTTATTTTCAGATCTATATATCAAAAACCAAAAAATACCTCGTTGAATTTGATTTGCTTTTATTTGAAACTATCAATCTACTACAATTTTATCTCGTCAACTGGACAATTTTTGGCATCGTTATCCGAAAGGGATTGAAAACCCCTTTAACACGTCGGGTTGCAAGTATTTATTCTTTGTGTTCAGGTATTGTTTATGTAGTGTTGCATGGTTCTCCTACTGGTTCGATAACCTTGGTCTCATCACTGAGGGAAATACCTACCATTGTTGTGTTGCATCATCCCTTCCTCTGGGGAAATACCGACGTAGTTCAAGCCGCAATCAGTCCCTAAGATGGGTGACATGATCTTCTAGGGATTCGCTAAACACGAGTATATCGTCAAAGTATACCACAACACATATGCCAATGTATTTGCGAAGAGCATAGTGCATCACACGCATGAAAGTACCGGGAGCTTCGGATAAGCCCATAGGCATAAATAACCATTCTTACAAGCCAAATTTACTTTTATATGTCGTTTCCATTCATCTCCTTGTTGAATGCAAATTTGGTAATGTCCACTTTTAATATCAATTTTTGAGAAAATTGTGGCTCCACTAACCTCATCTAGCATATCATCAAGGTGTGGAATGGAATGCCTATAGCCAACAGTGATAGCATTAATTGGACGGAAATCGGAACACATGCGAAAACTATCATCTTTCTTAGGCACAAGAATAACCGGAACGGCACAAGGACTTAATCTTTCATGTACATGCCCATTGTCCATGAGGTGTTGTACTTTTCTCTGTATTTCCTTAGTTTCTTCGGGGTTGACGCGGTATGGAGCCTTGTTCGGTAGGGTGCACCAGGGATAAGGTCAATGCGGTGTTCAATGCCGAGTAGAGGAGGTAGGCCGGGAGGTAGCTAATCGGGAAATACAACTACGAAATCCTGCAATAGATTAGACAACACTATGGGTAGATGGTGAGAGGTGTTAGTTCTTATCGCTTCATCTTTGCACACTAGTACATAGTGTATAACACTCGATGGGTTCTCACAAACTTATCTCATGTCTCTTTTGGTGGGTAAGAGCACTAGATTTTTCTTGTCGCTCATCGTGGAGGCACTAAATTTTGTCTTGTGGCTCTCACTCTCTTGGTGGTGGTTCACTCTCTCACTATTCTGTCCACAATGGGTGGATGCTTGCTTGTCGGTGATCACTTGACTTGGTGACATAGGTCGTAGCACGTAGTCCATGCCCTTCATCCTGAAGCTATAGTGATTGGTACGCCCGTTGTGCATGACGCCGAAGTCATGACGCCGCAGTCAAATTGCCAAGGTCTTCTTAAGAGCAGATGGCACATGGACATATGAACCATATCACATCCAAGGTGTCTTCATATGTGCCGATCTTGAAGGAAACTTGCACGGTGTGCTCCACTTGAATAGTATTGGAGTCGCTAAGACATTGGACCTTGTATGGGCGAGGATGCTTCATCTTGACCAATTGTAGCTTGGAACATAGCTCTTCACTTGCCAAATTGTGGCAACTTCCTCCATCGATGATGACCTTCACGGAACGTCCATTGATGCCCACTTTGGTGTGGAAGATGTGGCAACGTTGGTCTTCGTCTTGTAGGTGTTGAAGCGTTAAGACCTTGGAGACAACAAGAGCGGGGATCGAATCCTTGTCACAAAAGGCTTGATCGTCTTCATCTTCATTCACTCGTCGGTGCATGGCCACGCGCTCAAGTGCTTCCATTTCTTCCTCACTCATGGTGCGTCGACTGGGGCACTCAAATGTCTTGTCGCCTCGGCCTTGAAATGTGAAGCATTTCATGAACTCATCTTGACGGTCTCATCTGTTGGAGTCATTGATGATGAAGCTCTCAGCTTGAGGTTGCTTGTAGTAGGAGGACGACTTGAAGATGTCAAGGTTTTCTTATAACTTGACTTATTGCCATTGCTTGGTGTAGGTTTTGTTGAGGTAGGAGGCGTCGTAGTTGTTGAAGCTTGATTGTATGAACCGTAGGACTTGGAAGAGTACTTGGCGTATTTGTAGTCCTCTTCCACTTGTCGCTCTACCTTGGTCGCTTGGTGAACTAGTCGAGTAGGTTGTGTACGGTTGGAAATCCGCAATTTTCTTAATAGGATGGTTGAGTCCATTCAAGAAGCGAGTCATAGTTTGATCATCATCTCCCTTGACGTTGGCCCGTATCATGGCAATATCCATCTCTTGGTAACATTCTTCCGCCATCTTCATGCCTTGCTTGAGTAGTTGCAACTTCTTGAAGTGACGTCCTTCATTTGGTTCCAAGTCATGATGGGTGGTTTGACTTCTCCCTTTGTCACTCGATCACTTGTTCCAACCAAATGAGGATGTAGTCTTGAAACTCGAGGGGGGCCTTGCGGTTTTCTTCTCCTCTACATAATTGTGAAGACGAAATATCTTATTGACTTTCAATGCCCATGAGAGGTATTCTTCAGGATCGTTGTTTTCGGGGAACTTGGGCATGGTGAACTTGAGCTTGTCATAGCATATGTCGCTCTTGTCGTGGAGGAGGATCCTCAAATTCTTGCCCCGCTTGATGTGCTTGACGTTGATAGCAGGTAGTCGTGACCGGTTCCATCATTCTTGTTGCTCCTCAAGTCGAGCGGCTTCATCTTGTCGTTCTTGCTGAAGTGCTTCTTCTTGTTCGCGCACACGACGGTTGTGTTCGTAAATGGCTCTAGTGGCCTCCCGAAGTGCATGTTGTGCTTCAAGCACTGTTTCCGCACGACGTTATTTTTCTTGTCTAAGAGTGCCGCCGTCTTGACGTGCTTGCCGTGGTGATTGTCGAGGATGTGCTTGATCCGTTGCAGCTTGTTCTTAGAGATGAGGCCAGCCACGTTCTCGAACACGGTTGTCGGTGTCAAAACCGGTGGATCTCGGGTAGGGGGTCCCGAACTGTGCGTCTAGGCGGATGGTAACAGGAGACAAGGGACACGATGTTTTTACCCAGGTTCGGGCCCTCTCGATGGAGGTAAAACCCTACTCCTGCTTGATTGATATTGATGATATGGGTAGTACAAGAGTGGATCTACCACGAGATCAAGGAGGCTAAACCCTAGAAGCTAGCCTATGGTATGATTGTTGTTCGTCCTATGGACTAAAACCCTCCGGTTTATATAGACACCGGAGATGGCTAGGGTTACATAGAGTCGGTTACAATGGTAGGAGATCTACATATCCGTATTGCCAAGCTTGCCTTCGACGCCAAGGAAAGTCCCATCCGGACACTGTACGAAGTCTTCAATCTTGTATCTTCATAGTCTTGGAGTCCGGCCAATGATGATAGTTCGGCTATCCGAACACCCCCTAGTCCAGGTCTCCCTCAGTAGCCCCTAAACCAGGCTTCAATGGCGACGAGTCCGGCGCGCATATTGTCTTCGGCATTGCAAGGCGGGTTCCTCCTCCGAATAATTCATAGAAGATTATGAACACCAGGATAGTGTCCGGCTCTGCAAAATAAATTCCACATTCCACCGTAGAGAGAATAATATTTACACAAGTTCAATCTACTGACGTATCTCCTGGCGTGACGTCACACCACGACCAAGCCTTTACTCGAATCATTTTTATCATTCCACCTCAGTGCGTTTAGCGAAGCGGTTTCCTTGGCACGTCTTGTCGAAGCAGAGATCGTGTCCCCTTATTCCGGGATTCTCATCAATACGGACGTGGGTAACCCAACCGCGCCCGTTGCCACGCCTCCTCCATCGAAGGCGAGTTCCAAACGGTCACGGGGACGACACTTGGTATTCTACCCCTTTATAATGAGACCAAGGCATGTTCCTTCTCTTTGATCCTCAATCGAATCCGCCCCTCGCCCCGAGTTCCAACACCCATGGCTCCAGATTCGGGCGCTTCGGACCCTCGACAATGTCCGGCTCCGACCTTCAGGGCTGGTGGATGCTCTCTTTTGTCACGGAAGAGGACGTGCTAAAGCTGAGAGATGCCAGGTACCTAACCTACAAGATTTTGCATAGGTTGCCCGCCCAAGGGCAAATCATTCCCACTCCCGAGCCTGGTGAGAGCTTCGTGTTCGTGTCTCACCTCTGTCAGGGTTTAGGCTTCCCGATGGACCCCTTCGTGAGGGGGCTTATGTTTTATTACAGGCTGGAATTCCATGACTTAGCTCCGGAGTCCATCCTCCATATCTCATCGTTCATTGTTGTCTGTGAAGCCTTACTCCGCACTACCCCTCACTTCGGATTGTGGCTCAAGACCTTCGTCGTGGAGCCGAAGATGATCGAGGGGCGACTGGCAGAGTGCGGAGGGGCAGTTATAAGCAAGAGGGCCGATGCTCCATGGCTCGAGGGCTCCTTTCAAGAGGAGCTTGGTTTGTGGCAGCAGGAGTGGTTCTACATCACCGCTCCTAGGGGCACCAGGCAGGTGGCGCCACCCGCCTTTCGCTCGGGCCCTCCACAATGGCTGGCGTCGTGGGTCAACAAAGGGCTTGACAGGGGGCCGTCCAAGGAGATGCCACTTTTGTAGGGCCGCATTCGAGACCTCCAAGAAAGGGAGATCAATCTGATCGTAGTGGCGCAGGTTATGCTGATTCGGCGCCTTCTGCCCTGCAAACATCGCCACCTCCGCCTGTGGGAATTTAATCCGGAGGGACCATGAGCTCTTCAACACTTCATGGGTACGACACCCGTGGAGATGTATAAACTGTTCTTCGGATCACAAGAGATGTGTCCGGACTTGACCGAGGACGCTGGCCTAAGCTGCAATCACCCGGATACTCAAGTAAGTAGTCCTGTGTCCGGGCATACCGTCCGTTTATTTATCTTAGATTTGCCTTTTAACCAGCTATCCCTTGAACAGGAGTGGATAGCGAAAGCAAAACTGATACGGTGTCCAGCCCCCCTCCCTGAGATCACGCCGGATCCCGTGTTAGTCAAGATGCTGGAGGTTGCGCCTTCAGAAGAGGGCGAAGGGGAAAATAGGAGAACTACCTCCTCCGATAAGGAGGCTCTCAAGAAAGGGGGGATCAAGAATCCCTCCCTCCAGGGGGAGAAGAGGACCGCTTCCGAAGATCCGGAGGCCAAGGCCTCAAAGGGGGGGGGGGGGGAGTCTTCACCGGAAGGTCCTGCGCCAGGAGAAGCCCTGGCCGCACTATCTCCCCAAGGAAATCAGCCCTACAGCGAGCCGTAAGTAGAAAAAGGGGAGTTTTGTAATAAGGGACATCCCTATTTTTATTTCTGAGGATAACCGGAGTTTTTACCTTGTAGTTCGGATCTCAGCCCTTCTCAGCTGAGCTCATCTTCGAGGGATCTTCGTCCGGAGATGATGGAGAGCGAGACGCCTACATCTGCCGCGCCGTCAAGTGGGGCGGACGACCCTGAGGTGTCGTCGCGGAGGGTCTCCCCGAGTCCGGCGGTTCCGGAGAGTTCGGCACCAACTGGTGTACGGCCGGAGGAGCTGAAGGATCTGCTCGAGAGGGCGTCTATCTCAGAAGATCACCATACATTAATGAGTATAGTGATTGAAAGGATTTCATCTGCTGAGAGCGAGTTGCATGAGGCCATCAGAAGTTTGCTGGCGGGGTTTGAGGTACGTAAAAATGACATACCCTTTGACAGTTTTGCACATAGAGTGCGCCCTATATAGATAGTAGCCCCTGAGACTCGGTACGTTGTCAGAAGTGACGGCGTGCCGAGGATCATAATCTCAGTGTTAAGATGTCGCCGTTCCTATTCAGGGGGCGGAGCGTTCGGTGGCCAGCCGGACTGATAGAGTTGCTGAACTGAAGCGGCAACTGGACGTTGCGGATGCGGACATCGCGCTAGTCAATAAGCGACTTGACGAGTCGCAAGGTGGGTGGTTTCTCCGTGGTCGCCTGGTAAGGGAGCTGATGCCCACGCCTTACAACATGTATGCTTAATGCAGATGGCGCCGCTTCTATGGAGGGCCTTCGGGAAGAGCTTGCACGAGCCAAGGAGCAAGCCAGAAGGAGTGATGCGGCTGCCTCAAAGGCAGTCGAAGAGCTAAAAGCCGAAAAGGCTGCTCACTACCGAAGCAGGGAGGAGATGGCCGGAATGGCCGTGAAGCTGAAGGATGCTACCGACCGCTATGAGGTTCTTGAAAGAGAACGCCGAGCGGGGCAAGAGGACCTAAAGAAGGCCACCGCCGAAGCCACGGATGCCCGTTCTGCAATGGGGGCTATAAAGGAGGAGCTGCGTCAGGCCAGAGACATTGCGGCTGGAAAGCCCTTTCTACTGCGTAGGAAGTTCACGGATCAGAAGTATGCTTAGTTGGGCCAGTTGTGGGGTGCGGAGGATCCTTATCTGAATTTGGCGGCGAGTGCGGCGGACGAAGTCGTGCACTTCCGAAGCCAAAAGGATCACGAAATGGAAGAGCTTTTTGGTCTCAATTCCATAGTCCGGAGCGTCCACTTCCGTTATCCGATCGGTTGGTTGAGTGGGCTGAGCTGAATAGGTTGTCCGGACTTGCCATGAAGGATGTCATGGCTCATCTGTGGCCGGAAAGGCCCAAGCCGAAGACTTATTTTGGCTTAGTGCAGCAATTCTTTGATGCGGTGCCGCATATCAAGGCGATGAAGCGGTCGGCATGCATAGAGGGTGCACAGATGGCTCTCGCCCGTGTCAAAACATGCTGGGTAGAGATGCATGCCATCGATGTTGCATCGCGGGATTCGGACAGAAGCCGATTACCCGTCGAGCACTATTTTGAGGAAGTCCTCCCGGGCGCTCGTTTAATAGAGTCGCAGTGCTCGAAAAACGTTATGTTCAAATGACATGTATGATTTGTACAACCATATTTATAATATAAGGGCTTTTTATACTTGTGCGTTCAAGTATTGAAATATCTCATGTGCGGCCGTTAATGTATATGTATATATAACCTGAAAGATGGCAGTCTTCGGCTTCAGCCCCCACGCACATGGTGCGGGGGTGTTTGCAAAAAGGCGCATTTTCACACTTAATCCAACGTCTTGATCCTGTGAAGTAGGTGGTAGCATAGCAAACTAGGCAACCGGACTATAATGCTTTATCACTTTCACTTAGCCATAGGAGTTCGAAGGTGGGGCTACGATATAGCCCCTAGGGGCACCGCGCTCTTCGAATTCGGGGCGCGTGTGTGCCTAACCGGGAAACAGTCCTTCATCAAAGCGGAGGAATTCTAGACATTTCAGTAGTCGATCGTGTGGTTTACCGATCTCTCGTTATATCATGACAGTCAGTTTTTGGCTTTCTCTACTGAGGTGCTCGCCAGGCCGAACCGGGGCACAATCGCAGTAGTTCTCCTGGTGCCACGTTAGCCGATAAAACGGAACGTAAGGCAGCAAAACACAGGAGCCGGGCAATCCCAACATTTGACCAAAGACATGATTCGGAGCTGATGCATATAAAGCCTAACTCGAGACGCCGAACACTCCCTAAGGTATTCGGTTTTATGAAAACGGGCAGAACAATGCCCTAAGCCCCTAGTGTCCAGGTACGCGCGAAATCTTTTGATGCGGCCGATGCCAAAACACCAGCCTCCTCCTCGGTTATGGTAAGCAACCGGGGGATGTGTATCAACAAGAGACACTAAAAAGGTTTACGCAGGGTCTTAATCTGAAAAGAATCCTTGCAACGGGTCCCTGCTGCACGTCTACGCCTGTGTCTCCGTTGTGCTGTATCCTGGACGGGTGTAGCACATTGTTCATCTGTAAAAGAGCAGAACTTAGTTTGAAAAAAGGATCATGCGAAAAAATGTATATAAAAGGAGTATGATTTAAAAAATGAATAAAATTGAGCTTTATTGGCTCTCATTCTTTGTTCGTGCAGCCCCTTGTAAATGGGTATGCGGCTAGGAAGCCCCTTGTTTGTTTATACCGGACTCGCCTAACCGTGTCCGTGTTCTGAATAACCTGTTTTAGGGGCTTTGATCAGCCGGGCCGGATTAGTGTGTGGCTGTCAAGGCAGTCTCACGTTTTTCCGTGATCGAGGAACACTCGAAGTTACCCTTTAATGAGATGATGTCGCGTGGACCGGGCATTTTAAGTGTAAGAGACGCATAATGCGGTATTGCGTTAAAGCGGGTGAAAGCTTCGCGTCCCAATAGTGCTTGATGGCTACTTTTAAATGGGGCTATATGGAAGATTAGCTTTTCGCGACGGAAGTTGTCGGATGAATCGAACACAACTTCTAGTAGTAAGGAGCCCGTAGAATTGGCAAAAGGGCCTGGCGTCACTCCTTTAAAGGAAGTGCTGCTATGGTGAATTTTGGTAGGGTCTATCCCCATTCTGCGGATGGTGTCCTGGTATAGCAGGTTTATATCACTGCCGCCATCCATTAGGACTTGTGTAAATTGTAGTCCGTCGATTATAGGATCCAATATCAGAGCAGTCCATCCCGTGTGTCGAATACTTCTGGAGTAATCCTGATGGTCGAAAGTAATTGGTTTTGACATCCAATCTTTGGATTCCGCTGGAGCGGACCGTGGGGCACGTACTTTAGTAGATGCCGCCCTATTTTTCCTTGTTATCACTAGAAGTGAATTCACTGTTTTGACTTCTTGTGGGAAGTTCTTTTGTTTTTCGGCGCTCTGCTTGTGGGGTTCGTCATCGTCCTCGCTTGGTGTGTCAAGCCCCTTGTGTTCGGCATTAAGTCGGCCGGACTGCTTGAAGAGCCAACAATCTCTGTGGGTATGGTTTGCAGGCTTCTCGGGGGTACTGTGAATTTGACATATCTTGTCCAAGATTTTGTTTAGGTTGGATAGCTCGTCACTGTTGTCCTTAGGAGACAGTGTTTTGTTGTTCGGCCGTGAGCTTTTGAACCCGGCGTTGACCGCCGTGTTCTCGGGGCCATTTTCTTTAGTCCGGTGCTGGTCTTTTCTGCGTCGTGGTTTCCCATTTCCATCCCTGACCTCAGATGTACTCGGGTCGCTGGTGCTGCATCTTGCCAGCCAACTATCTTCTCTCGTGCAAAAGCGGGTCATGAGGCTTGTTAGTGCGGCCATTGTCCTTGGCTTTTCCTGGCCGAGGTGTCTGGCGAGCCATTCGTCTCGGACGTTATGTTTGAAGGCTGCTCAGGCTTCGGCGTCTGGACAGTCAACTATTTGGTTCTTTTTGGTGAGGAACCTGTTCGAGAATTTGCGGGCTAACTCTCCGGGCTGTTGAGTTATGTGACTTAAATCGTCTGCATCCGAAGGGCGGACATAAGTCCCCTAAAAATTTGCCCGAAACGCATCCTCGAGCTCTTCCCAACTTCCAATGGTATTTTCTGGAAGGCTTTTGAGCCAATGCCGGGCTGGCCCTTTGAGCTTGAGGGGTAGGTATTTTATGGCATGGAGATCATCTCCTCTAGCCATATGTATGTTTAGGATGTAATCCTCAATCCAGACTCCAGGGTCTGTTGTTCCGTCGTATGCCTCTATGTTTACGGGTTTGAATCCATTTGGAAATTCATGATCCAGTACCTCATCAGTGAAACATAGGGGGTGTGCGGCGCCCCTGTATTTAGGTGTACCGTTATTTTTGAACACTCCACGTGTTGTGTTGCTCCCTGGAGCCTTCTTTCTTGGCCCATAGATGGACCTGACCGGGCCATCCTTTTTACGAGGATCCTTATGTGGATCGTGTGCCGGCTTGTGTGCGGCGCCGCTTGCCGCTCTTTGCTTGTCATGTGGTCATCTATCCGACCAGGCGGCCTCTTTGTTCTTTGACTGTGGGGGCTCTACGGCCTCCTCGTCGAATTCGGGCAACAACTTGCGCTTCGGGTAGCTCTTTGCTGGGTGACTATCGCCGTATTTATCTGCGGTCTTGAGTACTTTGCTCCATCTCATTCTGAGTACGTCTTCCGCTGTTTTGAGCTTCTGCTTCTGCTTCTTCAAACTTCTTGTAGTGGCGACGAGCCTTTTGTGGAGGTTCTCATGCTCCAGTGATGTGTTCGGCGTGAGATTGTCTGGACTGTTGTTTTCGCCGGGGATTGGTTGCTTGTCCAATTCATCCTGTTCGGACGGTTGCTTGGTGGCATGTTTGTCGTCCACTAGTTTGCCTTGCTCTTCGACTGGTTCTGTATGGGTGCTGTTGTTATTGAGGCGGGACTTCGGGCGACGTTTGCGTCGCCGTTTTGGATGTTTTTCGGGGGAATTATCCTTCGCCGCGTCCGGTTGTTCCTCGTTATCGCTTCCTTTTGCTGTATCCACCATGTATACATCATGAGTTGAGGTGGCTTTCCAGTGCCCCATAGGTGCTGGTTCTTGGTCGTCTCCGGCATCGTCGTCCATATCGTCGATGTCTTCGGAGTCAAAGTCTAGCATGTCGGTTAGGTCGTCGACAGTGGCTACAAAGTGGGTGGTGCGTGGGCTTTGAATTTCTTCGTCGTCCGCATCCCAACCGTCCTGACCGTAGTCCGGCCAGGGCTCTCCTCATAATGAGAGATACTTTAGCGAATTCAGGATGTCGCCAAAAGGCGAGTGCTAAAAGATGTCCGTAGCGGTGAACTCCATGATCGGCGCCCAATCGGATTCGATTGGTGGGGGCGCGGGAAGTTCGGAGTCTGGTGAGGAGTCCGGCACCTCGGAGTCACGATCTTCACAGGGGACAGGGTCGGTATTCGGCTTCATCACCGTAGAAGTAGCAGCCCCCGAGGCGGTGTCTAGCCACCCATCCTCGATCGGCGCAATCGGCTCCGAGTTAAGGGTCGGAGCGGACTCTTGTGCGGCCTCCAGGGCACTGTCCAGAAGCAGAGCTAGATCATGCCCATCGTGACAGTGCGGCGCGCTCGGCTGTGGCTCGAATCCGTCGAAGATCAAGTCTCCGCGGATGTCGGCCGTGAAGTTCAAACTTCCAAATCTGACCTGATGGCCAGGGGCGTAGCTTTCAATCTGCTCCAGATGGCCAAACGAATTGGCCCGCAGTGCAAAGCCACCGAATACGAAGATCTGTCCGGGGAGAAAAGTCTCACCCTGGACCGCGTCGTTGTTGATGATCGAAGGAGCCATCGGGCCTATAGGTGACGACACAGAGGAACTCTCAATGAAAGCACCAATGTCGGTGTCAAAACCGGCGGATCTCGGGTAGGGGGTCCCGAACTGTGGGCGGATGGTAACAGGAGACAAGGGACACAATGTTTTTACCCAGGTTCGGGCCCTCTCGATGGAGGTAAAACCCTACTCCTGCTTGATTGATATTGATGATATGGGTAGTACAAGAGTGGATCTACCACGAGATCAAGGAGGCTAAACCCTAGAAGCTAGCCTATGGTATGATTGTTGTTCGTCCTATGGACTAAAACCCTTCGGTTTATATAGACACCGGAGAGGGCTAGAGTTACATAGAGTCGGTTACAATGGTAGGAGATCTACATATCCGTATTGCCAAGCTTGCCTTCCACGCCAAGGAAAGTCCCATCCGGACACGGGACGGAGTCTTCAATCTTGTATCTTCATAGTCTTGGAGTCTGGCCAATGATGATAGTTCGGCTATCCGGACACCCCCTAGTCCAGGACTCCCTCAACGGTGTTGCAAATCATTGCCATGGAATGGATTTTATTGAGCTTGGCAATCTTGATGTGTATCAGATCGATGAGAATGAGCTCGAAGAGGACTTGCATCGGAAGAAGAGTCCAAAAATTGTCGACTTGAGTGGTGTCATGTTGATGAAGAGGTGTTGGAGGATGACCCACTCATGATCATGTTGTGAAATTCTTCCATTTTAGTATTGAGCTTGGCGTTGAGGTAGTCCCAGTTTCTTGCTTCCAATTGGCGTTGGTCGGTGGAGATTTGCTTGATGCGGTCTCCCAAAGCTTCACTTTCTTGATGGAGAGCTCGTTGGGTGACGAAGAAATGATTCTTGGTGACATAGTCGCGTTCTTCATCGTGATCCTCGAAGAGTGGGTTCGCCGAAGTGCTTGGCCTATCCATCATAACTAAGTGGTGGTAAGTAGGAAAATAAGAGAACAATACCAAAGTTACCTTTTTCGAAGATTGAGGATGTATCGAGTATCACTCAGTGGAATGCTAAAATAGGAGAATTGGTACCTGGTTTTGTTTTCTCACACCTATAGGTAATGGCTTATGGAGGATCTCGGTTAGGGTGAGTGGCACAAAATTCAAGCTAGTGTTAGTCAGGATATTGAAAATGTTGAAAAGATGCACAAATTGCAAGTAAGACAAATAGATCAAACCCAAGGTATCACTAGGAAAACACACATGGAAGATAAGTGGGATTCGCACAACCAAGGAATGAGTTAAAAATGTGTAACCATGGAAAATGCTCTTGTTGTACGGATACTAGAGAGACGCTAGCTCGATTGCTCAAATGGGTTAGAAATGCTTGTGCACCAACCTTTGAGAGAAATGTGTCATCTTCAAACTCAAGTATGCTTATGTATGTATGGTCCGAGATGATGTAATTATGCAAAATGGTTCAATGCTATTGCTTACAAGCTCTTTGTTTCTCTTTTCTTTCTTAAAAGTTTTTTAACTATGCGACAATGCTGGATATGCGAGCTGGTTATGAGGCAACAAAGTATGGTATGCACGGGAGAGACTTATGGCACGATGATGACAACAAGAAGATTGCACGCTAAATGTAGATATGCCGGATGGGCATATCGCTAAAGGTGCACAAAGTGCGTGGCCCGGCAATGCTCAACTCGCTAGTCTCGATGGGTAAGAGATGCAAAAAGGCTCGAGGCTATCAATGCAATGGCAAGAAATGAGTACCAGATGTCGTCGAGGTTACCATCCTTGCTTATGGTTAGTATGAAGATGAAATGGTCATTGTCGATGTCGCGTCCGAGGCGATGTTGAGTAGTGGTGAAGTTAATGTAGAACCATCCCTAATTAGCCAAAACACCTTACGAAATGGTGAACTGTGAACCAAAATCTCATACACCCAATGGGAGGTAGTGCGGAAGACAAATGGTGGTGGTAGGATGGAAAAACGATGTGAAATGGCGGTTCCCGAACCTCTCTGGGTGGTCCGTGCGCACGGGGTAAGTTGTGCCCGTGGGCACGAGGTCCCGATGCCCTGTGCACATAGGGTACTTCGCCTACGCAAGAACACGCCCAAATCCATGGCAATAACTCAAAATTCGGCCAAATTCGTCGATAGTGATGGTTGAGGATGGTGGTAAGGGTTAGATCCGGTTGCCGAACACAAAATTCATGGATCAAATCAACAAAATCTCGCAAGAACTAACAAATTTCAAAAATTTGGGGCTCTCTTTTGTTTGGATTTTTGAATTGGGACACAAAGCAAAAAAAAATTAGACTAGAATACGGGGGATAGGGACTCCAAGATGTGAATCAACCTTGCCATGATACCAAGATGTTGTAGGGTGGAATCCTAAGGGGAGATCTTTTCACACTTGGAGGGGGGAAAGGATGAACAACAGGAACACAAGAGAGAAATTCACTCAAAACAAAACCCAATCACACATCTACTAGAATAGCATAGTTGAGACCCACAAGAATACAAGAACAATCAAAGGAAACAAGCACAATGGTAAGGTTCTTCCCACTTCTAAGGAGGTGATTCCTTAATGATAGTCTTCTCCAAAAGGAGGTCTTGATATCCACTTGGGATCTTCTCCTAGGAGGTCTTGGTCTTCAAGAGGAGTGGTAGATGAGCAAAGCTCCCTCTATGTCTCACATATACTTTGCTAACCCTAAATAATGTCCTAGTTACGATATATATAGGTAGTTGGAGGAGGGGATGAAGTGGAGGCCCAAACAGGTGGCTTTCAGCCGGGGCACTGATGGGCCCGTGCGCACGGGTTAAGTGAGGCCCATGCACACTGGGGTCTCGTGGGCATGGTACACGCCCGTGCACATGGGCTATCAGCAGCTATAGCGAGGGGCCGCATGCACACGGGGTGTCAAGAAATACTCTGGACAAGCCGTGCGCATAGGGCCTTGAAAGGCCATTCGCATAGGGTTGGCTAGGAGTTTGCTCTCCATGCAATTGTCGGCCTCCATCTTCCTTGATGACTTCCGCTCTTCCCCTTGGACTTCACGAGGTTCCCTAGCACCTTGGAGGAGTCCGTCCTCATACCTAATGACACATAGCACATCTTGGTGAGGTAGCATCCGAATTCTGTTCATATCCATGTTAACCTCATATAGGAGTCAGTTCACCTTGGTTTCGGTGGCATGTGCACGAGCTCGTGTCATAGGTGCACGTGGTGCTTGATCAGTTGTAGTGGAGTCAATGGGGATGATGGAAGGATGCTCCGCATTAGTGGGGCTCGGATCATTGTCACAAAAGCCTTGATTGTCTTCATCCTTATTCACTTGATGATGCATGGCCACGTGCTCAAGTGCTTCCATTTCTTCCACACTCATGGAGTCATAGGTGTCTTCATCATTGGTGATCATGGTGCGCCGGGTGGGTCACTCAAATGTCTTGTAGCCTCGGTCTTGACATGTGAAGCATTTGATGGAACTCGTCTTGACGGTCTCATTCGTTGGAGTAGGTGATGATGAAGCTCTCGGATTATAGTTGTTTGTTGTAGGAGGACGACTCGAATATGTTGAAAGTTTCTTGTAACTGGACTTGTCGTCGTTGCTTGGTGAAGCTTTCATCAAGGTAGAAGGGATCATAATAGTTGAAGCTTGAGTGTATGAACCATAGGTCTTCGAAGAGTACTTGGCATACTTTTAGTCGTCTTGCACTTGTCCCTCTACCTTGGTATCTTGGTGCACTAGCTCGAGGAGGTTTGTGTATGGTTGGAAATCTGTGATTTTATTGATAGGATGGTTGAGTCCATTCAAGAACCATGCCATAGTTTTCTCCTCAGGCTCATATCATGGCAATTTCCATCTCTTTGCAGTATTCTTCAACAGACTTGGTGCCTTGTTTGAGAAGTTGCAATTTCTTAAAGATGTCTCAACTATAGTATGTAGGCACAAAACACACTCTCATGACCTCCTTCACTTGATTCCAAGTTGTGATGGGTGGGTTGCATTTTGCTTGACGTTGCTCGATGACTTGCTCCCACCAAATGAGAACAGAGTCTTGGAATTCAAGTGAGGCCATGGAGATCTTCTTCTCCTCTTCATAATTGTGAAGATGGAATATCTTGTCGACCTTCAATGCCCATGAGAGATAGTTGATAACCCACAAGTATAGGGGATCACAATAGTTTTCGAGGGTAAAGTATTCAACCCAAATTTATTGATTCGACACAAGGGGGGCCAAAGAATATTTGCAAGTATGAGCAGTTGAGTTTTTAATTCAACCACACCTGGAGACTAAATATCTGCAACAGAGTGATCAGTAGCACAGTAATAGGGTAGTTTGATAGCAATAGAAATAATTGTAACACTGATGGTAGCAGCAATAGTTTTGTAGCAACTGTGACAGTAGTAGCAACAGTAGTAACATAGCAAAGATCAATATGTGAAAAGCTTGTAGGCATTCGATCGGTGATTATGTTGGATAACATTCATCATCTAATAGTCATAACCTAGGGCGACACAGAACTAGCTCTAATTCATCAATGTAATGTAGGCACGTATTCTGTGTATAGTCATATGTGCTTATGATAAGAACTTGCATGATATGTTTTGTCCTACCCTCCCGTGGCAGCGGGGTCCATAAGGAAACTAAGGGATATTAAGGCCTCCTTTTAATAGAGAACCCGAACAAAGGATTAAAACATAGTCAATACATGAACTCCTCAAACTACGGTAATCGCCGGAAAGAATCCCAATTATAGTCACCTTGGGGTATGTGACAACCCACAAGTATAGGGGATTAGTTGTAGCCTCTTTCAATAAGTAAGAGTGTCGAACCCAACAAGGAGCTAAAGGTAGGATTTGTATTCCCTTCAAGTTCTATCGACCACTGATACAACTCTACGCATGCTTAACGTTCGCTTTACCTAGAACAAGTATGAAACTAGAAGTACTTTATAGGTGTGATAGGATAGGTTTGCAAGATAATAAAGAGCACATAAATAAAAAGTAGGGGCTGTTTAGATAAAGACACAACTAAGTTAGTTTTAGTAGAGATCTTTTTGTCACGAGAAAGTTATTTGTCCCTAGGCAATCGATAAGTAGACCGATAATCATTATTGCAATTCTATATGAGGGAGAGGCATAAGCTAACATACTTTCCCTTATTGGATCATATGCACTTATGATTGTAACTCTAGCAAACATCCATAACAACTAATGATCATTAAGATAAAACCCAACCATAACATTGAAGTATCAAGTCCTCTTTATTCCCATACGCAAACAACCTACTTACTCGGGTATGTGCTTCTGTCACTCACGCCACCCACCATAAGCAAATCATGAACATATTGCAAACCCTACAGCGGGAATCCCTCACACTTGCATGACACAAAGAGCACCATAGGGCATCACCAATGATAAAACATGCAAGTCAAACCATTCACGATCATCAATCAATCCATGGGACAAAACGGATCTACTCAAACATCATAGGATAGCCATACATCATTGGGAAATAATATATAGCATTGAGCACCATGTTTAAGTAGAGATTACAACGGGGATAAGGGGTGTTACGCCGCTGCATAGAGGGGGAGAGAGTTGATGATGACGGCGGTGAAGTTGTTGGTGTAGATCGTCGTTGCGGTGACGGCCCCGGCAGCGTTCCGGCGGCACCAAGAGAGAGGGGGAGAGAGCCCCCTTATTCTTCTTCTTCTTCCTTGACCTTCCCCCAAGATGGGAGAAGGGTTTTCCCTCTGGTCCTTCGCTTCCATGGCAGCAGAGGGGTGGGAGCCACCCGAGATTGGATTTCTCTCTCTCTCTCTCTCTCTGTTTCCTTCTGTTTCTGCGCTCCCAGATTCTGCCCTTGCAGCGTTTCTTAAATTCCCAGAGATCCGTAACTCCGATTGGGCTGAAATTTTAACACGATTTCTATCCGAATGTTAGCATTCTTGCAGCGAAAGACGGGCACCAACCACCTTACGGAGTGTCCATGAGGGCCCAGGGCATGCCCTACCCCCTAGGGCGCACCCCCACCCTCATGGGCCCCTCGAGGTAGCATTCTTGCCGTGAATATGGTTCAGTAGTCATGTAAGGCTACTAGTCTTTAGGTTGTCGCCTGACCTGGCTTTTGACTTTAAGTCGCCAGCACATATGTTGATTGTTCTTCTGAAGGATATGCAAGACTGTAGGCAAAAACAAGAGTCATGGTCCAGCTCATATATATGATCATATCAAGCATGCAATCTACTTCAACTACTGGATCAAGAGTTGAGATAAAGCATGCACAAAGGCATGACAGGGCGGATCAAAGTTTTAAACTACCATATTACAAGGCTTCCATGAGCCCAAAAGTTTTGCATCAAGTGTTTTTGAACGACACTCCTGTAGCCCGTCCTGAGAGCCGCTTGGTTCATCATTGCTATCATCAGTTTTCTTCTTGACGCCTTGCCGACTCAGGGTCATTCCGCGCAGGCTCTTCTTCGTCAACCATGTGGAGGTCAGTTGATGTCTAGTCGATGCCGTCTAAGGCCTGAAATGTGGCTTCATCATTAATAATAACGGAATGGTCAAGGTCAAGGGCGAAGATGTGTTTACGCCAAGGAGGAACAAGATCCATCACTTCATGTGTGGGTGCTTTAATCTTGTTGTTGTTTTCATCATAAGCCAGCGTATAATGGTTCAAGTTGAGCTCTTCAGTAAGCTGGCAAGCTACGGGCCGCATCTCCTTGACACATTTTGATGCAGAGCATCCTATGGTCATCCCCATGGACCTACCATTGTCTCATCAAGTACCAAAAGGACCAATGACACGAGAACGAGCTAGAGCTCTCGGGACCGAGGTGGCCTCTCTCCTTAGTTATATTCCATAAGATCCACTCGAGACATGGCTACTACCTAAGTCCGGAATCTTGTGCATTATCAGGTAGCAAGAAGGCCCTCTGGAGGATGCACACGAAGACGGACAAGTCACCAAGTTCATGGACGAATAGGAACGATGGAAGGAACCGTAGAAACCCCCAGGACCCGGACATCCGGCCCTTGGAGCTTTCAACCTCAGCCCACGCCGACCAACCAAGACTACATGGCCCGGACATCCGGCCAAGCCCTGGACATCAAGCCAAGCCCGGACATCCGGCCATGCCCGGAAATCCGGCCCCTCCTATCCATAGCAACCGAATTGGCCAAGTCAGCCCGGACATCCGACCCAGGGCCGGACACCCGGCACGTCTCGAGCCTCCGGACATCCGGCCTCCAACCCGGACATCCGGACCCCAGCTATCCAAAGAGCACCGAGACTAGCCCCAACCGCCTGGACATCCATGCTAGCCCAGACATCCGACACTTCGTGAAGGCCCGGACAACCGGCACGATGCCCGGACATCCATCCTCCCCTGTCTGCGCACAGTGTAAGGTCTCGAGGCTCATGTACCCCTTTGCCCCCAAGACTATATATACTCCTCCTCCCTCTTTCTAGGGTTAGCAAAGGATTAGCTCATTTGAGAGACAGAGCATTGCTCATCCACTTGACACCTTCTCCATTGGAGTTCACGACCTCTACGGAGAAGATCCCCCAAGTGGATTCAAGACCAATCACGGGAAGACCCCTCAAGACCTCCTCCGGAGAAGAACTTGCTACTTGTATTGTCCTTTGTTGATCATGGATCATGTATCTCTTTGTGTTTCGAGGATCTAGCACATGTGTAAACGAATCTTGTTGGTTTGAGTGATTTCTCTCGTGTTTTCCCTCGTGTTTTCCCCTCGTGTTTGTCGTAGGATCCGCTCCAATCGTGAAAGAGCAGCCGTAGGGTTTCCACCCTACATCATTTTGGTATCATGAGCCTTGGTTGATCACAAATTTGGAGCCCTACCCTTATTTTCTAGGCTTGTTTTGTTGATTTTGTCCCAAATTCAAAAATCCCCACAAAAATAGCCTTCCAATATTTTTTGTGATTTGTAGCTGTGATGAAGTTTTGTTGGATTTGATCCGTGGATTTGCTGTGTTGCAAGTAGATCTGGCTTCACCTAACTTTTCTCCCAATTCCATCCACGCAATTTCTCGAATTTTGCCCCGAAATTCCGATTTCTCCTCGAGATCCCATGAGTTCGTCCATGGAGCCAGAGCCCGGACATCCGGCCTGTGACCCCCGGACATCCGGCGACCCCGGACATCCACCCCTCAAGCCCGAACATCCGGACCTTGGCAGCAACTTTCCCATTTACCGCTATGTTTCCCGCCTAACTCTCGACAATTTTTGACCGGGCATAATGAACGTCTGCCTAAGGATTTCAAGAGCACTCGTAAGGTGCCTAATTATACAGCTGATCTCCCTCCCTAGACTTGGATTGAGAGTTATGAATTGGCTATGGAGATGTCGGATGTCAATGATGCAGTCTGTGCTAAGTGTTTTACTATGATGTTGGACGGGACAGCCCGTACATGCTTAAAAACTTGCCTGTCTATTTAATTAGTTGATGGGCGAAGCTGAAGGCACGGTTCATTCAAAACTTTAAAGGTACATGCCAGCAGCCTCTGACGATTATTGACCTCAACAACTATGTGCAGCGTGAGGATGTGTCAGCCCACCATTGGGTCCGCTGAGTCTCAGCTATTATCCACTCATCAAATAGCATCGCGTCGGGTTCATCGGGCCTGGTCTTGGAGAAGAATTGTCACTTCACCCTTCTCAAGCAGAAGCTTGGGCGACTTAAACGCCATTTGATGCGGAGCATCCTTCCATCATCCCCATGGACTCTACATTGACACATCCAACCCCACAAGGACCCATGACAAGAGCTAGAGCACGTGCTTTGGAAACCGAGGTGAACTCCTTCCTACTAGACTTGCATATGGACACAAATGGAACATGTCTACTACCTCACCAAAATATGCTATGCCTCCTTAGGTATGAAGTGGAACATCACCAAGAAGCTCAGGAGTATCCCCAAGGAGAAGGAGGACCACCCCAAGGCCGTACGAATCAAGACGGAGTGCAACAGCATCAACACAAGAAGTCCCAGGTGACCCCGTGCGCACGGGCCCTAGAGACCCCGTGCCCACGGGCTACACAGGAAACAGGCGCTGGAGCACCCGGTGAGCACGGGCCTGTACCGTGCCCACGGGACCCCCGTGCACACGGGCCCAAGTTACCTCGTGCACACGGGCCTCCCAGGATGGTCGGCTGAGATTGCATCTTCGGCTCCACTTCTTCCCCTTCGACCCCAAGGCTATATATTTCGTACCTAGGACCATGTTTAGGATTAGCAAAGTATTAGATGAGATCTTGGTGAGCTTTGCTCCATGACCTTCCCTCTTTGAGGATCAAGACCCCATAGGGAAGAATCCTTGAGCATTTCAAGACCTCCATTGGGAGAAGACTACCTTCAAGACCCCTCTTCCTTTGGATTTGGGATGAACTTTGCCATTGTATCTTTCCTTTGATTGTGTTTGTGACTTGTGGATCTTGTGTTGTTTCCCTAGTGGATGTGTAATCGGGAATTGTTGGAGTGATTACCTCTTGTGTTCATCTTTGTGTTCTTCTTGTTCTTGTGGTTTCTCTCCTTTTTCCCCCTCCAAGTGTGAAAAGGTCCTTCCTAGGGTTCTACCATACTTCATCTTGGTATCATGAGCCACGTTGATTCACATCTTGGAGTCCCTACCTTCCACTTTCTAGCTTGATTTTGTTGTTTTTTGTCCTAATCCAAAAATCCCCATCAAAAATAGCCCCAAAAAAGTTTTCTTGCAATTTGTTGATGTTGTGAGATTTGGTTGATTTGATCCACGAATTTGGTGTTTGGCAAGTGGATCTACCCCTCCAACATCATCCCCAACCTTCCACCGTTTGAGTTTGGCCCAAAACTTGGGAATCACCACGAAATCAGATCAAATCATCCGCTCTCGGGAGACCCCGTGCACACGGGCTATCGGGACCCCGTGCACACGGGCCTCACTTACCCCGTGCGCATGGGCTATCCAGGAAGTTTCGGCCATTTTTCTATTTTTCTCACTTCGTTCCACCACCACCTCTTGTGTTCTTCCGCACCATTCTACATGTTTGTTTGAGTGTTCGGTTGCGATTTCTCTTGTGTCCTAAGGTGTTTCGGCTACTTAGGCGCAAGTTGGTATCATCATCGCCACCAATCATCGACTCAGTCAACACTTCGGCTTCGACAAGATCATCTTCGACCGTAAGCAAGGACGGTAACCTCAACGACACCTTGTACTCCCTTGCCATTAACTTGATAGCTTCGAGCCATTTTGTGTAGCTTACCCATCGAGACTAGCTTGTTGAGTATTACCGGGCCACGCCTTAGTGCACCATTTAGTGTTCCGTCCATCCCGTGCATTTACTACTTGTTACCTCGTTGTGTGGCTCGTATATCAAGCATCATGGCATAGTTGAAAAAAGAAGAAGAAGAAAAAGCTTTTAAGCAAAAGAGAAGAGAAGCAAAGAGCTTATAAGCAATAGCATCGAGCCGTAGCATACGTGCATCATCTTGGTCACCACATACATAAGCATACTTGGGATAGTGAGACGAGTGGATTCTCTATTAGTTTGGTGCACTAGCGTATCTAGACCATTAGTGCAATCGAGCTAGCGTCTCTCTAGTATCCGTACGACAAGAGCTTTTCCCGTGATTAGACATCTTTGAGCTCACCCCTTGGTTGTGAGGATCCCATTTATCTTCCGTGTGTGTGTTCCTAGTGTTATCTTGGGAGGTTGATCTATTTGTCTTATTTGCCATTTGTGAATCTTCTCAACTTTATCAACATCTTGACTAACATTTGCTTGAATTATTTGTGCCTTTCCTAACCAAGCTCCTCCATAGACCATTTACTTGTAGGTGTGAGAAACAATTCCCGGTACCAATTCCCCTATTGTAACACCACGTGGGATCGTACTTGTTACATCCACAATCTTCGGAAAAGGTAACTTTGGTTTTGTTCTCTCATTTTCCTACTCACCACCACTTTCTTATGATGGATAGGCCAAGTTCCTCTACCAACCCACTCTTCATCGAGCAAGACGATGACATGTCATCATTCTTCACCAAGAGCCACCTTTTGGTGAACAACGAGCGTTACATCAAGAGCAACAAGCAATGAACGACCGCATCGACAACCTCGCCACCGACTTGCGACTTTCCAAGCAACGTACACGAGACTACTTCGACAACAAGGTCGATGCACACAAGCAAGAGAACGATGCAAGGATGGACGAGATCCGCGCTTTGTTGGTCAACCGGCCTCCTTCAACTTCTTCCTACTCAATAAGGAGCCACTCAAGTCGACACTCTGACGACACCTTCTCCGGCTCAAGTACACCGTCATCAACCATTCTTCGACGAGCCGCGCCTCAAGACCGTCATGCATCTCGCAACCCGCTACACGTCAAGCATTCACAAGAGCAAGTCGATGAGGAAGTTCCTCATCCTCAATCAAACCAAGTCGCTTTTGCTCAAACTCAAGAACGACAACGACTACGGCGCCAAGAGGAAGAACGAGCGCGCCTACACCAAGAGGAAGAACGAGCGCGTCTACACCAAGAGGAACAAGACGCCGAGGCTCAATGTCTTCAACAACAACAACGAGAAGCACAAGCTCTTGAGGCGGAACGTGCCCTTAAAGAATCAAGTCGAGCCATCGCCAACCGCAATCACGAACGGCGCAATAAAGAGGAAGCCCTTCGAGAAGAAATCCAAGAGAGGAACTACCAACCACGTGTGCATCGTCAAGCTCCACCTCAACCTCAAGTTCAACAAGAGCAAGTTGATCATGGACTTCCTCCACGCCAAGAGCGACACCAAGTGGAACAAGTGCTTCAAGACCCTCCTCCACTCCAAGACCGACATCATGAGGAACGAGCATTCGAGGACTTTCCAAGGCAAGAGCGATATCGCAACCACTATCAAGATGAAGAGCAACGCTATGGAAAACTCAAATTCACAATGCCCAAGTTCAATGGAAGCAATAATCCGGAAGAATATCTCTCATGGGCATTGAAGGTCGACAAAATCTTTCGTTTGCACAACTATGAGGAAGAGAAGAAGATCGCAATGGCATCACTTGAGTTCCAAGACTATGTGCTCATATGGTGGGAACAAGTCCTTGAGCACCGAGAAGCAAGAGGTGACCCTCCAATCACCACTTGGGCTCAAATGAAGGATGTCATGCGAGCACAAC
The DNA here is from genome assembly GCF_002162155.2 of Triticum dicoccoides. Classification (NCBI taxonomy): domain Eukaryota; kingdom Viridiplantae; phylum Streptophyta; class Magnoliopsida; order Poales; family Poaceae; genus Triticum; species Triticum dicoccoides. Next base: position 180,955,709 of record NC_041389.1, read on the forward strand.
TTGTGCCCAGCTACTACAACCGTGATCTCTTCAAGAAGCTACAACTCCTCAAGCAAGGAACAAAGAGTGTTGAAGAATACTACAAGGAAATGGATATAGCCATGATTTGAGCCAATGTCAAGGAAGATGATGAGCAAACAATGGCACGATTCTTGAATGGACTCAATCATCCCATCAAGAAGATCGCCGACTTCCAACCCTATTCCAACCTCGTCGAGCTCGTGCATCAAGCGACCAAGGCAGAACGTCAAGTGCAAGATGACTTCAAGTACGCCAAGTACTCATCCAAGACATACGGCTTCTCCAACAATCAAGCTTCAACAACTCCTCCAACATCTACGTCAACCAAGCCTTCTCCAAGCAACGACGACAAGACAACCTACAAGAAACCTTCATCAAGTTCAAGTCGTCTTCCTCCTACTACAAGCAACTACAAGCCTCCTGCTTCTTCCTCTACTCCGACCGACGAGACCGTCAAGACAAGTTCAATCAAGTGCTTAACATGTGGCGGACGAGGCCACAAGTACTTCCAATGCACCAACAAGCGCACCATGATCCTCAACGACGATGGCACCTACGACTCAATGAGTGAAGATGAACTGGAAGCTATTGAGCAAGTGGCCATGCACCGACGCGTGAACATGGATGAAGATGATCAAGTCTTTTGTGATGAAGATACGATCCCCGCTCTCGTTGTCTCCAAGGTCTTGACACTTCAACATCAACAAGAAGAAGACCAACGATGCCATATCTTCCACACCAAGGCCGGCATCAATGGAAGGTCCATCAAAGTCATCATTGATGGAGGTAGTTGCCACAACTTGGCAAGTGAAGAACTATGCTCCAAGCTTCAATTGGTCAAGAGGAAGCACCCGCACCCTACAAGGTTCAATGGATAAGTGACTCCGGCACTATACGAGTTGAGCATACGGTCCAAGTCTCCTTCAAAATTGGTGCATATGAGGACAGTTTGGAGTGTGAAGTGGTCCCAATGACCGTTTGCCACCTCCTTCTTGGTCGACCATGGCAATTCGACCGTGGTGTCATCCAGAATGGGCGTACCAACCACTATAGATTCAAGATGAAAGGGAAGGAATATGTGCTACGACCTATGTCTCCTAGTCAAGTGATAGCCGACAAGCAAGCCACCCACCATAGAGAGAAGAGTGAGAAAGTGAGCCACCGAAACATGAGTGAGAGCAACAAGCCAAACTTGAGCGCCTCTTCACCTAGAGGGAAAAACCTCATACTATTCGCCACAAAAAGTGAGATGAGAGAAGTGTGTGAGAACCCATAGAGTGTGAAGCACTTTGTCCTTGTGTGCAAGGATGGAGAACCAAAAACTAACACCAATCACGAGCTACCTTTGGTGTTTCAATCTCTTTTGCAGGAATTTCAAGATATTTTCCCCGATGAGCTACCTCCGGGTCTACCTCCTCTACGAGGCATTGAGCATCAAATCGACCTCATCCCCGGAGTGCCACTTCTAAACAAAGCTCCATACCGTGTCAATCCTGCAGAAACCAAGGAGATTCAACGGCAAGTACAGCAACTAATCGACAACGGTCATGTACGTGAAAGCTTAAGCCCTTGTGCCGTTCCCGTTATACTTGTGCCTAAGCCCGATGGAAGTTTCTGCTTGTGTTCAGATTGTAGACCTATAAATGCTATCACCGTTCGCTATAGGCATCCCATTCCTCGCTTAGATGATATGCTTGATGAACTTAGTGGAGCCAACTTTTTCTCACAAATTGATCTTAAAAGTGGCTATTATCAAATCCGCATACAAGAAGGTGATGAATGGAAAACTGCTTTCAAAACAAAATTTGACTTACATGAATGGTTAGTCATGCCTATGGGTTTATCGGAGGCTCCCGGTACTTTCGTGCATCTCATGCATCATGTACTTCGCCCTTATATTGGAGTCTTTGTTGTGGTTTACTTCGGTGATATTCTTTTATTTAGCAAAACCATGAAAGAGCACCTTGATCATGTTAGGGTTGTTTTGCAAACACTTCGCAAGGAAAGTCTTTATGCCAACATGAAAAACTGCACATTTGGTGTTGACAAAGTGGTTTTCTTGGGTTTTGTTGTCTCTTCCAAGGGTGTCCATGTTTATGAAACTAAAATTGAAGCAACTAAAACTTGGCCCCAACCCACCAATTTGCAACAAGTGTGAAGTTTTCTTGGTCTTACGGGTTTTTATCGCCGCTTTGTGAAAAACTTTAGCACTATTGCCGCCCCTTTGCATGCTTTGAGTAAGAAGAATGCTCCTTTTGTTTGGGGATCTTTACAATCCAACGCTTTTGATGAGCTCAAGTCTTTGCTTACTCATGCCCCGATTCATGCTTTGCCCAAGTTTGACAAAACTTTTGAGGTTCATTGTGATGCAAGTGGTACCGGAATCGGCGGAGTTTTGATGCAATAAAAACGAGCAATTGCATATTTTAGTGAGAAACTCTCCGGTGCTCAACTTAACTATCCCATCTATGACAAAGAATTGTATGCTTTAGTGCGTGTGCTACATATTTGGGAACATTATCTTAGACCTCATGAGTTTGTCATCCATACCGATCATGAAACTCTTAAGTACTTAAAAGGTCAAACTAAGTTGAACAAGCGTCATGCCAAATGGAGTGAATTTATTAAATCTTTTCCATATGTGATCAAGTACATTAAGGGTAAGGAAAATGTAGTTTCCGATGCACTTTCACGCATATGCACGCTTGTCACTAAACTTGAGTTGAATGTTATTGGCTTTGAGCACATAAAAGACTTGTATGCTAATGATCCATCTTTTGCAACTCATTATGCTAAATGTTTGACACATACATCTTGGGAACAATATTACATCAAGGATGGTTATCTTATGAGAGCTAACAAACTATGCATTCTCGAGTCTTCTCTTCGTTTGATCCTTTTGCAAGAGGCTCATGGAGCCGGACTCATGGGACACTTTGGACGCGACAAGACTTTCGGCGCGCTCTCCAAGAACTACTTTTGGCCCAAGATGTTCCGCGACGTCTCACACTTCACCACCCGATGCTCTACATGCCACAAAGCTAAGTCTAAAGCTCAATCCCATGGTCTTTACATGCCTCTTTCTATTCCTTATCAACCTTGGGAAGATATTAGCATGGATTTTGTACTTGGTTTGCCTAGAACTCAAAGCGGAAAGGATTCCATATTTGTTGTTGTGGACCGATTTTCTAAGATGGCACATTTCATTCCTTGCAACAAGATAGACGATGCTTCACATGTTGCCAACCTCTTTTGTAGGGAAATCTTGCGCCTCCATGGAGTACCAAAGACAATCGTCTCCAACCGCGACGTCAAGTTCTTGAGTTACTTTTGGAAGACGCTATGCGCCAAGCTCGGAATCAACCTCTTGTTCTCATCCGCATACCATCCTCAAACCGACGGCCAAACGGAGGTGACGTACCGGACACTATCCACTCTACTTCATGTGTTGATCAAGAAGAATATCAAGGAGTGGGAGGCGTGTCTACCCATCGCCAAGTACGCCTACAACTGTGCAAGACATTCGACTACCAGCAAGTCCCCCTTCAAGGTCGTCTACGGCTTCAACCCGTTGTCCCCATTGGACATTCTACCTCTTCCTCTACAAGAGCGCACCAACATGGATGCGAGTGCACGAGCAAGCTACATCAATAATATGCATGAAGTTACAAGGAACATCATCGAGCGCCAAGTACATCGACTAGCGACCAAGCTCAGCGTTAACAAGCAACCCATGATCTTCAACATAGGTGATCTCGTGTGGCTACACCTTCGCAAGGACCGCTTCCCCAACAAACGAAAGTCCAAACTACTACCTCGAGCCGATGGACCATTCAAGGTGCTAGCACGCTACAACGACAACGCCTACAAGATTGAACTCCCACGATACAAGTACAATGTGAGCGACATCTTCAACGTCAAAGACCTCTCGCCTTTCCATGGTGATGAAGATTTTGATCCGAGGCCGGATCTTTCCCAAGGGAGGGGAGATGATGCGGAGCATCCTGCCATCATCCCCATGGACTCTACATCGACACATCCAACCCCACAAGGACCCATGACAAGAGCTAGAGCACGTGCTTTGGAAACCGAGCTGAACTCTTTCCTACTAGACTTGCATATGGACACAAATGGAACATGTCTACTACCTCACCAAAATATGCTATGCCTCCTTTGGTATGAAGTGGAACATCACCAAGAAGCTCAGGAGCATCCCCAAGGAGAAGGAGGACCACCCCAAGGCCGTACGAATCAAGACGGAGTGCAACAGCAGCAACACAGGAACTCCCAGGTGACCCCGTGTGCACGGGCCCCAGAGACCCCGTGCCCACGGGCTACACAGGAAACAGGCGCTGGAGCACCCTGTGCGCACAGGCCTGTACCGTGCCCACGGGACTCCCGTGCGCACGGGCCTGTACCGTGCCCACGGGACCCCCGTGCGGACGGGCCCAAGTTACCCCATGCACACGGGCCTCCCAGGATGGTCGGCTGAGATTGCATCTTCGGCTCCACTTCTTCCCCTTCGACCCCAAGGCTATATATTCCGTACCTAGGACCATGTTTAGGGTTAGCAAAGTATTAGATGAGATCTTGGTGAGCTTTTCTCCATTACCTTCCCTCTTTGAGGATCAAGACCCCATAGGGAAGAATCCTTGAGGATTTCAAGACCTCCATTGGGAGAAGACTACCTTCAAGACCCCTCTTCCTTTGGATTTGGGATGAACTTTGCCATTGTATCTTTCCTTTGATTGTGTTTGTGACTTGTGGATCTTGTGTTGTTACCCTAGTGGATGTGTAATCGGGAATTGTTGGAGTGATTACCTCTTGTGTTCATCTTTGTGTTCTTGTTGTTCTTGTGGTTTCTCTCCTTTTTCGCCCTCCAAGTGTGAAAAGGTCCTTCCTAGGGTTCTACCCTACATCACCATTGTAAAGACATGGGTGAGCTAATGGCAGCTCCCATTAAGTATCTAGACTCCGACAACACCAAGGACCCTGGATCTGATGATGAGAAATCAAACAAGGGTAAGAAGAATGGCAATGGTAAGGGTCAGTAGAAGAATGTGATAGGGCATAACGGCAACAACCAGGGCAACAGTGGTAAGCGTAGACACCCCGATGGTGGGTCGGATCTAGTGTCTAACACTAACATGGGTGTAAAGTCCAGTGCGTAATGGTAATGGAAAGCTATCCTTTCGAGGAAGGAATTTTAATCTTGAGGCGATGTTCAATGAACCCTGCCCAAAGCACAGTCTACCTCATAAGCCAGGGAGTCATGCCTGGAAGGATTGTTTTATCATGAGAGAATGCAATAATTCTAATATTAATCAGAATCATGGAAATAATGGGCCGTCCGGCGGGTCAGGACCCGGTTCACAGGAGCCCGGCTTTGGAGGCAGTGGCTCAAATTCTGGTTATCAAGGCCAGAGCAGTTAGGGCGGTTATAACCAACAATCTAGTCATGGCAACAAGCAACATGGTAATCAGTCATGATATCAGAGTAACCCAAAGCAGCTTAATGGAGGTTAATATCATGTTTTCACCACAAGTCTCTGCAAGTGTGATAAGAAGGTTCATAAGCGTGCAGTCAATATCGTTGAGCCGGTAGTGCGTCAGTACTTATGATGGTCAGAATATCCAATCACATGGGGTTTGGAGCATCAGCCTCCCCGGGTTGAAAATCCGGGTCATCTGGCTTTGGTTGTAGCCCCACTAGTTGGAGGTTATAAATTTACTAAAGTACAGATGGATGGTGGCAGCAGCATCGACATCCTGTATTATGACACCTTTCGTAGAATGAATTTGACTAACAAGGATCTTAAGCTGTCTTCCACAGTCTTCCATGGTGTGGTGCCTGGTAAGTCAGTGTATCCTGTGGGGGAAATTTCCTTGATAGTGGCCTTTGGTAATGACCATGACTACAGAGCAGAAACACTATGTTTTGAGGTGGTCAAAATCAAGAGTCTGTATCATGCTCTATTTGGATGGCCGGCTTATGCTAAGTTCATGGCTCATCCTTGTTATGTTTATTTACAACTTAAGATGCTAGGACGTAAAGGTACAATTACGGTCCATGGTGATGAAAAAAGTTATTTGTAGTGTGAAGAAGGAGATGCTTCTTATGCTGAGTCAGCCTGCGCCTCAGAAGAGCTCAAGTTTTATAAGGATCATGTTGACCCGGCTGATATGACCCCTCTGAAGAAGCCCACCACTGAGCATGACACCCTATTGAAATTCCAACTTGATGATACCAACTGGTTGACTTTGTCCTTGGCGACTCATCTCAGCAGTTCACACTGGGGGATAATATGGATCCTAAAGAGGAAGCCCACTCATCGAGTTCATCCGTGAGAATCTGGACATCTTTGAATGGAAACCTTCTGACATGCCGGGTGTACTGAGAGAATCACTGAGCACACTCTTAATGTGGATCCTAAGTTTAAGCCGGTTAAACAATTCCTTTGTCGTTTCAATGAAGATTGGCATAAATCTATTGGAGAAGAGGTGGCCCGGCTCTTAGCGATGGGTTCATCGTTGAAGTTTTTCACCCTGAGTGGTTGGCTAACCCAGTGCTTGTACTCAATAAGAATGGCACCTGGCGTATGTGTGTTGATTACACAGACCTTAACAAAGCTTGTCCAGCTGGTCCATTTGCTCTCCCTCGTATCGACCAGATTATTGATGCAACTGGGGTTGTGAGAGCTTATGCTTCCTGGATGCTTATTCGGGTTATCATCAGGTCAAGATGGCAGTTAAAGACCAAGAGAAGACGGCTTTCATTCCACCTTTTGGGGCTTTCTGTTATGTTTCTATGCCTTTTGAGCTCAGAAGTGCTCAGACAACTTATCAACGCTCTCTTCAGAATTGCTTTCATGATCAATTGGGTGGAATGTGCATGCTTATGTGGATGATTTTGTGGTTAAGTCTAGGAAGAAGGAGACTCTCCTAGAGGATCTAAAGGAAACTTTTGATAATCTCCGGGTCTACAAGATGATGCTTAACCTAGCCAAGTGTGTCTTTGGTGTGCCTTCGCATAAAGTATTGGGGCTTCTAGTCTCAGAAAGAGGCATTGAAGCTAACCTGGGCCATCACTTCACTTGCTAAGCCGGCATGTGTCAATGATGACCATCGCCTTGCGGGTCGTATTGCGGCTTTGAGCCGATTTATAAGCCGCCTGGGAGAGAAGGCAATCCCTTTATACCAGATGATGAAGAAGGCAGATCACTTTGTCTGGAGTGATGCTACCAATGAGGCTTTTAGGTGCTCAAGAAACAAATAGCTGAGCCGCCCGTCCTTGCTGCTCCCATTGAGAAGGAGCCTTTGCTTTTATATGTGGCGGCTAACAGTAAGTCTGTCTGTGTGGCAATAGTTGTGGAGCACAAAGAGGCGGGTAAGGAATACCTTGTTCAGCGGCCAGCTTATTACGTCAGTGAGGTGTTAATTGTGTCCAAGCAACGATACCCACATTGGCAGAAGCTGGTGTATTGGGTGTTCATGGTGAGTCGCAAGTTAAAGCATTTTTTCCTTGGCCATCCCATTACTATGGTTAGTCCTTCTCCTTTAGGGGACATTATTCAGAACAGAGAAGCTATAGGCCAGTTTGCCAAATGGGAAATTGAACTTGGACCTCATGGTTTGAATTATGTGCCATGGACAGCCATCAAATCTCAAGCATTGGTGGGTTTTATAAATGACTGGACAGAGCTGCAGACACCTCAGGAGAAACCTAACAACACATATTGGACAATCCACTTTGATGGGTCTAGGAAGTTGGAGGGCTCGGGGGCTGGAGTTATTTTGACTTCCCCACGAGGTGACAAGTTTTGCTATGTCTTAAGGTTAATGTTTCCATGTAATAACAATGCAGCTGAATATGAGGCATTACTCCATGGCCTTCGTATGGCCAAAGAGATGAATCTAAGCCGGGTCAGGTGTTTGGCGACTCAGACCTGGTGGCTCAGCAAGTCTCAGGCACCTGGGACTCTAAAGATCCACCCACGGCGGCTTATCGCCGGGCGGTTGATAATATTGCTGGTCACATCAAGGGTTATCAGGTGGATCATCTGGATCGATGGAACAACAAGGTGGCTGATGCCTTAAGCCGGCTTGGATCTCAACGTAAGTTGGTGCCTCCCAATGTGTTTCTTGATGTATTGCACAACCCTTCGGTCAAATTACCATTTGAGTAGGATCTTGCTATTCCTGACCTGGAGGTGCAGTTGGTGGCGGCTCTTCATGTTATTCCAGATTAGACCTTGCCTTATCTGAATTATATGACCTGGGGAGAGTTACCAGAGGATGAAACTTTGGCAAGGCCTATAACCCGGTGGTCTAAGTCTATGACCATTGTCAACGATGAGTTACGCCACTGCAGTGTGACAGGTGTATTCCCACGTTGTGTTTCTCCTGTGGAGGTCCGTGAAATCTTGCGTGAAATTCATGAAGGCAATTGTGGTCATCATGCCGGCTCGAAATCTTTGGTTGCTAAGGCTTTTTGTCATGGGTTTTATTTTCCGGCGGCTCATGCTGATGCAGAAGACATCGTCAGTAAGTGTGATGGATGTCAGAAATTTTCTCGACGAGCTCATGTGTTGGCTCAAGAGTTGCGGATGATTCCAATAACTTGGCCATTTGCAGTCGGGGGGCTTGATATGGTTGGACCATTCAAGAGGTCTAAAGATAAGAAGACCCACCTTTTAGTGGCGGTTGAAAAATTTACAAAGTGGGTAGAAGCAGACCCAGTTAGTAAGTGTGACGTAGCAACCGCAGTTCAGTTTGTGCAAAAACTAATTTTCCGCTTTGGTTATCATCATAGTATCATCACTGATAATGGCACTAATTTGTCTAAGGGTGCTATGTAGGAGTTCTGTCAAAGAGAGCATATTCGTCTGGATGTTTCTTTTGTGGCTCATCCACAGTCTAATGGTCAGGCAGAAAGGGCTAACCAGGAAATTTTGAGAGGCATTAAGCCTCGGCTTATTGTTCCTTTGGAACGAACATCGGGTTGTTGGGTTGAGGAGTTACCTTCAGTACTTTGGAGTATCAATACCACCCCCAACAGGTAAACATGCTATATGCCTTTCTTCATGGTCTATGGGACAGAGGCAGTTCTCCCAAGTGATATCCGTCATGACTCGCCCTGAGTGGCGGCTTATGTTGAAACTGATAATGAGATGGCACGACAGAACACACTTGATGCTTTGGATGAAGAACATGACCTTGTGGCGGCTCGTTCAACAATATACCAGCAAGACCCGCGTCGCTATCGTAGCCACAGAGTCAAGACTCGGGCGTTTCAGGAAGGCGACTTAGTGCTCCGACTCATTCAGGATCAGACAAATATGCCTAGGATGTCTCCTCCTTGGGAAGGACCTTTTTTGGACAGTAAGAACCTCAACAATGGCTCATATTATCTCATTGATATACTTGAACACAAGAAGTCACACACCTCTGAGCAGGAGACCAACAGGCCGTGGAATATTGCTCATCTTCGGCCTTACTATACTTGAGCCACCGGCTCTCCCCATTGTACATACTTTGTACATAGACTTGCTAATGTAAGCCCGAGCACATTATTAGGTAGTGTATGCTCCGGCCCGGCACCGGTGCAGATCGCGCACCCGTGACCTAGCGCACCATCCATCTCGCGCGCCCGGCCGTCTCACTAAATCAACCGTAATTAAATGATGGGAGTGTCGTAATGGAAAGAATGGACATTCCACCCGCCACTCGTGCCCTCCACAAAATGATCGTATTTAGTGAAGGGAAAGCAGTAACTGAAGTAACATTCTTTACTAGAAATGTGTTTCCTCTAATTGTTTACTAAGAAAAGGTACTGCTTAAACTAGTGATGCTACATCATCTGACGAGGATTGTTAGTAACACATATATTAACACAATTGCTATTACTATGTCTTGAATTATTTTACGAGCATGCATATAACATATAAAAACATGCTGGCCAATTCGATGTGACGAAGGAGTTGTGTGTAATAGTTGGGGATTAAATTACTAGATTGATCAATCCGTTACCAGCATGCATGGGCGAGGCGTATAGTAGCCAGTAACCAGATTACCATTGTGATTAAATATTTTACAAGTACACATGGGAAACAGGAGTTGTGTGGCACCCAGTAACACGGTTACCAGAAACAATTAGATATATTACAATGAGTGGTCGAGGGGCTATGCGGTTGGCAGCCCGTAACGGTTTTAATATTCTTACCATGTTTGCCGAACCGAATTAGCGAATTTAGCCGCGCGCAACAGCTGACGCGCAGCAACCGGAGCGTACGATAAGCATTTCTGCACTCACGCGTGCTTTAGCGTCACCGTGTATATATATATATATATATATATATATATATATATATATATATATATATATATAATGATCAATATAATAAAGCCGACATACCTGAAAAATCAGGGCCTCTATCGTCTCATTTTTGTGTATCGAGTCTTTGTTATTTGATCATAAGGTCACTTGGGGGCTTCCAACCCACCGGGTTTAACTTTCATACCCTCTAGATCGGTCTAAGTTGCCACATTCTGAGTTACACGTGCATGTTTGCAACTTGCTACTCCACCAGGTGACCCGCCGAGCTCTTAACAGTCAATATTTTTTAAGACCCTGAACTTGTTAAGGTTAAAACGGCGTCTTGTGTCATCTGAGAGCCGGCTTATAGTGAAGCTAGGATAAACTCGACGGCTGTGCAGCCTTGAAAGCACAAGGCCTATGAGCCAACTTGTTTGGTCATGTTTTGAAAAAACGGCCTAACAAATATTTGAGCTTTTCTGTATATCTCTCTTTTGGGTTTTTTTGGATGTTTTTATCTAAATTTTGCTTTTGTGCAAATTTTGACTACCCAGGTAATGAGGCTCTGGGTTATGATTCTCATGTTTGAGTATTTCAGGTTGTCACCCCCCGGCTTTTGACTTTAAGTTGCCAGTATGTTTTGGCTTGAATAGCCATGAATATGGTTCAGTAGTCATATAAGGCTACTTGTCTTTAGGTCGTCACCTGACCTTGCTTTTGACTTTAAGTCACCAGCACATATGTTGATTGTTCTTCTGAAGGATATGCAAGACTGTAGGCAAAAACAAGAGTCATGGTCCAGCTCATATATATGATCATATCAAGCATGCAATCTACTTCAACTGCCGGATCAAGAGTTGAGATAAAACATGCACAAAGGCATGACAGGGCGGATCAATATTTTAAAGTACCATATTACAAGGCTTCCATGAGCCCAAAAGTTTTGCATAAAGTGTTTTTTGAACGGCACTCCTCCAACCCGGCCTAAGAGCCGCCTGGTTCATCATTGCTATGATCAGTTTCTTCTTGATGCCTTGCCGACTCCGGGTCATCAAACACTAGCTCTTCTTCGTCGACCATCTGGAGGTCAGCTGATGTCCAGTCAATGCTGGTTAAGGCCTCGAATGTGGGTTCATCATTAATAATAACGGAACGGTCATGGTTAGGGGCGAAGATGTGCTTACGCCTAGGAGGTACAAGATCCATCACTTCATGTGTGGGTGCTTTAATCCTGTTGTTGTTTTCATTATAAGCTGGCGTATAATGGTTCAAGTTCAGCTCTTCAGTAAGCTGGCAAGCTACTGGCCGCATCTCCTTGACACATTTTGATGCAGAGCATCCTATGGTCATTCCCATGGACCATCATCTCATAAAGTACCAAAAGGACCGATGACACGAGAACGAGTTAGAGCTCTCGGGACCGAGGTGACATCTCTCCTTAGTGATATTCCATATGATCCACTCGAGACCTGGCTACTACCTAAGTCTGGAATCTTTTGCCTGATGAGGAACCAAGAAGGCCCTCTCGAAGATGCACACAAAGACGGACAAGTCCCCAAGTTCATGGATGAAGAGGAACGACGGAAGGAACCGGAGAGACCCCCAGGACCCGGACATCTGGCCCCAAGCCCCGGACATCCGGCCCCTAGAGCTTTCAACCTCAACCGATGCCCACTAGCCGAGACTACACGGCCCGGACATCCGGCCCAGCCCTAGACATCCTGCCAAGCCCAAAAGTCTGGCCCCTCCTATCTAGAGAGCACCCGAATCGACCAAATAAACCCGGACATCCGACCCAGGGCCCGGACATCCGGCCCGTCTTGAGACGCCGGACATCCGGACCCCACCTATCCAAAGAGCACCGAGACCAGCCCCAACCGCTTGGACATCCGGCGCTAGCCCGGACATTCGGCACTTCGTGAAGGCCCCGACATCCGGCCTCCCCTATCTGCGCACAGTGTAAGATCTCGAGGCCCATGTACCCCTTTGCCCCCAAGACTATATATACTCCTCCTCCAGCCTCTTTCTAGGGTTGGCAAAGGATTAGCTCATTTGAGAGATAGAGCTTTGCTCATCCACTTGACACCTTCTCCATTGGAGTTCACGACCTCTACGGAGAAGATCCCCCAAGTGGATTCAAGACCCCTCATGAGAAGACCCCTCAAGACCTCCTCCGGAGAAGAACTTGCTACTTGTATTATCCTTTGTTTATCATGGATCATGTATCTCTTTCTGTTTCGAGGATCTAGCACATGTGTAATCGAATCTTGTTGGTTTGAGTGATTTCTCTCGCGTTTTTCCTTGTGTTTTCCCCTCGTGTTTTTCATAGGATCCACTCCAATCGAGAAAGATCGCTCCTAGGGTTTCCACCCTACATCATCTTGGTATCATGAGCCTTGGTTGATCACAAATTTGGAGCCCTACCCTTATTTTCTAGCCTTGTTATGTTGATTTTGTCCCAAGTTGAAAAATTCCCACAAAAATAGCCCTCCAATTTTTTTGTGATGAAGTTTTGTTGGATTTGATCCATGGATTTGCTGTGTTCCAAGTAGATCTAGCTTCACCTAACTTTTCTCCCAATTCCATCCACTCAATCTCTCGAATTTTGCTCCGAAATTCCGATTTCTCCTCGAGGTCCACTGAGTTCGTCCACGGAGCCAGAGCCAGGACATCCGGCCGATGACCCCCGGACATCTAGCCCTAAAGCCCGAACATCCGGACCTTGGCAGCAACTTTCCCATTTACCGCCCTAACTCTCGACAATTATTGACCAGGCATACCACCAACACTTCCGCATACTACCACCGCTTTCCGCAACCACCACCGCTTACCCTCTACCAACTCTGAATTTTTTTGACACGTTTGGTTCTTTGAGAATTTGAGTTGTGGTTTCTGTTTCCTAATGTGTTTCGGCTACTTAGGGACCGTTCAACGACATCACTGCCTCTCATATTCGTCATCGACATCGACCACTTCACAATTTGGACACCTCGACCGTAAGCAAGAACGGCAACCTCTATATCATCTTGGTATCATGGTATCCCTTCATTGTACATTCTTGCCATTGCATTGTTACCCCCATTGCCCATTTTTTGTGTACCTTACCTATCAACACTAGCCATTTGAGTATTGCCAGCAACGTTACTTGTGCACATTAGTGATCATAGTGTCGGATATCGGATTCTGGCAAAACCCTTAAGGTTCGAACACTAGGGTGCGCACGAAGATATCCCCCTAACGAAACACGCCCTCTACCTCTCCGCGACCTCTAAGCTAGCACGATGAACTCACAGTGCAAGAGACACAAGATTTATACAGCTTCGGGTCACCATTGTGGTGTAATACCCTACTCCTGTGTGGTGGTGGTGGATTGCCTCTTGGGCTGATGATGAACAGTACAAGGGAAGAACAGCCTCCTGAGGAGAGGTGTTCATGAACTGGTGCGGTGTTCTGCTTGGGAAGGATTCGATCCGTTTCTACTGTGGTGGCTAGCCATATTTATAGAGGCCCTGGTCCTCTTCCCAAATATTGAGCGGGAAGGGATCCAACAACGGCCATTTTGAAAGGGGACAGCTAGTCCAAGCTATCCTGACTAAAGGTGGTATTCGCCTGTCAAAGGCGCTGGTGGTGACTTTGTCTTGGGCTCCATGGTGACCTCTGTCCTGCCGTCCTGCTGGTGTTGGTCTTGTTGCACTGATATGGAAACCTTTGCCTAATGCCTCGGTACTCCGCGCCTGCGCTTTCCCCCTTAGCACCAAAGGGGAAATGAGGACACTGCGCGGGCTGGCGCCCGCCTGGCGCCTGCCTGGCCTTGGTCGTCATGGCTTGTGAGGGAGTCCTGGACTAGGGGGTGTCCGGATAGCCGGACTATCATCATCGGCCAGACTCCAAGACTATGAAGATACAAGATTGAAGACTTCGTCCCGTGTCCGGAGGGGACTTTCCTTGGCGTGGAAGGCAAGCTTGGCGATACGGATATGTAGATCTCCTACCATTGTAACTGACTCTGTGTAACCCTAGCCCTCTCCGGTGTCTATATAAACTGAAGGGTTTTAGTCCGTAGGACACACAACCATTACAACAATCATACCGTAGGCTAGCTTCTAGGGTTTAGCCTCCTTGATCTCGTGGTAGATCCACTCTTGTAAAACCCATATCATCAATATCAATCAAGCAGGAGTAGGGTTTTACCTCCATCGAGAGGGCCCGAACCTGGGTAAAAACATCGTGTCCCTTGTCTCCTATTACCATCCGCCTAGACGCACAGTTCGGGACCCCCTACCCGAGATCCGCCAGTTTTGACACCGACATTGGTGCTTTCATTGAGAGTTCCTCTGTGTCGTCACCGATAGGCTTGATGGCTTCCTCAATCAACAACAACGCCGTCCAGGGTGAGACTTTTCTCCCCGGACAGATCTTCGTGTTCGGCGGCTTTGCACTGCGGGCCAATTCACTTGGCCATCTGGAGCAGATCGAAAGCTACGCCCCTGGCCATCAGGTCAGATTTGGAAGCCTAAACTTCACGGCTGACATCCGCGGAGACTTGATCTTCGATGGATTCGAGCCGCAGCCGAGCGTGCCGCACTGTCACGAGGGGCATGACTTAACTCTGCCGCTGGACAGTACCCTGGAGGCCGCACACAAGTCCGCTCTGACCCATAGTTCGGGGCCGACCGCGCAGATCGAGGACAGGTGGTTGGACACCGCCTCGGGGGCTGCAATTTCTACGGCGATAGAGCCGAATACCGATCTTGTCCCTTGCAAAGCCTGTGACTCCGAGGTGCCAGACTCCTTGCCGGACTCCGAACCTCTGGCGCCCCTGCCAATCGAATCCGATTGGGCGCCGATCATGGAGTTCACCGCTGCGGACATCTTTCAGCACTCACCCTTTGGCGACGTCCTGAATTCGCTAAAGTATCTCTCGCTATCAGGAGAGCCCTGGCCGGACTGCGGTCAGGATGGCTGGGATGCGGACGACGAAGAAATTCTAAGCCCACCCACCGCCCACTTTGTAGCCACTGTCGACGATCTAACCGACATGCTAGACTACGACTCCGAAGACATCGACGGTATGGACGACGATGCCGGAGACGATCAAGAACCAGCGCCTACAGGGCACTGGAAGACCACCTCGTCATACGACATATACATGGTGGACACCCCAAAGGATGGGGATGGCGAAGAAGCAGCAGAGGCAGATTCCTCTAAGAAACAGCCCAAGCACCGACGTCAGCGGCGCCGCTCTAAATCCCGCCACAGCAAGAATGGAGATTCTGGCACCGGAGATAATAACACCCCAGAGAGTGCCGAAGACAACCCCCTCCAGCACGATTCAACACAGGAGGACGGAGTAGCCAGCCCTCAGGAGAGAGCGGCAGACGAGGAGGATGAAAATTACATGCCTCCCTCCGGAGACGAGGCAAGCCTCAATGACGACGAATTCGTCGTGCCCGAGGATCCCGTCGAACAAGAGCGTTTTAAACGCAAGCTAATGGCCACGGCGAACAACCTAAAGAAAAAGCAGCAACAGCTTCAAGCTGATCAAGACCTGCTGGCCGACAGATGGACCGAGGTCCTCGCGGCCGAAGAGTATGAACTCGAACGCCCCTCCAAAATCTACCCAAAACGCAAGTTGCTCCCCCGACTAGAGGAAGAAGCATACAAACCTTCATCACCAGCGCACAATACGGCAGACCGACCACCTCGTGGCCGCGATAGAGAGGCATTTAGACCCTCCATCAGGACCGTACCCCGGCATCGCTCGAAAAGCACGAAGCCACGGGGGAACGCGCTGGACTTGTGGGATATATTGGAGGATAAGGCAAGACAACCAAGATCTATCTACGGATCACGCGGACACCCCACGACCCACGACGACTACCGTCGCGCCGGATACAGCAACTCCGGCCGGGCCGAACACAGCAGACAAAACTCTCTTGAGCTACGTCACGATATTTCTCAATATAGAGGCGCCGCACACCCACTATGCTTCACAGATAAAGTAATGGATCATCAAATCCCTGAAGGGTTTAAACCCGTGAACATTGAATCCTACGATGGCACAACAGACCCCGCGGTTTGGATCGAAGATTATCTCCTTCATATCCATATGGCCCGCGGTGACGATCTCCACGCCATCAAGTACCTCCCACTCAAGCTTAAAGGACCAGCTCGGCATTGGCTTAACAGCTTGCCAGCAGAGTCAGTTGGGTGTTGGGAGGACCTGGAAGCCGCATTTCTTGATTACTTCCAGGGCACATATGTGCGACCACCAGACGCGATGACATAAGCCACATAATCCAGCAGCCAGGCGAATCGGCCAGACAGTTCTGGACACGGTTCTTAACAAAGAAAAATCAAATCGTTGACTATCCGGATGCAGAGGCCCTCGCAGCCTTCAAACATAACATCCGCGACGAGTGGCTGGCCGGCACCTAGGACAGGAAAAGCCGAAATCCATGGCAGCCCTCTCATCACTCATGACCCGCTTCTGTGCGGGAGAGGACAGCTGGCTAGCTCACAGTACCAACCTCAGCAAAAATTCTGGCAGTCCGGACAGCAAGGACCGCAATGGCAGGTCGCGTCGCAACAAAAACAAACACCGTGTCAACGGAGATAACACTGAGGATACGGCAGTCAACGCCGGATTCAGAGGCTCTAAACCCGGTCAGCGGAAGAAGCCATTCAAAAGAACCACTCCGGGTCCGTCCAATTTGGACCGAATACTCGACCACTCTTGCTAGATACATGGCACACCCGAAAAGCCAGCTAACCACACCAACAGGGATTGTTGGGTATTCAAGCAGGCAGGCAAGTTAATTGCCGAAAACAATGACAAGGGGCTGCATAGCGATGACGAGGAGGAGACCCGGCCGCCGAACAGTAGAGGACAGAAGGGTTTCCCCCCACAAGTGCGGACGGTAAACATGATATACGCAACCCACATACCCAAGAGGGAGCGGAAGCGTGCACTTCGGGACGTATATGCGATGGAGCCAGTCGCCCCGAAGTTCAATCCATGGTCCTCTTGCCCGATCACTTTCGATCGAAGGGACCACCCCACCAGTATCCGCCATGGCGGATTCGCCGCATTGGTTTTAGACCCAATCGTCGATGGATTTCACCTCACTAGAGTCCTGATGGACGGCGGCAGCAGCCTGAACCTGCTTTATCAGGATACAATGCGCAAGATGGGCATAGACCCCTAAAGGATTAAACCTACAAAGACGACCTTCAAAGGCGTCATACCAGGTGTCGAGGCCAATTGTACAGGCTCGGTCACACTGGAAGTGGTCTCCGGATCCCCGTATAAATTCCGAAGCAAGGAGTTAATCTTCGACATAGTCCCGTTCCGCAGTGGCTATCACGCCCTGCTCGGACGAACCGCGTTTGCAAAGTTCAACGTGGTGCCGCATTATGCATACCTCAAGCTCAAGATGCCAGGCCCTCGTGGAGTCATCACGGTCAACGGAAACACTGAACCCTCCCTCCGAACGGAGGAACACACAGCAGCTCTCGCGGCAGAAGTACAGAGCAGCCTCTTAAGGCAATTTTCGAGTCCGGCCGTTAAAAGACCGGACATGATTAAAAGCGCCCGGAGCAACAAACATCAAGACCACCTGGCACGTTCCGAGCACGCGTAGCAATGCGGCCCCAACCCCAGCCCTTGCATGATTGCAAGACAAGCTCTCCGCGTACATCATTACGCTCTGGAGATACCTTGGGCACAGGGGGAGGGGCACGACCACGACAGGCCCAGAGTGCGGCTCAACCCCACCAGGGGCTCCCAAGTGTGTCGCTATTTTTCTTTTCCTTTTTATTTTTTCCATAGGACTCCATTCACCAAAGACCCTGTCCGGCGATGGATGTGCCGAACTCACGATGCAAAAGCCAGGGAGGACAATGGCTACGACGAACACTCAGGTGGTCTCCATTATGAGCATTAAATCTGTTTAATACACCATTCCGCAGCCTACCCCTGAAAGGGGACATGTCTAATAGTCCAAACCCTTGCTTACCGCACTATTTGTATCGTTCTGCACTCATAGCAGAATTCCTTGAATAAACAATGAATCACTTTTTCGATTATAATTGCATTCCTTTTCTTTACATATATGTTCATTTATGACATCTTGCATCCGTACAATTTGGTACGGCCGAATACACCAGGGGCTTATGTTCGGTGTCGTAAGTCCGAACACTTTCACAAGTGCGACACCCCGAACTTATAGCACTATATGCATCGGCTCCGAATCATGTCTTGGGTCAATAGTTGGGTTTGCCCGACTCCCATGTTTTGGTACCTTACGTTCCGTTCTATCAGCTAAGGTAGCACTGGGAGAACCACTGCGATTGCGCCCCGGTTGAGCTGGGCGAGCGCCTCAATGGAGAAAGCTAAAACTGACCGTCATTATAAGGCGAGAGCTGGTCGCTGTTCGAGAGGTCTTTTCGAGTCCCTAAGGACTTATACCGCTTAGAGCGAGGAACCGGCTGTGTCCGGCCCAGGCGTGGATAGCGCCCCGAACTCTGTCTTCCGTACACTAGGGGCTTCACCGAAATTTAAAATTATAGAATTCTATGGCTAAGTGAGAGTGTTCAAGCATTATAAGTCCAGTTGCCTTGTTCGTTGTGTTGAGCGCCTCCCTAGATGGACCCAAAAATGGGAACAAGAGCGCTCAAGTTTATCCCGAACACCCCAACACTCGTGGCATGGTGGCTGAAGCCGACGACTTTCCATCTCTTAGATTTGATAAACGGCCGCACAGAAGGTAATATCTTAAATTAGTAAGCGTTGCTTAGCGCATATGAACAAAGTTTTCAGCGCACAGGATAACACATCGGGAGTTTACTCGAAAATTACATCTCTGGGGCACTCATCCGCAATCTTGCGGTCACCCTTCAGGACACTCTTATAGTACATTTCGGGCGTACGATACTCCTTGCCCGCCGGCGGTGCGTGTGTGATAAGCCTCTCAGCATCCAGCATGCCCCAGTGCACCTTTGCGCGGGCAAGGGCCCGACGGGCACCTTCAAATCAGGCGGAGCGCTTGATGACTTCCACCCAGGGGCACGCATCCACCAGCCACCGCACGAGGCCGAAGTAGCTCCCAGGCATGGCCTCTCCAGGCCACAGCCGGACTATGAGGCCCTTCATGGCCTGCTCGGCTACCTTGTGGAGCTCGACCAGCTGCTTCAGCTGGTCGCTAGGGGGCACCGGATGTCCGGCCTCAGCATACTGAGACCAGAAGACCTTCTCCGTCGAACTCCCCTCCTCGGCCCGGTAGAATGCGGCGGCATCGGATACGCTGCGAGGCAGATCTGCAAACGCCCCTGGAGAGCTCTGAATTCGGGTAAGTAACAGGTAATTTACATTCACATGCTTGCTTTGCATGAAAAATGCCTTACCCGCCGCTATTTTCTTCACCGCCTCAATCTCCTGAAGGGCCTTATGGGCCTCGGCCTTAGCGGCTTTGGCACTTTCAAGAGACGAGGCAAGCTCGGACTCTCGAGTCTTCGAGTTGCGCTCCAAACTCTCATGCTTTTCCATGAGAGCCTGGAGCTCTTGCCGCACCTCCGCCACCCGCGCCTCCTGCTTCTCTCACTCCGCTCGTTCCGCGGCCGCATTACGTTCGGCCGCGGACACGGCCTCCTTCAGGGTCGCCACCTCGTTCGTGGCCCCTGTAGTACCCACGTTATCCTTGTCATTTCTATTGCAACCAAAATCCTTTTCTGTAAGGTACAAATTTAATGCGGTGTTACTCACCTTCTTTGTCCTCGAGCTACTTCTTGGCAAGACCGAGCTCGTTCTCGGTCTGCTCGAGGTCCTGCTTCAAAGGACCGACCTCCGCAGTCAGTGCGGCAGAGGTCAGCAGCGTAGCCTGCAATCCCATATTGACAAAAAATTTAGAACTCCTGCGTATATCTTTTTGTTAGATCCTCAGTTCAGTTTTTTCTTTCCGAACACCGAACCGAGCATCAGGGGCTA
Organism: Triticum dicoccoides; assembly: GCF_002162155.2. Taxonomy (NCBI): domain Eukaryota; kingdom Viridiplantae; phylum Streptophyta; class Magnoliopsida; order Poales; family Poaceae; genus Triticum; species Triticum dicoccoides. The sequence goes on from NC_041389.1 coordinate 180,976,030, forward strand.
CTGTCTATGCGGTATTACATTACATATTTTAAAACTTCTTACCTCAAATCATGTTAGAAGGCTGCTGTAGGCTTCGGTCAGCCCGCTCTTGGCGAGCTGAACCTTCTGAATCACCGCACTCATAATAGTGCAGTGTTCTTCCTTGATGGAAGCGCCGTTGAGCGCCTCCAACAAGTTGTCCGGCGCCTCCGGTTGGACGGAGGCTGCCGGTGTCACGATCTTGCCCCTCATACGAAGGTTCCGCCTGCCGGACTCCGGAACCACTGCGGGTTCCGGCACGGAGTCCGGCACGAAGTCCGGGAGGTTGCCTTGTGGCACCTCCGGAGCCTCCCCCTCCTGGCGTGTCCCCTCCTGGGATCCCACCTCGGCGTCCTCAGCATCGCGAGGGGTGGAGGCGGTCAGAATGGAATCTACATCCGGCGGAGCCAAGGACCCGCTCGATGAAGCAGGAAGATCCTCCTCGGCCAGGCTACAGGTAGTGTGCGGTATTAGAAGGACACTACGTGGCACAAAAGAGAAATTACAAATCACTCAGGAATCCGGATACTTACGATCTTGCCAGGGGCTTGGCCCTTGAGGGCCACTCCTTGTCACCATCGTTGGCGTTGGCGGAGCTGTCCGGAGGAAGGGTCCTTCCCCTCTTGGACCCTTCGGCCTCCCCCATTGGGGAAGCCTTCCTCTTCCTCTCTTCCCCCTCCTGGGGAGAGTCTTCTTTCTCCTCCTCACCTTCGGGGGAGGAGTCCGCCTCGGAGTCATCGGACGACGAGTCCGACACCACCTGGCGCCGGGAACTCCTTCGGGTTCCCATGGCCTTCTTCTTGGCCTTATTCTCCGGCACCACATAAAGTGCCGGGACTAGCAGCCCCGTTAAACGGGCGTCCGCTGGTTCCTCGGGGAGGGGACCCGGACAGTTAACCTATCCGGACGTCCTCTGCCAGTCCTGTTAAAGGCATTGGGAATTTTAGATCCCACATAGAGTCAAACTATGAAAGAAATAAATGTCCCATAAAGGATAACACATCTTACCACACTGGCCGGGCGCTTGGTGCTGAATCCGCGATCTTCAGTCGCGGACGCGGGGGCTTCTCCGCCCTTGAACAGCACCCTCCAGGCAGCTTCGTACGTTGTGTCAAAGAGCCCGCTCAGGGTCCGGTGTTGTGTCGGATCAAACTCCGACAGATTGAAGGTCCATTGTTGGCAGGGGAGAATCCGGCGGACGAGCATGACCTGGATCACGTTGACAAGCTTGAGCTTCTTGTTCACCAAGGTCTGGAGACAGGACTGGAGTCCGGTCAGCTCCTCCGAACTGCCCCATAGCAAGCCCTTCTCTTTCCAGGAGGTGAGCTGCATGGGGGTACCAGACCTGAACTCGGGGGCCGCTGCCCATTTAGGGTCCCGCGGCTCGGTGATATAGAACCACCCCGATTGCCACCCTTTGATGGTTTCCACGAAGGCGCCCTCAAGCGAGAGGACGTTGGGCATTTTGCCCACCATGGCGCCTCCGCACTCCGCTTGGAAGCCCTTCACTACCTTCGGCTTGACATTGAAGGTTTTTAGCCACAAGCCAAAGTGGGGCTGGATGCAGAGGAAGGCCTCGCACGCGACGATAAACGCCGAGATGTTGAGGATGAAGTTTGGCGCTAGATCGTGGAAGTCCAGGCCGTAGTAGTACATGAGCCCCCGGACGAAGGGATGAAGTGGGAAGCCTAGTCCGCGGAGGAAGTGGGGAAGGCTTATCTCGGTAGTCTGAGCGTCGGCGGCCCTTGCATTGCCAGTTCTGGGCGCAAGACTTATCTCGGTAGTCTGGAGTCGTTCCCTTGCGTTGCGCTAGACTTGTGCGTCGGCGGCCGTGGCGCAGCTGGGCTAGGCCCATGCGAGCCTCCGCTTTCTTCCCCACACTCACCTTCGTGCTCTACGTGGTCAGGTCCCGGCCCTCGAGCAAGCTCAGCCGCCGCTGGTATGCCAGGTCGCTATGCCGTGGTCAAGGCCAGGGGGTGAGGGCTGGCGAACCAGTAAGAGCTCCTAAGTCACGATGCTTAGGAGCCCGCTGTCGGTGTCAAAACCAGCGGATCTCGGGTAGGGGGTCCCGAACTGTGCGTCTAGGCGGATGGTAACAGGAGACAAGGGACACGATGTTTTTACGCAGGTTCGGGCCCTCTCGATGGAGGTAAAACCTTGCTCCTGCTTGATTGATATTGATGATATGGGTAGTACAAGAGTGGATCTACCACGAGATCAAGGAGGCTAAACCCTAGAAGCTAGCCTACGGTATGATTGTTGTAATGGTTGTGTGTCCTACGGACTAAAACCCTCCGGTTTATATAGACACCGGAGAGGGCTAGGGTTACATAGAGTCGGTTACAATGGTAGGAGATCTACATATCCGTATAGCCAAGCTTGCCTTCCACGCCAAGGAAAGTCCCCTCCGGACACGGGACGAAGTCTTCAATCTTGTATCTTCATAGTCTTGGAGTCCGGCCGATGATGATAGTCTGGCTATCCGGACACCCCCTAGTCCAGGACTCCCTCAGTAGCCCCTGAACCAGGCTTCAATGACGATGAGTCCGGCGCGCATATTGTTCGGCATTGCAAGGTGGGTTCCTCCTCCGAATAGTTCGTAGAAGATTGTGAACACCAGGATAGTGTCTGGCTCTGCAAAATAAATTCCACATTCCACCGTAGAGAGAATAATATGTACACAAGTTCAATCTGCTGACGTATTTTGTGGCATGACGTCACACCACTACCAAGCCTTTACTTGAATCGTTTTTTATTATACCACCTCAGCGTGTTTAACGCAACGCAAGGGCCGCCGACGCTCAGACTACCGAGATAAGCCTTCCCCACTTCCTCCGCGGACTGGGCTTCCCACTTCATCCCTTCGTCCGGGGGCTCATGTACTACTATGGCCTGGACTTCCACGATCTGGCGCCAAACTTCATCCTCAACATCTCGGCGTTTATCGTCATGTGCGAGGCCTTCCTCTGCATCCAGCCCCACTTCGGCTTGTGGCTAAAAACCTTCAATGTCAAGCCGAAGGTAGTGAACGGCTTCCAAGCGGAGTGCGGAGGCGCCATGGTGGGCAAAATGCCCAACGTCCTCTGGCTTGAGGGCGCCTTCGTGGAAACCATCAAAGGGTGGCAATCGGGGTGGTTCTATATCACCGAGCCGCGGGACCCTAAATGGGCAGCGGCCCCCGAGTTCAGGTCTGGTACCCCCATGAAGCTCACCTCCTGGAAAGAGAAGGGCTTGCTATGGGGCAGTTCGAAGGAGCTGACCGGACTCCAGTCCTGTCTCCAGACCTTGGTGAACAAGAAGCTCAAGCTTGTCAACGTGATCCAGGTCATGCTCGTCCGCTGGATTCTCCCCTGCCAACAACGGGCCTTCAATCTGTGGGAGTTTGATCCGGCACAACACCGGATCCTGAGCGGGCTCTTCGACATGATGTACGAAGCTGCCTGGAGGGTGCTGTTCAAGGGCGAAGAAGCCCCCGCGTCCGCGACTGAAGATCGCAGATTCAGCACCAAGCGCCCGGCCGGTGTGGTAAGATGTGTTATCCGTTATGGGACATTCATTTCTTTCATTGTTTGACTCTATGTGGGATCTAAAATTCCCAATGCCTTTAACAGGACTGGCAGAGGACGTCCGGACAGGTTAACTGTCCGGCTCCCCTCCCTGAGGAACTAGCGGATGCCCGTCTAATGGGGCTGCTAGTCCCGGCACATTATGAGGTGCCGGAGAAGAAGGCCAAGAAGAAGGCCACGGGAACCCGAAGGAGTTCCCGGCGCCAGGTGGTGTCGGACTCGTCGTCCGATGACTCCGAGGCGGACTCCTCCCCCGAAGGTGAGGAGGAGAAAGAAGACTCTCCCCAGGAGGGGGGAGAGAGAGAGGAAGAGGAAGGCTTCCCCAACGGGGGAGGCCGAAGGGTTCAAGAGGGGAAGGACCCTTCCTCCGGACAGCTCCGCCAACACCAACCATGGTGACGAGGAGTGGCCCTCAAGGGCCAAGCCCCTGGCAAGATCGTAAGTATCCGGATTCCTGAGTGATTTGTAATTTCTCTTTTGTGCCACGTAGTGTCCTTCTAATGCCGCACACTACTTGTAGCCCGGCCGAGGAGGATCTTCCTGCTTCATCCAGCGGGTCCTTGGCTCCGTCAGGTGTAGATTCCATTCCGACCGCCTCGACCCCTCGCGATGCTGAGGACGCCGAGGTGGGATCCCAGGAGGGGACCCACCAGGAAGGGGAGGCTCTGTAGGTGCCACAAGGCAACCTCCCGGACTTCGTGCCGGACTCCGCGCCGGAACCCGCAGTGGTTCCGGAATCTGGCAGGCGGAACCTTCCTATGAGGGGCAAGATCATGACACCGGCAGCCTCCGTCCAACCGGAGGCACCAGACAACTTGTTGGAGGCGCTCAACGGCGCTTCCATCGAGGAAGAACACCGCACTATTATGAGTGTGGTGATTTAGAAGGTTCAGCTCGCCAAGAGCGGGCTGACCGAAGCCTGCAGCAGCCTTCTAACATGCTTTGAGGTAAGAAGTTTTAAAATATGTAATGTAATACCGCATAGACAGTAGCCCCTGATGCTCGGTTCGGTGTTCGGAAAGAAAAAACTGAACTGAGGATCTAAAAAAAAAGATATACGCAGGAGTTCTAAATTTTTTGTCAATATGAGATTGCAGGTTGCGCTGCTGACCTCTGCCGCACTGACTGCGGAGGTTGGTGCTTTGAAGTAGGACCTCGAGCAGACCGAGAACGAGCTCGGTCTTGCCAAGAAGCAGCTCGAGGACAAAGAAGGTGAGTAACACCATATTAAATTTGTACCTTACAGAAAAGGATTTTGGTTGCAATAGAAATAACAAGGATAACGTGGGTACTGCAGGGGCCACGAATGAGGTGGCGACCCTGAAGGAGGCCGTGTCCGCGGCCGAACGTAATGCGGCCGCGGAACGAGCGGAGCGAGAGAAGCAGGAGGCGCGGGTGGCGGAGTTGCGGCAAGAGCTCCAGGCTCTCATGGAAAAGCATGAGAGTTTGGAGCGCGACTCGAAGACTCGAGAGTCCGAGCTTGCCTCGGCTCTTGAAAGTGCCAAAGCCGCTAAGGCCGAGGCCCATAAGGCCCTTCAGGAGATCGAGGCGGTGAAGAAAATAGCGGCGGGTAAGGCATTTTTCATGCAAAGCAAGCATGTGAATGTAAATTACCTGTTACTTACCCGAATTCGGAGCTCTCCAGGGGCGTTTGCAGATCTGCCTCACAGGGTATCTGATGCCGCCGCATTCTACCGGGCCGAGGAGGGGAGTTCGACGGAGAAGGTCTTCTAGTCTCAGTATGCTGAGGCCGGACATCCGGTGCCCCCTAGCGACCAGCTGAAGCAGCTGGTCGAGCTCCACAAGGTAGCCGAGCAGGCCATGAAGGGCCTCATAGTCCGATTGTGGCATGGAGAGGCCATGCCTGGGAGCTACTTCGGCCTCGTGCGGCGGCTGGTGGATGCGTGCCCCTGGGTGGAAGTCATCAAGCGCTCCGCCTGTATTGAAGGTGCCCATCGGGCCCTTGCTCGCGCAAAGGTGCACTGGGGCAGGCTGGATGCTGAGAGCCTTATCACAGACGCGCCGCCGCCGGGCAAGGAGTATCGTACGCCCGAAATGTACTATAAGAGTGTCCTGAAGGGTGCCCGCAAGATTGCGGATGAGTGCCCCAGAGATGTAATTTTTGAGTAAACTCGCGATGTGTTATCCTGTGAGCTGAAAACTTTGTTCATATGCGCTAAGCAATGCTTATTAATTTAAAATATTACCTTCTGTGCGGCCGTTTATCAAATCTGAGAGATGGCAAGTCGTCAGCTTCAGCCCCCATGCCACGAGTTCTGGGGTGTTCGGGATAAACTTGAGCGCTCTTGTTCCCATTTTGGGTCCATCTAGGGAGGCGCTCAACACAACGAATAAGGCAACCGGACTTATAATGCTTGAACACTCTCACTTAGCCATAGAATTCTATAATTTTAAATTTCGGCGAAGCCCCTAGTGTTCGGAAGACCGAGTTCGGGGTGCTATCCACGCCTGGGCCGGACACAGCCGGTTCCTCGCTCTAAGCGGTATAAGTCCTTAGGGACTCGAAAAGACCTCTCGAACAGCGACCAGCTCTCGCCTTATGATGACGGTCAGTTTTAGCTTTCTCCACTGAGGCGCTCGCCCAGCTCAACCGAGGCGCAATCTCAGTGGTTCTCCCAGTGCTACCTTAGCCGATAGAACGGAACGTAAGGTACCAAAACATGGGAGCCGGGCAAACCCAACTATTGACCCAAGACATGATTCAGAGCCGATGCATATGGTGCTATAAGTTCGGGGTGCCGCATTTGTGAAAGTGTTCGGACTTACGACACCATAATGCGGGGAACATATGCCCCTGGTGTATTCGGCCGTACCAAATTGTACGGATGCAAGATGTCATAAATGAACATATATATAAAGAAAAGGAATGCAATTATAAACGAAAAAGTGATGCATTGTTCATTCAAGGAATTCTGCTATGAGTGCAGAACGATACAAATAGTGCGGTAAGCAAGGGTTTGGACTATTAGACATGTCCCCCTCCAGGGGTAGGCCGCGGAATGGTGTATTAAACAGATTTAATGCTCATAATGGAGACCACCTGAGTGTTCGTCGTAGCCATTGTCCCTACCTGGCTGTTGCATCGTGAGTTCGGCAGATCCATCGCCGGACAGGGTCTCTGGTGAATGGAGTCCTGTGGATAAAATAAAAAGGAAAAGAAAAAGAGCGACACACTTGGGAGCCCCTGGTGTGGTTGTGCCGCACTCTGGGCCTGTCGTGGTCGTGCCCCTCCCCTTGTGCCCAAGGTATCTCCAGAGCGTAATGATGTACGCGGAGAGCTTGTCTTGCAATCATGCAAGGGCTGGGGTTGGGGCCGCATTGCTACGCATGCTCGGAATGTGCCAGGTGGTCTTGATGTATGTTGCTCCGGGCGCGTTTAATCATGTCCGGTCTTTTAACGGCCGGACTCAAAAATTGCCTTAAGAGGCTGCTCTGTACTTCTGCCGCGAGAGCCGCTGTGTGTTCCTCCGTTCCGAGGGAATGTTCAGTGTTTCCGTTGACCGTGATGACTCCACGAGGGCCTGGCATCTTGAGCTTGAGGTATGCATAATGCGGCACCGCGTTGAACTTTGCGAATGCGGTTCGTCCGAGCAGGGCGTGATAGCCACTTCGGAACGGGACTATGTCGAAGATTAACTCCTCGCTTTGGAAATTATCCGGGGATCTGAAGACCACTTCCAGTGTGACCGAGCCTGTACAATTGGCCTCGACACCTGGTATGACGCCTTTGAAGGTCGTCTTTGTAGGTTTAATCCTTGAGGGGTCTATGCCCATCTTGCGACTGTATCCTGATAAAGCAGGTTCAGGCTGCTGCCGCCGTCCATCAGGACTCTAGTGAGGTGAAATCCATCGACTGTTGGGTCTAAAACCAATGCGCCGAATCCGCCATGGCAGATACTGGTGGGATGGTCCCTTCGATCGAAAGTGATCGGGCAAGAGGACCATGGATTGAACTTCGGGGCGACTGGCTCCATCGCATATACGTCCCGAAGTGCACGCTTCCGCTCCCTCTTGGGTATGTGGGTTGTGTATATCATGTTTACCGTCCGCACTTGTGGGGGCAAACCCTTCTGTCCTCTACTATTCGGCGGCCGGGTCTCCTCCTCGTCATCGCTATGCAGCCCCTTGTCATTGTTTTCGGCAGTTAACTTGCCTGCCTGCTTGAATACCCAACAAACCCTGTTGGTGTTGTTAGCTGGCTTTTCGGGTGTGCCATGTATCTGGCAAGAGCGGTCGAGTATTCGGTCCAAATTGGACGGATCCGGAGTGGTTCTTTTGAATGGCTTCTTCCGCTGACCGGGTTTAGAGCCTCTGAATCTGGCGTTGACTGCCGTATCCTCAGTGTTATCGCCATTGACACGGCGTTTGTTTTTGTTGCGACGCGACCTGCCATTGCGGTCCTTGCTGTCTGGTCTGCCAGAATTTTTGCTGAGGTTGTTACTGCGAGCTAGCCAGCTGTCCTCTCCCGCACAGAAGCGGGTCATGAGTGATGTGAGGGCTGCCATGGATTTTGGCTTTTCCTGTCCTAGGTGCCGGGCCAGCCACTCGTCGCGGATGTTATGTTTGAAGGCTGCAAGGGCCTCTGCATCTGGACAGTCGATGATTTGATTTTTCTTTGTTAAGAACCGTGTCCAGAACTGTCTGGCCGATTCGCCTGGCTGCTGGATTATGTGGCTTAGGTCATCGGTGTCTGGTGGTCGCACATATGTGCCCTGGAAGTTATCAAGAAATGCGGCTTCCAGGTCCTCCCAACACCCAATTGACTCTGCTGGCAAGCTGTTAAGCCAATGCTGAGCTGGTCCTTTAAGCTTGAGTGGGAGGTACTTGATGGCATGGAGATCGTCACCGCGGGCCATATGGATATGAAGGAGATAATCTTCGATCCAAACCGCGGGGTCTGTTGTGCCATCGTAGGATTCAATGTTCATGGGTTTAAACCCTTCAGGGATTTGATGATCCATTACTTCATCTGTGAAGCATAGTGGGTGTGCGGCGCCTCTATATTGAGCAATATCGCGACGTAGCTCAAGAGAGTTTTGTCTGCTGTGTTCGGCCCGGCCGGAGTTGCTGTATCCGGCGCGACGGTAGTCGTCGTGGGTTGTGGGGCGTCCGCGTGATCCGTAGATAGATCTTGATTATCTTGCCTTATCCTCCAATATATCCCGCAAGTCCGGCGCGTTCCCCCGTGGCTTCGTGCTTTTCGAGCGATGCCGGGGTACGGTCCTGATGGAGGGTCTAGATGCCTCTCTGTCGCGGCCACGAGGTGGTCGGTCTGCCGTATTGTGCGCTGGTGATGAAGGTTTGTATGCTTCCTCCTCTAGTCGGGGGAGCAACTTGCATTTTGGGTAGATTTTGGAGGGGCGTTCGAGTTCATACTCTTCGGCCGCGAGGACCTCAGTCCATCTGTCGGCCAGCAGGTCTTGATCAGCTTGAAGCTGTTGCTGCTTTTTCTTTAGGCTGTTCGCCGTGGCCATTAGCCTGCATTTAAAACGCTCTTGTTCGACGGGATCCTCGGGCATGAAGAATTCGCCGTCATTGAGGCTTGCCTCGTCTCCGGAGGGAGGCATGTAATTTTCATCCTCCTCGTCTGCCGCTCTCTCCTGAGGGCTGGCTACTCCGTCCTCCTGTGTTGAATCATGCTGGAGAGGGTTGTCTTCGGCACTCTCTGGGGTGTTATTATCTCTGGTGCCGGAATCTCCATTCTTGCTATGGCGGGATTTAGAGCGGCGCCGCTGACGTCGGCGCTTGGGCTGTTTCTTAGAGGAATCGGCCTCTGCTGCTTCTTCGCCATCCCCATCCTTTGGGGTGTCCATCATGTATATGTCGTATGATGAGGTGGTCTTCCAGTGCCCTGTAGGCGCTGGTTCTTGATCGTCTCCGGCATCGTCGTCCATACCGTCGATGTCTTTGGAGTCGTAGTCTAGCATGTCAGTTAGATCGTCGACAGTGGCTACAAAGTGGGCAGTGGGTGGGCTTCGAGTTTCTTCGTCGTCCGCATCCCAACCATCCTGACTGTAGTCCGGCCAGGGCTCTCCTGATAGGGAGAGATACTTTAGCGAATTCAGGATGTCGCCAAAGGGTGAGTGCTGAAAGATGTCCGCAGCGGTGAACTCCATGATCGACGCCCAATCGGATTCGATTGGCAGGGGCGCCGGAGGTTCGGAGTCCGGCAAGGAGTCCGGCACCTCGGAGTCACAGGCTTTGCAAGGGACAAGGTCGGTATTCGGCTCTATCGCTGTAGAAGTTGCAGCCCCCGAGGCAGTGTCCAGCCACCTGTCCTCGATCTGCATGGTCGGCTCTGAACTATGGGTCAGAGCGGACTCGTGTGCGGCCTCCAGGGTACTGTCCAGCGGCAGAGTTAGATCATGCCCATCGTGACAGTGTGGCATGCTCGGCTGTGGCTCGACTCCATCGAAGATCAAGTCTCCGCGGATGTCAGCCGTGAAGTTTAGGCTTCCAAACCTGACCTGATGGCCAGGGGCGTAGCTTTCGATCTGCTCCAGATGGCCAAGTGAATTGGCCCGCAGTGCAAAGCCACCGAACACGAAGATCTGTCCGGGGAGAAAAGTCTCACCCTGGACGGCGTTGTTGTTGATTGAAGAAGCCATCAAGCCTATCGGTGACGACATAGAGGAACTCTCAATGAAAGCACCAATGTCTGTGTCAAAACCGGCGGATCTCGGGTAGGGGGTCCCGAACTGTGCGTCTAGGCGGATGGTAACAGGAGACAAGGGACACGATGTTTTTACCCAGGTTCGGGCCCTCTCGATGGAGGTAAAACGCTACTCCTGCTTGATTGATATTGATGATATGGGTAGTACAAGAGTGGATCTACCACGAGATCAAGGAGGCTAAACCCTAGAAGCTAGCCTATGGTATGATTGTTGTAATGGTTGTGTGTCCTATGGACTAAACCCTCCGGTTTATATAGACACCGGAGAGGGCTAGGGTTACACAGAGTCGGTTACAATGGTAGGAGATCTACATGTCCGTATCGCCAAGCTTGCCTTCCACGCCAAGGAAAGTCCCATCTGGACACGGACAAAGTCTTCAATCTTGTATCTTCATAGTCTTGGAGTCCGGCCGATGATGATAGTACGGCTATCCGGACACCCCCTAGTCCAGGACTCCCTCACCCGCCTTTTAACACGCAAGCGGTTCGCTTGGGAGAGAGAGGGAGCTCGTGGTGCCGCCCGCTGGTATTCCTCAGGAGGTTCCTATAAATCAGCACGAGAAAAGTACGGGTTGCCATTATGATTGTTGGCTGGCCATTGGTTGCTCTGAGAGAGAGGTGAGGGCACTAAGGGTCTGTTGAGGTGACACACGCGGGGCTGCCGTGGGCCAGAGCTCGACCGCTCAGAGTTGTCGGCGTTGCAGGGACGGACCCGTGCGCAAGTGTCGTGCCAGTGTGGGCAGCTCCCGTTGATGAGGACATGTATTATGGGGTAGGGTAATAGGCCTGACCTAAAGACCCTACCCATGGACACCGTACACTTTGTACTGGGCCCCTGGGCCAGATCTCCGTCCAGATGTACCGCAACTTGAAAGTCACTCAGACGGCGACAACCACTCGAAGCACGGCACTCCACTCGACGAGCTCATTCCACTCGTCTATGTAACTCACTCGGATATGCGAAGACCAATAGGCAGCATGACGGTTTTGTAGTGGTCAGGCATTATGGCATTGATGCTCCACTATGTAACATAAGGGGTGAGGGGGTGGCGCACTCTATATAAGCCACCCCCACCACTAGACTAAGGGGCAGGCCCTCATTCTTCTACCTCTCTCTCTTTCTCACCATTAGTCTCAGGACTACAGGGATCCGTTCCCTCTCATTGTCATCTCTGGATACATACTAAGATAAAACAAAACCTCTTCGGAGCACGAGATGTAGGGCTGTTATCTCCACAGTGGGAGGCCCGAACTCACTAAAATCACAGTGTGACCCATATGCATCTTCGATAGATCATGCTTCATTACCCTATACCTTATTATTGTCATAATCGTTCCCACGACAGTTGGCGCCCACCTTGGGACATGGCGTCTGTCGAGCCATGATGCATATGGTTTTTTCTTCAACCACCGGCCGCAAATCAATTCCCGCTAATGGAAACAGGCATCCATACAAGGACATACAAGGAGAATCATCGACCTTCAAGTTTGCTGGCCTTGCGTCCGCGTGAGCTGACCACTTGAATCGGTGTTCCGAACATCGCTAATAGCTGCAACGGCAGCGCGGAAGCAGGAAACCAACTGCGCCTCCACGCGCGGCCGCCGGTGCCATCCGCCTCATCGTCGTCTCCGACCTCGGCACAACCGAGTGCATCTCGTCAGCGACGTCGTTGAGTCCCCGCATGTGCGGCCGCTGGCACCGTCTGCCTCATCATCGTCATGTGCTACCGCCGGCGTCGTCGTCACGCACGGCCGCCGGTGCCGTTTGCCTCGTCATCGACTCCGGCCTCATATTCTCGGTTGCTCGGCGGCCACCTCCGCGGTGGAGGCGCAGGCATGCAAGGCTCCTACCTCCAGCTCTGATCCCCGACGACGGTCTCCGTGGCGGAGGCGCGTTGCGGCTGCGACCTACGAAACCGTTCCGACCCGCAATCGATGGTCCTTGTGACTGAATGGATCAATACCAAGTAAGTACATGCATAACGTAGGCCACTTAATCGAGCAATAACTGAATGCAGGAAAAAAGGAACGGAACGACAACTCCCACCCGTACGCAATGCCTGAACGTGGGTCTCGTAATTCCTTGAAGCATGGATTGACCGCTCATTAAGGTAATCGCCTCATTAAACTACCAATTGATGAGGATTACTAACACCACCTATCTAATTGTTGCGGTTAGAACAAGCATGCATGCAAATCGTGGCAATCAATTCGTGCATGCATGCATGTGTAACTGTCCGGCCTTCAACTTCGTAGCCGTACTTGCTAGTAACTGGCAAGGTCGCCAGATGGAATCCACTTGGCCACAGACTCCGGTTCACTCAGCCACGGACCCGAGTTCAGTCGGACGGGTTCCTCGTCTGGTGTCAGCGCGGAAGACGTGAACCTGGCGTGGCACGGGCGCTTGGCAGCGAGTCCCATCGATAACAGCACTCGGTCCTGGGCTGAGCGTTCATCAAATTGGCCGACAGGTTCATCAAATTGGCCATGGGCCCGCGGCGCTTGACAGCCGGCAACACTGCTCCTCCCTTTCCGGTGCCAGATACTCGGCCAACCGATGCCTCGGTTATGCGCAGGCCAAGCGTGATGCAGGTTCACTCGGACAGGACTAAAGCTCACTGTAACAACCATCTACTCGGACAATTCGCATGCAATGCATGCTCTGATGAATAATGGACCACTGCGGCAGTCAGACACAAACGACACCACTTGGTGAGATACATCTCCTCCAACACTCGGCCGCCCCACGCGTCGCCAACCGGTGAGGTATCTCCACCACTTGACCGACCCTGTGAGTCGTCATTCGAAGGATACGTCTTCATCGGCTTACCGGACAAGCTAAGTATTCTTTTCATATTTTCACCTCGTACATTTTACAAAGGGACAATTAAACTTCCGACAATGTTCAGGTTTTCCCAGACAATTAAAATGTGTGAACATTCGGCCGTCCCGCGCGTCGTCTTCGGTTGGTCACCTCATCACCACTCGATCGTCCCGCGTGTCGCCATCGGTTGGTCACCTCATCACCACTCGGCCGCCCCATGCGTCTCCATCGGTGGTCACTTCATCACCACTCGGCCGCCCCGTGCATCGCCATCGGTTGGTCACCTCATCACCACTCGGCCACCCCGCGCGTCGCCATCGGTTGGTCACCTCATCACCACTCG
>NC_041389.1:180990339-180991939 GCF_002162155.2 Triticum dicoccoides
CCTGCACGTCGCCATCGGTTGGTCACCTCATCACACTTGGCTGCCCCACGCGTCGCCACTCGGTTGGTCACCTCATCACCACTGGGCCGCCCCGGGCGTCACCATCGGTTGGTCACCTCATCACCACTCGTCCGCCCCGTGCGTCGCCATCGGTTGGTCACCTCATCACCACTCGGCCGCCCCACGCGTCATTATCGGTTGTCACCTCATCACCAATCGGCCACCCTGCGCGCATTCAGACAGCTAAGTCATTTTACATTCTGTTATTTCCGTCTTCCCGAGTATCCCGTAATTCACACATCACGTTCACTCGGAGGCCAAGCCACCGTGTTTACCTCTACACTCGGCTTCTTATTTTCACATACTTGATTAGTACTGGTTATCTGACTCCTGAGTCCAACTTCCATTTTTCCCATACATCATTCACAAACACCCTGTGTCGTTCTTCATTTCGAGTTTGCATCGGTCCTCCGAGGCTGCAACTCAGTCAAAACACTGCACTTCCATTTTATTTGAGCAAGTATTCCAATGAGTTCAGTCAGATCAGTCGCTTCAACAAGTTCGAACAGATCCTTCACTCTTTCAGACTCTCACGCGGTTAACTAGCAAGCCCCTTGCACTCCCAGCGGGTGTCTATGGGTGTTATTCACACAAATCATTTCAGCACACATCAAATTTCCTCGAGAAATTATTTCATTGGCTTGTGCCATTTTTTACACAAGTTACGCGATCACTCAACGGCCCTATGTGCCAACTTCATCGCTGCTTGGACTCGGTCACCATACCGGTCTTAGCGCACCACAACACTGACCTTGCCGCTCTGTTGACTTCAAACACGTCCGGCCGAACCCTCTCTGGAATCCTCTTCATCGTATCAATGATATAGACCTCGTCAGGCATGAGACAGAAAAGTCCCTTTTATAAGTAAACTTCACACTTCACTCTTTTGCGAGTTTGCCTCTTTCGAGCATCACTCAGAAGCTTCTCCTCGTCTTTAACCGAGTCCGACTCGATGAATTACAAATCATCCATTCAAAACTATATTTCTCATATTCCGACATGTCCGTTGTCGAAGCCTATAGTACGCTTGGGGGCTACGCCGCACTCGGGGGCTGCATCTCATTTGGAATGTCACTCTCTTGAGTGGTCGAGTACTTCATCACCAGTCAGATCCTTCACTTCAACAAGTGCATTCGATCCACCACTTTGACAAGTTTTATAATCACCCAGGCGCTATGTATGCCATCTTCATTCCTACTCAGACTCAGTTGTCAGCCGGTCTTGTTGTGTCGCAACCACACTACACCGACCTCGTCGCTACATTAGCTTCGAAAGCATCTGGCTAACTCCTTCGAAGACCATTTCAGCCACTTATCTGGACACACAATCTGTCACTCGACCACCCCGCGCATCACCACTTGGCTGGACATGTAGTCCTTCACTCGGCCACCTCGCACATCCTCACTCAGCCGTCCCGCACCGCGCCACTCGGTTGTACACGTCTTCACCACTCGGCCGCTCTGTGCGTCGCCTCTTGATTGTGCACGTCTTCACCACTCGGCCGCCCCACGCATTGCCACTCAGTTGTGCACGTCTTCAT
>NC_041389.1:180992167-181001812 GCF_002162155.2 Triticum dicoccoides
GCATCCTCACTTGGCCGTCCCGCACCGCGCCACTCAGTTGTACACGTCTTCACCACTCGGCCGCTACGTGCGTTGCCTCTCGGTTATGCACATCTTCACCACTCGGCCGCTCCGCGCATTGCCACTCAGTTGTGCATGTCTTCATCATTCGGCCACCTCACACATCATGACTCGGTCGCCCTGCACGTCGTTACTCGGTTGGCCACGTCTTCACCACTCGGCCTCCCCGCGCGTCGCCGGTCAGATCCTTCACTTCAACGAGTGCACTCACTCAAACGCTCTGCACGCCATCTTTGTTCCTACTCACAATCAGTTGGCACACCGGTCTTCTCGCACCACAACCACGTTACACTAACCTCGTCACTACATCAGCTTCGAAAGCATTCGACTAACTCTTCCGAGGACCATTTTCGCCATCCGGTGGCACACGACTTCGCCTTAGCCACCACGCGCGCCGCCACTCGGTTGTACACGTCTTCACCACTCGGTCGCCCCACGCGTTGCCACTCAGTTGTGCATGTCTTCATCATTCGACCAGCTCGCACATCGTGACTCAGTCGCCCCATGCGTCGTCACTCGGTTGGCCATGTCTTCACCACTCGGCCGCTCTGTGCGTCGCCACTCGGTTGCGCACGTCTTCACCACTCGCCCGCCCTGCGCGTCGTCACTTGGTTGTACACATCATCGCCCCTCGGCCGCCTCGCATGTCACCATCAGTTGAACATGTCTTTACCTCTAGACCCTGAACATGGGAACGACTAAGTTACTCATACGATCAAACCTCATATCACACTCTCTAGGAAGCTTATCTCCTTCGGGCATCGCTCGGGGGCTACGCACAGCCGTTGGCCATGTCGCCCTCAGGGGTTACGCCCATTCGATCAACCCATTGATCACATCAGGTATATCTTTCTGACCATACATGCTCGGTCCGCCGAAAATCTATAAGGGTAGTACTGTCCACTTGGACGATCGCCCAAATCGTTACCTGAAGTCATCTTCAGGACTACAAAGGGTGAAACGACGCTCCTCTACGGATACACTTGAGCCTTATCCTAGGCTCCAAGGCGTCAGTTTCCCAAACTTGGACTCAGAGATGGCATGTGCTGGTGTTCCCCCGGGATAATGAGTGACCTCTCTCCAGAGAGTCAGCCCACACACTAGCCTCGCCACTCGGGTTTCATAGCACGTCCATGTCAGACCACTAGTCTATCTCCTCTGAGAGACATATGAGTGCCACCAAGTTTTTCCTTGCAGTCAACATACCCCGATCAGTCGGGAAGCACGTCCACTCAGACAAATACCCCTTTCATGCAAAAGGGTGAAAACGAAGCTCCTCTACGGATACAATGTACTCTTGCAAATACCCCTTTCACGCAAAATCTAACGGTCAATATAAGAAGTACTACTAGAACGATTACTCCCTGGTGTGTCCGGCTTTTTTCTACAGTCGGTTGTTTCCAAGCCGAATTCATTCACCATGCCGAGAGCTCGAAGATTCACCTGCTTGACCGAGTTCCAGGCTGAATTTATTTACCGTGCCGAGTGCACGAAGATCAGTTTGACTAACTCAGCTCCAGGCTGAGCTTATTTACCATGTCAAGTGCCTGAAGATGCATCCGATTGACTCAAGTTCAGACTAAAAAGATATTTATCGTGTTGACTGCATGGAGGTTCACCAAGAGACTTAGACCCTCTGCCAGGCCCATCTAGTCCGACAGAGGCTCGGGGACTACACCGAGTGGGTGCACTCTGCATGCCCCCACTGGAAGAGAACTCGGAAAGAAACATTTTGCTCGATGCAAAACCAGCTCCAGAAATTACTCGACCTCCGAGTCAGAGAAGAACAAGTTTGATCAGTACCAGCTAAGAAGATTTTTAGTTCTCTCAGACCCCCGCTGACTACCCGCAGTCGACGGCGGTCTCGGGGACTACACCCAGTGGGTGCACTCAGCATGCCCCCACTGGAGTAATCTTCACTCGGTACGGCCAGACCAGTCCGAGTGATGAACAACAACAAAAAAGACAGGCTCTAAGACTCCCGCCAACTGCCCGCAGTCGATGGCAGTCTCAGGGACTACACCCAGTGGGTGCACTCATCATGCCTCCACTGGAATCGTATCCACTCGGAACGGTCCGCCCGGTCTGAGTGACGGCCAAACAACAAAAAAAGACATGTTCCAAGCGTGAAGAAATTCCGAGTAATCAGTTACTCGATGCAGGACCAGCTTCAAATTACACCCCAAAAAAATTGCTATAAGGTGAGTTTAATGCTCCTCCACGGACTCGTTTGAGCTCATTTCACTTTGGAATCCGTCAAGGCAACACGTGGATATAAGACCGTCGGGTGACCAGAGGGAGTTCATAAGTGCCTCCGTAGCACTCGACTCATCTGGAAATTCACCTCGGCTCGACCCGCTCAACCTCGACTGATTCGGGGGCTAATGACGAGGACATGTATTGGGGGTAGGGTAACAGGCCTGACCTAAAGACCCTACCCATGGACACCGTACACTTTGTAGTGGGCCCCTGGGCCAGATCGCCGTCCAGATGTACCGCAACTTGAAAGTCACTCGGACGGCAACAACCACTCGGAGCATGGCACTCCACTCGACGAGCTCATTCCACTCGGCTGTGTAACTCACTCGGATATGCGAAGACCAATAGGCAACATGACGGTTTTGTAGTGGTCAGGCATTATGGCATTGATGCTCCGCTGTGTAACATAAGGGGTGAGGGGGTGGCACACTCTATATAAGCCACCCCCCACCACTAGACTAAGGGGCAGGCCCTCATTCTTTTACCTCGCTCTCTTTCTCACCATTAGTCTCAGGACTACAGGGATCCGTTCCCTCTCGTTGTAATCTCTAGATACATACTAAGATAAAACAAAGCCTCTCCGGAGCACGAGACGTAGGGCTGTTATCTCCACCGTGGGAGGCCCGAACTTGCTAAAATCACCGTGTCACCCATATGCATCTTCGATAGATCATGCTTCATTACCCTATACCTTATTATTGTCAGAATCGTTCCCACGACACCCGTGGTAGACACCAATCGAGCAGGCGATAATCACAGGTAGGTTAGGCATGAAAGGCAAACCAGCTTAGGTAAACGCAGAATGGATACATGCCACTGGGTCAGGCCCGAGCGGCTTGGGGATGATGCAGCCCGAGGGGCGCCCCCAGCAAGGTAAGCTAACGACATAAGAAAAAGGATACATGTTGCAAGGACGGACCCACGCGGCCTGGAAATGATGCAGCCCTGAGGGCGCTCCTAGCTGAAATGAACTTGGAAGATGTCACTAGGTTCCATTGTAGAGGGGGGTGTTGAGGCAGCTTGGAGATGCGCAGTGAAGAGGCCGTCCCTCACGAGCCACCGAGGCCCTGAGCCACAGGAGGCTCTGGGGGTCCAGGTGTTTCCTTGAGGACCGTCTCCATCTCTGCTAGGACCGCGTGATGCCTGGCCTCCTGAGCCGCCAGAATACTCCGCAGGTGACGCCATTGGTGGCAGCCGCGTTCGGCAGGCCGAAAGGCATGCGAACGTAGCTGTGCGGCGGACCCTCGCAGTGTCCCACGCGCGAAGGCCAGAGGCGCTCCTGAGATGCGGCTCGATTGAGCCCTGGGACGTCGATGCAGACGTGCAGCCCACCATCCTTGCCTAGATGGGGAGCCACACCAGGCAAGCGGCGGTCGCTGCGCATGGCTCTCGCTTCCTGAAGCTCTTGAGTGGTCTTGGTGATGAACTCCTGAACGTCGGGATTTCCACGACATGTGCCTTCATGACGGAAACATGCCGCAAGGCACGCCTCCAAGTGGTGCCCGAGCTCCTCCCTCGTGATGTTGGCGAGGTCTGAGGCCCTCCAGAAGAGAGCCCCCGAGCCCTGCCCGAGGAGGGCGTCGGCGCATCTTCCTCTGCAATGGAAGGAGGCGCCCCAAGCACGGGCGTTGATCCTGACGTGGCACCACCCGGGATGCCAACATCCTGAGACCTTGCACAGAGCGGTTGCTTCTTCTTCTTGGGGATGGCCTCCGGAGGGTTCTCGCCCCTACTGTCCGGGTCCTCGATTGATGCAGCTTGGAAGGCACGCTCGAGGGAGCACACCGCATCTCTCTCTTCGTAGGGGACCGTGATGATTCCTCCGCTTCCTGGCATCTTGAGGATGTTGTAGCCGTGGTGGGTCACCGCCATGAACTTGGCCAGGGCTGGATACCTGAGGATGGTGTTGTACGGTAGGTGGATGTGGGCGACGTCAAAGTCGATGAGCTCGGTGCGGTAGTTATCGTGCTAAGGTGACAGGGAGGCGGACCTGCCCTATCGGAGTGGTGGAACCGTTAGTAACTCCTGAGAAAGGCTTGGTAGGCTGGAACTGATCGTATGGCACTTGAAGGTTGTCGAACATCTCAACGGACAGGACGTTAAGCCCTGCGCCGCCGTTGATGAGGGTCCTGGTGACTTGCACATTGCCGATGACTGGTGAACAGAGCATTGGGAGGACGCCAGCAGTAGCCGCACACTTGAGTTGATCTGCCGAGCTCAAGGTAATGGCGCACTTGGACCACCTGAGCGGGCATGTGGCCTCGAGCTTGGGGAGGACTGCATTCACCTCACGAGCAAACTGCTTGAAGATGCGCTGAGAGGATGGGGCCTGAGCTCTACCCAAGATGCAAGCGATAGCACGTGGCTCCTGGAAGCCCCCAGCCCCCTCATCCTGGTAATGGTTGTCATTCCTTCTTGGTGGCGGCGGCAGAGGAGGAAGGCCTGTGTTACCCTTCGGGTGGTCCTCGCGAGGCTGATCCCTCCGGGCGCCCTCGCAAGGCTGGTCCTGCCAGCGATTCTCACGAGGTCGGTCACGCCACTCCTAGCGAGGGCCACGGTCGTCCCATCATCCTCCGTCACGTCCTCCTCCTCGGCCGTAGCCCCGGTCGTTGCGCTCGGGGCGTCGATCGAAGCGTCCTTCTCGAATGGCCCTGAGCTCCTGGCACTCGTTGGTGTTGTGGGTGAGGAGGTTGTGGTAGGCACAGAACGGTTGGCTGCCCTTGGACGACTCCGGCTGGTCCCTGTCGCACTTCGTGTCTGGCTCTACCGCGAGCACGGCTACTCCCTTGCACTTCACGTCCTTGGCCTTGGTCTTCTTTTCTTCTGGGTCAGCAGCTAGAAGCTCGAGGAGGGAGAGGCGTCCCTCCTAAGCTCTTGTGCACTTGGTCGCCAGGTTGAACAGCTCCAGGGATGTGGAAAACTCCTCGTGGATGGCGAGCTCCTCCTGCATCTTGACATCATGGATGCCATCAGAGAACGCAGAGATGATGGCCTCGACCGTCACCTTGGGGATCTTGAGGCAGACATTGTTGAAGCACTGGATGTATTTCTGCAGGGTCTCCTGTGGCTTTTGCTTGATGCGGCGCAGGTCAGCCACGGTCGGGGGGCAGTCACGAGTGCCCTGGAAGTTGGCAATGAAGTGGCTGCGCATCTCGTCCCAGGAGGAGATCGAGCCGGGAGGCAGGTTCAGGAGCCACGAGTGGGCGCCGTCCTTGAGCACCATGGAAAACCAGTTCTCCATGACCTTCTCATCTATGTTGGCCGCCTCGATGCTCAGCTCGTAGAGCTGCAAGAATGTCACGCCCAATATGCGACCCTATCCAAAAGGAACTTGAAGGTCCCACCAAGGATAGACCCGCATATTGGAACGCTTTTGCAAGGTGGATATCATTACATCAACATTACATAATAGAAGGGGATACATACATAAGGCATACAATGCCACATGAATACAACATCACAATACATCAGAGCACCATCCGGCTACAGATGAATTACAAACAGAAACTCAAACGACATCCACCCTGCTAGCCTAGGCTGCCGACCTGGAACCTATCCCCTGACCGAAGAAGCAGAAGAAGAACTCAACGCAAGCAAGCATCGCTCTCGCGTCATGATCATCGCATAAACATGTACCTGCAACTGTTGTTGTAGTAATCTGTGAGCCATGAGGACTCAGCAATCCCATTACCATGGGTATCAAGACTAGCAAAGCTTAATAGGAAAGGAAGGGGTAAAGTGGTGAGGCTGCAGTAGCGACTAAGCATGATATGGTGGCTAACATACGCAAATAAGAGCGAGAAGAGAACAAGCGGAAAGGTCGTGAAGCTAGCAATGATCAAGAAGTGATCCTGAACTCCTACTTACGTCAAACATAACCCAGAAACCGTGTTCACTTCCTGGACTCCACCGAGAAGAGACCATCACGGCTACACACGCGGTTGATGCGTTTTAATTCGGATCTGGTGTCAAGTTATCTACAACCTGATATTAACAAATTCCCATCTGCCAATAACCGCAGGCACGGCTTTCAAAAGATTATACCCTGCAGGGGTGTCCCAACTTAGCCCATGATAAGCTCTCGCGATCAACGAAGGAATAGACCTTCTCCTAGGAAGACCCGATCAGACTCGGAATCCCGGTTTACAAGACATTTCGACAATGGTAAAACAAGACCAGCAAAGCCGCCCGATGCGCCGACAATCCCGATAGGAGCTGCACATATCTCGATCTCAGGGCAACACCGGATAAGCAAAGCGTACAGATGAATCCAAGTTGCCAAGGAAATGGTCCCGCACGGTGCTCTAGTTTGGACCAACGCTTAGACAAGCACTGGCCCGGGGGGGCTAAATAAAGATGACCCTTGGGTTAATTACTCCCAAGGGAAATGTAGGTGGTGGTGAGGCAAATGGTAAAAGTCAATGTTGGGCCTTGCTGGAGGAGTTTTATTCAAAGCGAACTGTCAAGGGGGTCCCATAAATCACCCGACCGCGTAAGGAACGCAAAATCCGGGAACATAACACCGGTATGACGGAAACTAGGGCGGCAAGAGTGGAACAAAACATCAGGCAAAAGGCCGAGCCTTCCACCCTTTACCAAATATATAGATGCATTAATAATATAAGAGATATTGTGATATCCCAACCAAAATCCTGTCCACCATGGAGAAATCTTCAACTTCACCTGCAACTAGCAATGCTATAAGAGGGGCTGAGCAAAAGTGGTAACATAGCCAAGCAACGGTTTGCATAGGAAAGGTGTCAAAGGTTAGAGGTTCATGGCAATATGGGAGGCTTGATGGGCAAAAGATAGGTAACGCAGCATAGCGATAGAACGAAGCAACTAGCATAGCAATGATAGTAGTGAGATCCAGGGTAGCGGTCATCTTGCCTGAAATCCCGCAAGGAAGAAGAACGAGTCCATGAAGAAGACGAACGGATGAAGCCGAACCAACCGTAGACGAACGAATCCTCACGATCGCAACGAAACAGGAACTATCGAAAAGAAGCACACAACAAGGTAAACACACCGCACATGAACAAGGCATGATGCACAACAAGCATGATGCATGACAATTCTAGATGAGGCTACTCATGGCAAGAGATGATGCAAACAAGAGCAACACATCAAGACAAGTTTAAATGAGGCCAGGAACAACATATAACAATTCCGGTAAGTCCTCATATGCATATTTCGAAATTGGTCCAGATCTGAATAAACCTTATGTTCAAGTTGTTAAACAGCAAGTTAAGATGCACCAAGATGATCTACACGAGATTCTAGTCAAGTTATATATAAAGTTCATTAGATTCGGAGCTACGGCCTAGAAGATATGAGCAAAACAAGTTAAACATGGCATTGATGCAAAATGCGTACAAACATCAAGCAAACACGCCAAAACAAGGATGCAACATGGTAATATGAAACAACATGCAAAATCAAGCAAGTTTCATATAGAGCACACTCAAAACGGAGCAACGGTGCAACACACACACACTATACAAGTCATAGCAACAATCTGTCCATAACAGCAACTAGGCATCTTGCAAGCATCAAAACAATAAGCTACAGCACCCCAACATAATAACAAAAGGCATGGGCATGAAGTACAGGTAAAGCATAACAAAACATGAACACTGAGCTATCTCCAGAAATCACTAGAACATGCTCAAAAGGACATGGTAAGATTGCAAATAATAACAGTTCAGACTTTAGCAGAAATAACATCAGGTTACAATGTTAAGATTTATCAAACAACATGTTACAGGAACTTATCATGGAAAACAAAGGCATGGCATGAATCTACTAAATACATAGATCAAAAGACCCTTACTGACCAAGAGCCAAAAAGGATCATAAGATATGATGGCACCCATGTAAACATGGCAAGTTATATTACAGATTCAAACATGGCAGAAACAGAATTATGAAGGCATGTAGATAAGGTTGAACCACTCACTACAGAGCAATACATGGCATGGCAAGGCAACCAACAGCAAGAAGGCATGTTTATGAAGCTAAGCATGGCAGGAGCAAGTTCATAGGGTGCATGGAACACTAGCAAAACATATGGGAACAAGTGAACTTAATGTTAACAGGCTGACAACAACATTATGAAGCAACTTTGGAGCAAGATATGAACAATCTACAGCAAGCTATAAATGCTACCAGGGGCATGGATTGATATAGCATGACATGTAGAACAAAACATGTTTATAGAACATCTCCAGATTATGCATAGAATGATTAGTAGCAACATGTTTATATAGCATCACGAAATAACAGATTCATCCTAGCAAAACAGCAACATCATGTAGACTACTTAATAAGCTCGATTCACTCACCACAAGTCATTGCATGGCAAGATAAGCATAGCATCATCAAGAAGACATGTTTGTGAAACAAACCAAGGTAAGAACAAGTCCATAGCATGCAAGGATCAACTATAGCAAGCTTGGCCAAATTGAATAACAAGTAAACAATCTGTTAGGAAACATTTTGAAGCAAAAGTAGAGCACTCAAATGACATGCTAGGCTACTCCATAATTGCAACCCATGGTAGGGATGGATAGAGCATAACCACATGTTCAAAACACCCTTACTGAAGTATCTCTAAATATGCATGGATCTCTCTATAGCATCAAGTTAACATGGCATGAAAATATCAGCAGACAGGGACTAAAATCAGTAACAGCAAGTACTCTACTTAGCAAGCTCTATGCACTCAGCACACAAATCACAAAAATACATGGATAACACCTCTGGAAAGATGGCATGGCATAGATCAAAACACATGTAGACATCAACCTCATAGGATGCACACATCAATCATGGCAAAAATGACAAATGAGCAAGTTATAACAGTTTCAGCAGATTAACATCAACATGCACTCTTCCAACAGCATTTAGGGCATCAAGATGAACTCAAATGAAAATGATGCAATGGAATGAAATGATGTACTCGTCGAGGCGAACAATTTGATATATTATACGCACGAAACGGAGCTACAGATGCATAGATATAGCATGATGAACATGGCATGATTATGCGAAAATCCTGGGGACTTAGAAGAAAATGGACCTTCGGGATCTAGGGTTCCTCGCGGGCACGCGAACCGAGGAGGATGGAGTGCTCGCCGGAGTTGCGGGAGGAGGTGGCCGGAGCTGGAGGAAGACCGGAGGAGCTCGGGGCCGGCCGGATCCGGTCCGGCCCGACCGGATCTGGCCGCGGCGGGGCGTGCGGCGCAGGCGGGGAGCAGGCCGAGGCGGCGGCGAGCTGCCGGCGGGAGGCCGGGAGCCGGCACCGGGTGGCGGGGCGGAGGCAGC
>NC_041389.1:181002098-181114469 GCF_002162155.2 Triticum dicoccoides
GGGCCGCGGGGGCCGGCGCTGGGCCTGCGGGCCGGCGGCGGCGCGGGGGTGGCTGGGGGCCACGTGGCGGACGCCGATTGGTAGAGGGCGGCGGAGTGGACATGTCCGGCGTCGCCTGGACGTGTCCGGCGGCGCAGAGGAGGACGAAAGCTAGGGTTTCGGGGGGTTTAGACCGCGAATTCGGGGGAGGGGACTAATTTATAGGTAGAGGGAGCTAGGAGAGTCCAAATGAGGAGCGGTTTTCGGCCACGCGATCGTGATCGAACGACCGAGAGAATGGAGGGGAGTTAGGTGGGTTTTGGGCCACTTTGGAAGGGGTGTTGGGCTGCACACAAAAGAGGGCTTTGCGGTTACCCGGTTAACCGTTGGAGTACCAAACGACCTCCAAATGGCACGAAACTTGACAGGCGGTCTACCGGTGCTATACCAAGACCGCTTGGCAAACCTCGGGCCATTCCGAGAAAGTTTAATACCTGCACATGAAAAGAGGGAAGAGGGGGACGCCGGAGGACATAGGAGTGCGGGATTGCAAAATGGACAATGGAAAAAATGCTCGGATGCATGAGACGAACATGTATGCAAAATGAAATGCACATGATGACATGATAAAATGCAACATGCAAGCAAATGACATGGCAAAGACGGCGAATAACTGGCAGACACCTGGCGCATCGAATCCGGGACGTTACAAAGAACTCCGCAGGGTCGGGGGTGCCGTCGTAGCGAGGAGGCAGGTCCGGCTTGAACTTGCCCGGCCAGGCGATGCTACGCAGCTCAGGAGTGAAGGCGCGACAGCCTGCTGTGGTCACTGGGGCCCTTTGCTGATGCGGAGCTTGCTCCTGATGGTACCCGCATGTCGCCGCCATGGGCAGTACGCGGTCTTGTCATGCCGGTGCGGGGAGCACAGGGGCGCCTTCTTGAGGCCAAGTTATTTCTTGGCAACTTCTTTCTTGTCGCGCGGGCGCTGAATGCGGTGGGTCACGTCCAGGGGCCGCGCGCCTTGGAGCCAGGGTGCTGTCTTGGGGCGGAGGTGGTGGAGGCGCTCCATGAACCGCGTCGCCCGTACCAGGAGGAGGGTGAGGCAACAAGAGGGATGGCGCGGGAGAGCCCCCTGCGGCGCTGACTAGCTCGATGATGCAAGCGAGCCATTCTTCGTAGAGGTCGTCGATGGGGCGGTAATGCAGTAGCTCACGTGCCAGGAGCAGCGGTGCCTGCGCGTCCGTGGGGGCATGATGAGCATGGGACGACGAGCCAGCTGGGGTCAGCGACGGAGTGGCGGTGCGGCCTTCCCGCCGCACCGAGGGGTGCAGCGAGGATGCTTGCTACTCATTCCCCGCCGGGCCGGTGGTGGTGTTGGCGGCAGGCGACGAAAAATGACGAGGAGGCCCTCCAACCGGAGCCATCTAGGCCACACGAGCGGCGAGAGCAGCCCGACGCTCGGCGGGCATCAGACATGGATGCGATGAAGCGATGCGACGCGGACCAGCGGAAAGAAGATTTCGGCGCACCCCTACATGGCGCGCCAAATGTTGGGTATCGGGTTCCGGCAAACCCTAAAGGTTTGAACACTGGGGTGCGCACGAAGATTTCCCCCCTGCCGAAACACGCCCTCTGCCTCGCCGCAATCTCTAAGCTAGCACAATGAACTCATAGCGCAAGAGACACAAGATTTATACAGGTTCGGGCCGCCGTTGTGGTGTAATACCGTACTCCTATGTGGTGGTGGTGGATTGCCTCTAGGGCTGATGATGAACAGTACAAGGGAAGAACAGCCTCCTAAGGAGAGGTGTTCTTGAACTGGTGTGGTGTTCTGCTTGGGAAGGATTCGATCCGTTTCTACTATGGTGGCTAACCCTATTTATAGAGGCCCTGGTCCTCTTCCCAAATATTGAGCGGGAAGGGATCCAACAACGGCCATTTTGAAATGGGACAGCTAGTACAAGCTATCCTGACTAAAGGTGGTCTTCGCATGTCAAAGGCGCTGGTGGTGACGCCGTCTTGGGCTCAATGGTGACCTCTGTCCTGCCGTCCTGCTGGTCTTGGTCTTGTTACACTGATATGGAAACCTTTGCATGATGCCTCGGTACTCCGTGCCTGCTCTTGCCCCCTTAGAACCAAAGGGGAAACGAAGACACTGCACGGGCTGGCGCCCGCCTGGCGCCTACCTGGCCTTGGTCATCATGGCTTGCGTCACGGGAACCTCGCAAGGTACCCCTTGCCTTGATCTCTCCGCCTCCCTCGCGAGCCTGCCTGGTGAGGCCACTCCTGAGGAGGCCTTGGGTCGTCCGCCCCACGAGGCCGGGCCCCTCGCGAGGGTCTTGAGTGTTTGGTTGATGAAGACGGTCCGTAATGGGCCACTAGTGGAGCCACCCGCGGGCCGTAGGCAGGCAAGTCTGGGGGACCACCGTTCCCAAAACACCGACACATAGTTCCCCCTGCATACATACCATATCATCTTGGTACATATCTTGGTATCATCTATTGTGTCACAAGGTTGTCATCGCATATACACAATTGGTATCTTCGTTCGTGAAGTTCTACAAGAGAAAGACCTCAAAAGAGAAAGAGCCAAACAAGCTTTTAAGCAAAAGAGAAAGATAAGCAAAGAGCTTTTAAGAAAGAACCATAGCATCGTACTACCTTAAGATTGTTATACTCGATCATCTTGGATCACATCATTGGAAAAACATACATATAGCATACTTGGGATACAATTTGTTGCATTTTTCTTAGTAGGTTGGGCATAAGTTTCGTATCCGCCTATTGTGCAATTGTGCTAGCGTCTCTCTAGAGTTTTGCAACAAGAAAGTTTTCCGTGATTCCACATTTTCCACTCATTTTTTTTGCACAACCCTATTTATCTATTTGCATGTGCGTTTCCGTGCGCCATATCTTTCTATTGGTCTACTTGTTGCATTTGAAAATTTGCGAATCTTTTTCAACATCATTGAGTCTCACTAACAATTGCAGAAGATTTTGCGCCACCATCCTAACCGAGCTCCACCAAAGGCTTTTTTTACTTGTGTAGGTGTGAGAACCAACAAGAATTGGTACCAATTTTGCTATTTTCTTGCTACACATTTGAGTGATCATTGATCCATCTTCAATTTGGGTCAAGGTACATTTGGTATAGTTCTTCTCTTTCTCCCACTCACACATTTTCATGTAATGATGGATAGGTCAAGTTCTTCTACCAACCCACTCTTCCTCGAGCAAGACGACGACCCAAACACCTACGTCATAAAGAACCACCTCTTCGGTGCACAACGAGCTTTGCATGAAGAACAAAAAGCATTGAGCGACCACATCGACAATCTCGCAACCGACTTGCGCCTCTCCGAGCAACGTACAAGAGACTACTTCGACAACAAGCTCAACAGACAAAAACAGGAGAACAATGCAAGAACGGCGAGATTCGTGCCTTGTTGGTCAACCGCTTTTCTACCACTTCGTCATATTCAAGACGGAGCCGCTAGATTCGACACTCTGACGACACCATCTCTGGCTTAAGTACACCGACATGGAACACTCTTCGTCGAGCCGCGCGCCAAGACCGTCAAGAAAATTGCAATCCTCTACACGACTCCGATCATCAAGAGCAACATCTAGCGCAAGAACATCGTCATTGTCAAAATCAAGCTACCTTTGCGCAAGCACAAGAAAGACAACATCTATGCCAACAAGAGGAAGAGCGCCCACGCCAACACCAAGACGAGCAAGACGCTGAAGCTTCTCGTCTACAACAACAACGGCATGAAGCACAAGTCCTTGAGGTGGAACTCTCCCTCCTAAACACCAATCATGCCATCACCGCACGTAACCAGCATACTCGTGAGCAAGAAGAAGCGCTTCGCAAGGAAATTCAAGAGAGGACCTATCAAGCAAGAGTGCACCGACAAGTTCCACAAGCTCCTCGACAAGAACCCCAAGTTCGCCTAGAGCAACAAGACAATGGGAATGATCCACTCCAAGAGCAAGTTGAGGAAGACAATCCTCCTTGTCAAGGACGTCATAATCACCCTCGACCCCAACACAATGAAGAGCAACGTTGCGGCAAACTCAAGTCATGATGCCCAAGTTCACCGGAAGCAATGATCTCGAAGAGTACATTTCATGGGCATTGAAGGTTGGCAAGATCTTCCGTTTGCACAACTATGATGAAGAGAAGAAGATCTCCATGGCATCCCTTGAATTCCAAGACTATGTCGTCATTTGGTGGGAGCAAGTCATTGAGCGCCGCTAGGCAAGAGGTGAACCACCCAACACAGCATGGGCTCAAATGAAGGATGTCATGCGAGCATGCTTTGTGCCAACCTACTACAACCGCGACCTCTTCAAGAAACTCCAACTCCTCAAGCAAGGAACAAAGACCGTTAAAGAGTACTACAAGGAGATGGAAATTGTCATGATAAGATCCAATGTCACAGAAGATGATGAGCAGACAATGGCACGTTTCTTGAATGGACTCAACCATCCTACCAAGAAGATCGCCGACTTCCAATCTTACGCCAACCTCATCGAGCTAGTGCGCCAAAGCTACCAAGGTGGAACCCAAGTACAAGATGACTTCAAGTATGCCAAGTTCACTTCCAAGACCTACGGCTCTTCCTACAACCGACCTTCAACGACTACTATGAGTCCTACCTCGACAAAAGCTTCACCAAGCAATGGCGACAAGTCAAGCTTCAAGAAACCTTCAACATCCTCAAGTTGTCCTCCTACTACAAGAAACTTCAAGCCGAGAGCTTCATCAACATCTACTCCAACCGATGAGACCATCAGCACAAGTTCAATCAAGTGCTTCACATGCGGCGGCCAAGGCCACAAGTCTTTCGAGTGTACCAACAAGCACACCTGATCCTCAATGATGACAAAACCTATGATTCCAGGACTGAAGAGGAAATGGAAGCCCTTTAGCAAGAGTCCATGCACCAGCAAGTGAACGAGGCTGAAGATGATCAAGTCTTTTGTGACGAAGATTCGAGCCTCACTCTCATTGTATCCAAGGTCTTGACTCTTCAACATCAAAAAGACGAAGACCAATGATGCCTTATCTTCCACACAAAGGCGGGCATCAATGGAAGGTCTTTGAAGGTCATCATCGATGGAGGGTGTTGCCATAACTTGGCGAGTGAAGAACTATGCTCCAAGATCCATTTGGTTAAGATGAAGCATCCCCACCCCTACAAGGTCAAATGGCTTAGCGACTCCGGGACCATCCAAGTGGAACATATGGTGCAAGTTTCCTTCCAGATCGGAGCATATGAAGACACTTTGGAATGTGATGTCGTTCCGATGTTCGTTTGCCACCTCCTTCTTGGACGACCATGCCAATTCGACCGAGGCGTAATCCCAAACGGGTGAACGAACCACTATAGCTTCAAGATGAAAGGAAAGGAGTACGTGCTACGACCTATGTCTCCAACTCAAGTGATCACCGACAAGAAAGCTACCCATCGTGGAGAGAATAGTGAGAGAGTGAACCACCCAAAAGAGAGTGAGCGCCACAAGCTCAAATTGAGGGCCTCCATGATGAGTGACAAGAAGAACCTAGTGCTATTTGCCAACAAAAGTGAGATGAGAGAAGTGTGTGAGAACCCATCAAGTGTTATGCACTATGTCCTTTTGTGCAAGGACGAGACACCAAAAACTAACACCTCTCATAATCTACCTTTAGTGTTATCTTCTTTATTGCAGAAATTCCAAGATGTATTCCCCGATGAGCTACCTCCAGGTCTACCCCCTCTTCGCGGCATCGAACACCGCATCAACCTCATCCCCGAAGCACCTCTTCCTAACAAGGCTCCCTACCACAGCAAGCCCGAGGAAACAAAGTAGATCCAACGGCAAGTACAACACCTCAACGACAGCGGCCATGTACGAGATAGCTTGAGCCCTTGTGCCATCCTGGTAATCCTTGTTCCTAAGAAAGATGATACATATGACATGTGTTCCGATTGTCGTCCTATCAATGCTATCACAGTTATATATCGCTACCCCATTCCACGCTTAGAAGACATGCTAGATGAACTTAGCGGAGCCACAATTTTCTCTAAAATTGACCGTAAAAGTGGCTACTATCAAATACGCATCCAAGAAGGTGATGAATGGAAAACCGCATTTAAGACCAAATTTGGCTTATATGAATGGCTTTTGATGCCAATGGGCTTATCCAAAGCACCCGGTAATTTGATGGGAGTCATGCATTTTGTTCTTAGACCCTACATTGCCATATTTGTTGTGGTCTATTTTGACGATATTCTTGTCTTTAGCAAATCCCTCAAAGATCATGTGTTGTAGGGTGGAACCCTAGATGGAGATCTTTCACGAATTGGAGGGGGAATCCCCAAGAACAAGATGAACACAAGAGAGAAAACAAGATGAACACTCAAGAACAAGTCCAATCACACATCCACTAGACCAACAAACACACAAGATCCACAAGGTACATAAACAATCAAAGGGAAACAAGATACATGGTAGAGTTCATCCCAAATCCTATGAAGGAGATGATGGATTGCATCCCTAGAGATCTTCTCCAAGAGGAGGGCTTGATCTCCAAGAGGAGCTTCTCCAAGAGGAGGCCTTGATCTCCAAGAGGAGGTCTAGATCTCCAAAAGGAGGAAGATGAGCAAAGCTCTCTCTTTGTCTATCCAATACTTTGCTATCCCTCTAAATGAGCTAGGTGGGGGTACTTATAGTCTAGGGGAGAAATAAGAGGGAGATGGGTACAAGGGCAAAAGCCCAAAAAGGCACACAGGCCCTCGGAGGGGTCCGGGCACCCGGAGGTCCTAGGCCCGGGCACCCGGAGTAGACGCAGGGGCAGGGCGGTCGAGGACGGGCACCCGGGGGTCCAAAGCCCGGGCACCCGGGTGGCGCTGGCGGCTGGCGCGGGAGGGGTCGAGCACCCGGGCCCATTTGGCCGGGCACCCGGGGCCGGGCAGGGGCCGGCTGGAGGAGGGGCCGGGCACCCGGGGTGGCGGTGGCAGCTCCCAGCGAGGGGCCGGGCACCCGGGGTACTCAGGGGCGCCACCCAGGCAGCAGCCGAAGGCCCGGGCACCCAGGGCATGAAGGGCCGGGCACCCGAGGGGTTCAGCGCCTCCGTGACTTCGTGCTTCGGCCACTCTCCCTCATTCTCCTTCTCATTGGTTGCTTGTGGCTCCCTCCTAGCTTCTTCACGATCATGTCCTTGGCACCTCGGCCTCGATGGTGCATGCACGTACTCTTGTCGTTGGTCCTCGAGGTGCTTGACGAGTTGAAGTAGAGTCCATGGGGATGACGCAGGGATGCTCCGCATCATCTCCCCTCCCTTGGGAGAGATCCGTCCACGGATCATGATCTTCATCACCATGGGAAAGAGAGGGCGTTGCCGTCTAGAAGTGGACAACCACCAAGTACTCATCATCGTCAAGCATGAAATGGGCACTCTCCAATGGCGCACCGTCTCGTGATTCCTTCAAAAGGAGCAAGTAGAACAAACACTTGGAAAAATAAATGTGGTTAGCGTTAGAGCAACACTGAGCATTCAAGTGGTGATTCACCAAACAAGTGTCGTCATCAAGCATAGCATATGGTATCACAAGGGAGGGTGGCATGGCATGTAAGCACATAACTTGAGCACATGGAAAAGCATCATGGAAACAAGCATGCAAAGGTGAGTTAAAGATGCTAAAACGGTAGACAAGAGAACAAGCATCAACCTCAAGATCATAGCAAGCATGCATAAGACCCTCAATGAACGGTCTATGGTAAGCATAAGAATCATTCACAACACCAAATGAAAGGCAATGTCTAAACACATGGGTCAAGTGCAAGACAATCCAAGCATAATGTGCATATGGTGTGGTGAAGATAGTGTGGCACTCAACACAATAGAAAGATTAATTGTTCATCATGTGTGAGGCAATCAAGGCAAGCATGTAGCAAAGAATGGGACATGGCATATGTGAAGGGATGGCATTGTTGCAACCAAACATGTGATAGGACCAAGTAATCCAAGAATTGGATGCAACTTGAGAAAGCATAGAAATCAAGTCCTGCAAACTAGTGGAGTGAAGATGCAACACACTTGAGGAAATCATGGCAATCATGTCATGTGAGTAAATAGTCGGCATAGGCAATGCACAAGGCATATCACAAGCATGATTGCAAATCAAGATATCATCATAGGAATGGATCACAAAGGAAACAAGGCAAGAACAAGCAACATCTCCACCATGTTTGCAAATACACATACAAGTACTAGAATCAATCATCATGTGTAATGCAAAGCATGGGTCACAAATGCATGGCAAAGGCATAGTAATGAGTATATCATGCAAAGTGAACATGGCAATATGGGCATAAAGTGAGAAGTGGTAAATAACCCATAACCATGTGAGAGCCATGTAGAAGAAATGCGCGAAGTCTTTGCGTGAAGAGAGCGGTGGGAAAGGCAATCCATGTGATCCCAAGTCATCATTGCTCTCTAGAGCTTGTTTTGTCAACTCATGGGATTGTGAGGTCGATAAGTATTCATGGGTACCTACACAAAAGAAACACAAACAAAGAAATTGTGCGCGTGGTAAATGTACACATCATCCATCATGATGTGTATGTGCACATGTGAGTTAGCACAAGATAAGCATCGCTCAAAGAAATTTGATGCATGGTATAAGAACATGTGATCCATCATGATAGAATTGTTATTGTGTATGACACGATGGGAATGCAAATTTAGCATAGAAGTATATGGCACATCAATAGCATGTTTATTCATGGGAAGCATATTGTGCACACAAGTATTGGGATCATGCAATGGATAGGATGAATCAAAATCTCCTAAAATGTATGAGGAAACTATGGGGGTCTCCTCATGAGCGATAATGGAAACATCACATGGAGAATATTGACAACATCCGAAACAAAGCATATTTGGTTCTATGTGGTCACGACATGGTATAGTAGATGAATTGCGCAAATCATGTAAAGGAAGCATGGCAATATCATCACATGACAAACAAAAGCCAATGACCATGGCTTGTCATTTATGCCATATGTGTAAATTGGATTAATTTTAATGGCATATGCATAGTCACTATGATGAGATTGCAAATAAGACATATGATTCATCTCATGCATAGCATATGACAAGTCAAGCAGATTATCAAACATGATGTGACCAAGAGAATTATCACAAGAAATCCTATGTAACATGGCATCACAACTACTAGACTCCGCATGGCAATCATCAAACTCATCATAAATGGGTAAATCATCGCATGGGGAAATCATACTAGCATGGAGCATGGTAATAGGTGGGTCAACATCATGCAAGCAATCAATGTCTAGAATGTCCACTAGTGGGACAAGAGCATCACCGTCACCTATGTTACCGATGTCATTCCACTCATGTGGTGTAGGTGAGGTGGCAATGACCAAATGGTGGTTATCATCTTCATCTTGATGGAACCATGTGGGGGGTGCATCATATTCCACCATGGAAAAATCATCTTGTCCAAAGGAAGGACGAAGTCGTCGAGGATCGGCGCATCATCATATATGAGACCTAGCACCAAATGAGAAGACACAATAGAGGTAGAGGTCAAGTTGTTAGAAATGCAAATGGCCTCATGAGACCAATCAACTATCACACTCTCTCTCTGTGGTGGTTTACTCACTCCCTCCAAAAAGGTGCACTCAACGTCACATATGGTGGAATCACTCATCTCACTCAAGTGGTGGGGGTTGTGGCTCTTCTCACATGGGAATTGGGGCAACACATCATATATAGGGCTAGTGGTGAAGTCACTCTCACTCTCAATATGGTGGCACAAGTCACTCAACTCATCATACGTCGCCGTGGTCGAAGGGAAAATCCCATGCTCAACCATATCATAGTCGTCACCGTGGATGAAGGTCGAAGATGGCACATCATCACTCTCGTCATGGATGAAGGCCGAAGATGGCACAACATCCAAAGGAGAATATGCCTTGAGAACACTTGGCGAAGATGCCGAAGTGGTGGTAGTAGTCGTAGCTCCGTCTTGGTGGAGCTTGTCTCGCGGTCTTCTCTTGTGCTCTTGATGTCTGGCCGTACCTTAATGTAGAGCTTTTTGGAACTTGTAGGTGTACACATCGCGAGCTTCATCTTGATGGTGTTGTCGTGCTTGAGGTCGATGACGTTCCGAAGATTGGCCACTTGAGCGTCGCCGCTTTTAAGATGACGAAGGGGAAGAAGACTTGTAGTCGGCCACCATGTCTCGTACTTGATCCCTTTGTTCGGCCAACTTGGTGTCGAGGTAGTCCCTTATCCTTGCTTCGTTTTGGCGAATGTCAATGGCGAGTCGCTCAATGCCTTGCATTGCTCGTTGTAGTCTGAAGATGGACGCTTTGGAGATGTAGTTGTTCGCGTTGTCGTTGTCGTGGAAGACCGGAGATGAAATGCCTTGCCTATCCATCACAAGACTTGAGTAGAGGTGAGTAGGAAATGAGATAAACAATACCAAGTTACCTTTTCCCAAAGTTGAGGATGTATCCCGTTTCACTCAATGTGAGATGAAAGAATAGTGGAATTGGTACCGGACTTGTTCACTCACACCTATCAAGTAAAGCTTATAGTGGAGCTCGGTGAGGATAGTGGCACAAAAATTTGATGCAAAATGTTAGCAAGAGTCAATAATGTTGGAAAAGATTCACAAATTCGCAAGTGAAACAAGTAGACCAATAGAACCGGGTGGCACATGGAAACACACACACGAATAGATAAATGGGGTCGTGCAACCAAGGAATGAGCACAAAATCTGGAAACCACGGAAAACGCTCGTGTTGCACAACTCAAGAGAGACGCTAGCATGACTGCTCAATAGGCGGTTACAACACTTGTGCAAAACTATAAGATGCAAAATGTATGAGCTTTCGGTCCCAAGTATGCTATGTGTATTATGTTCCCGGTGTTCTTCTCAAGATGATCCAAGATGATCGGATATGACAATCTTATGTGGAATGCGGTATGATGCTATGGCTATTGCTTTTCCTTTTGCTTAAAAGCTTATTCTTTTTTTTTGATATGGCCACTTATGTGAAATGCACAAACCAATATAGCAATTGTGTATATGCGGGAACAATCTTGTGACACAAGGGATGATATGATGATACCAAGATGATACCAATATGATATGGTATGTATGCAATGGAAGGTATGGATCACTAATGTGCAGAAGTAACGTTGCCGGCAATACTCAATGGCTAGTCTCAATAGGCAAGTGACGCAAAATGGGCTAAAGGGTTAACAATGTAATGGCAAGAATGAAAAATGAAGGGATACCACGATACCAAGGTGATATAGATGTTACCGTTCTTGCCTACGGTTTGGTTGTCAAAATGGTGAAGTGGTCGATGTCGATGACGACCTCGTGGCGATGATGAGTGGCGGTGTTCTTGATGTAGATACCAAGATGATGTAGACCCGTCCCTAAGTAGCCGAAACACCTTAGGAAACGGTAAAAAACCGCGAACTCAAAATCTCAAGGAAAATGTCAAATGGTGGTGGCAGAATGCGTTGGTGGTTCCGAAGTTAGCAATGCGGAAGTTGTGGTGGTGGTTGATGACTAAGCGACCTTCTCTAAGCAGCCGAAACACCTTAGGAGACTCAAGTCACCCCACAAGCAACCACAAATGCTATATGGAGCAAAAATGGGTTAGGTTGCGGAAAGTTATGGTGGTTTTGCGGATGATACGATGGATGGCCGAGGCAAAGATGCCAAAATGCCAAAACTTTTATGAAGTCAAATGGTGGTAAAACCAAGATGAGCAGCTCGGGCATGTCGCTAGCTTTTCAACGAGCCAAAGAACGCCCAAATCGGAGTTCGGGAGTGAAAGTTATGAGGGAAAACGTAAAGTGCACGCGGCTGATTCTGGGTGGTGCGGGTGCCCGGGGGTGGAAGGTGCGGGCACCCAAGGTGGTCCGAGGCAAACAGCCCGGGGGTGCGGGTGCCCGGTGTTTGGGGTGTGGGCACCCGGGGTGGTCAGCGGGGGTGTGCGGGGGGGTCCGGGTGCCCGGGGGTGTCGGATTTGGGCAGAAATTCGTGGGAAAATGGGAGAAATTGGTGGATTTCGTGGAGGGAAAGGTGGAGATGGATGGGGGGAACGCTAGATCCACTTGAAACTAATCAAATCAAACAAAATCTCATCAAACCAACAAATCACAAAAAAGTTTGGGGCTATTTTTGGTGGGGAATTTTCGAAATTGGGGAAGAACACACAAAATTAGGCTAGAAAACAAAGAGGGGGGCTCCAATTTCGTGATCAACGTGGCTCATGATACCAAGATGTTGTAGGGTGGAACCCTAGATGGAGATCTTTCAGGATTTGGAGGGGGAATCCCCAAGAACAAGATGAACACAAGAGAGAAAACAAGAGGAACACTCAAGAACAAGTCCAATCACACATCCACTAGACCAACAAACACACAAGATCCACAAGGTACATGAACAATCAAAGGGAAACAAGATACATGGTAGAGTTCATCCCAAATCCTATGAAGGAGATGTGGGCTTGAAACCCTAGGGATCTTCTCCAAGAGGAGGGCTTGATCTCCAAGAGGAGCTTCTCCAAGAGGAGGCCTTGATCTCCGAGAGGAGCTTCTCCAAGAGGAGGTCTAGATCTCCCAAAGGAGGAAGATGAGAAAAGCTCTCTCTTTGTCAATCCAATACTTTGCTATCCCTCTAAATGAGCTAGGTGGGGGGTACTTATAGTCTAGGGGTGAAATAGGAGGGGGAGATGAGTAGAAGGGCAAAAGCACAAAAAGGCACGCAGGCCCTCGGAGGGATCCGGGCACCCGGAGGTCCTAGGCTCGGGCACCCGGAGTAGACGCAGCGGCTGGG
Organism: Triticum dicoccoides; assembly: GCF_002162155.2. NCBI lineage: Eukaryota > Viridiplantae > Streptophyta > Magnoliopsida > Poales > Poaceae > Triticum > Triticum dicoccoides. The sequence continues at coordinate 181,014,962 of NC_041389.1, forward strand.
CAGTCGAGGCCGGGCACCCGGCGGTCCAAAGCCTGGGCACCTGGGTGGCGTTGGTGGCTGGCGCGGGAGGGGCCGGGCATCCGGGGCCGGGTAGGGGCCGGGCACCGAGGGCCAGTTGGCCGGGCACCCGGGGTGCTCAGGGGCGCCACCCAGGCAGCGGGCGAAGGCCCAAGCACCCGGGGCATGAAGGGCCGGGCACCCGGGGGGTTCGGAGCCTCCGTGACTTCGTGCTTCGGCCACTCTCCCTCCTTCTCCTTCTCCTCGGTTGCTTGTGGCTCCGTCCTAGCTTCTTCACGATCATATCATTGGTACCTCGGTCTCGATGGTCCGTGCACGTGCTCTTGTCGTTGGTCCTCGAGGTGCTTGACGAGTTGAAGTAGAGTCCATGGGGATGACGTAGGGATGCTCCGCATCATCATATCACCCATCCCAGAAGCATTTTGCAAACCCTTAGGGAGAGCGCCTTTATGCTAATATGGACAAATGCCTTTTCGGTGTTGATAAGCTTGTATTCTTGGGTTTGTAGTATCTTCTAAGGCTGTGCATGTAGATGAATCTAAGATTAATGCTATTAAAACTTGGCACTAACCAACAAATTTGCGACAAGTGCAAAGTTTTCTTTGTTTAGTCGGTTACTATCGTAGATTTGTAAAGGATTTTAGCACCATCGCTTTACCTTTACATGCTTTAGGTAAGAAGAATGTACCTTTTGTTTGGGGACCATCCCAAGATACAACATTCAATGAGCTTAAGAATTTTCTTACACATGCTCCTTTGATTGCTTTACCCAATTTTGATAAACCTTTCGAGGTCCATTGTGATGCTAAAGATTACAAAATAGGAGGTGTGTTGATGCAAGAGAAGCGCCCCATAGCTTACTATAGTGAAAAACTTTCCGGAGTGCAACTCAATTACCCCATATATGACGAAGAGCTATATGCTTTAGTTAGAGTCTTGCATGTTTGGGAACATTATCTCCGCCCTCATGAGTTCATTCTTCACACAGATCATGAAACACTTAAATACCTTAAGGGTCAAACTAAGTTGAACAAGCGTCATGCTAAGTGGAGTGAATTCATTGAGTCATTTCCTTATGTCATCAAGTACATCAAAGGCAAAGAGAATGTTGTGGCGGATGTGCTTTCCCGTGGATGCATTATTGTTACCCGACTTGAATTGAATGTCATTGGTTTTGTGCACATAAAAAACTTGTATGCGCATGATCATACTTTTGCTATTCCTTATGCCAAGTGTTTGACGCATACATCTTGGGAATGATACTACCTCAAAGATGATTATCTTATGAGAGCTAACAAACTATGTATCCCGGAGTCTTCTCTTCGTTTGCTACTTTAGCAAGAGGCTCATGGAGGTGGACTAATGGGACACTTTGGACGCGACAAGACATTCTCTATGCTCTCCAAGAACTACATTTGTCCCAGGATGTTCCGTGATGTCTCACGCTTCACCAACTGATGGTCGACATGTCGCAAAGCTAAGTCTAAAGCTCAATCCATGGCCTCTATATGCCACTTCCTATTCCATGTCACCCATGGGAAGATATTAGTATGGACTTTGTGCTTGGTTTGCCTAGAACTCAAAATGGCAAAGATTCCGTGCTTATTGTTGTGGACCGATTCACTAATATGGCTCATTTCATCCCATGCAACAAGATAGACGATGCTTCACATGCTGCAAATCTTTTTTGTAGGGAAATCTTGCGACTCCACGGAGTGCCCAAGACCATTGTCTCGGACCGCAACATCAAGTTCTTGAGGTACTTTTGGAAGACCTTATGCGCCAAGCTCGGAATCAAGCTCTTGTTCTCTTTGGCAGACCATCCTCAAACCAACGGCCAAACAAAGGTCACAAACCGAACACTCTCCACTCTACTACGCGTGTTGATCAAGAATAACATCAAGGAGTGGGAGGAGTGTCTACCCATCACCGAGTACGCTTACAACCAGGCAAGACATTCGACTACCAGTAAGTCCCCGTTCGAGGTCGTTTATGGTTTCAACCCGTTGTCCCCATTGGACAATCTTCCTCTACCACTACAAGAGCGCATCAACATGGACGCCAGTTCCCGAGTGAACTACCTCAAGAAGGTGCATGAAGATACAAGGCACACCATCGAGCGCCAAGTGCAACCACTCGCAACCAAGTTCAACATCAACAAGCAACCCATGGTATTCAACATTGGATATCTTTTGTGGATACACCTTCGCAAGGATCGCTTCCTGATGTAGGGTGGAACCATAGGGGCCGATCTTTCACGTTTGGAGTGGATCCTATGGGGAAACACGAAGAACGCGCGGAAGAACATGAGGAAAATCACGGGGAAAAACGAGAGAAACACTCAACCGACAAGAGATCGATCACACAAGGTCTAGATCATCGAGGCATGAGTAACACGAGATCTAAAGTCAACAACGGACAATACACGAGTAACCATTCTTCTCTGTGAGGAGGTCTTGATTGTCTTCTCCGGATGGAGGCCTTGAATCCGAATGGATCTTCTCCGAGGAGGCATGGTCCCTCACGTGGAGTAGATCCGGTACGGATGAGCAGTGCTCTATCTCAAATGATCTATCACAATGCTATGTCTCGAAGTGAGGAGGAGGAGTCCTATATATACGCTAGGGGGCGGAGGGGTACATGGGCTCAGCCCAACACACGCGCGCAGGCGCTGGCCGGATGATCCGGGGTGGAGCCGAATGATCCGGGCTGGTCCGGATGATCCGGGTGGAGACCCGGATGAGCTGGAGGCGCGACTGGTGGCGGTGTAGGTCCGGATGTCCGGTCGGAGGTCCGGATGATCCGGGACATCGTCCGGATGATCCGGCTTTAGGTGGGAGCTTTGGGTGCCTTCGGTGCGCATTAACCGGATCGTCCAGACCGGGGTCCGGAGCGTCCGGGCCACCGTCCGGATTGTCCGGCCAGTCTGGGACTTGGCGCTTTTCCTCTCCGTCTTCACGCATGTCTTCCGCTTCCGGTTCTCCTTGCTTCCTAGCTTCTCCATGGTTAACTCCTTGGTACCTGAGTATGCATAGCGTTTTCGTTTGAGGTAGCCATGTCTCGTGTGAATCGAAAGGGAGTTGTGAGAGGAGTGATGTCACCTCGGTTTCAAGAGCTCTTGCACGTGCTCGAGTCATAGGTCGAAGTGGTGTTGTAGGGGATGTATATGTGTCCATGGGGATGATCGTGGGATGCTCCGCATCATCTCCCCCCCTGGGAAAGATCCGACCTCAGATCGAAATCTTCATCACCATGGTAAGGAGAGAGGTCTTTGATGTTGAAGATGTCGCTCACATTGTACTTGACGCTTGGTAGGTCGATCTTGTAAGCATTGTTGTTGTAGCGTGCTAGCACCTTGAAGGGTCCATCGGCTCGAGGGAGAAGTTTGTACTTGCGTTCATTGGGGAAGCGGTCCTTGCGAAGGTGTAGCCACACGAGATCGCCTATGTTGAAGATCATGGGTTGCTTGTTGAAGTTGAGCTTGGTCGCTAGTCATTGTACTTGTCACTCAATGGTGTTCCTTGTATCCTCATGCATCTTCTTGATGTAGCTTGCCCGTGCACTCGCATCCATGATGGTGCACTCTTGTAGAGGAAGAGGTAGAATGTCCAATGGGGACAACGGGTTGAAGCCGTAGACGACCTCGAAGGGGGACTTGCCGGTAGTCGAATGTCTTGCACGGTTGTAGGCGTACTCGGCGATGGGTAGACATGCCTCCCACTCCTTGATGTTCTTCTTGATCAACACACGAAGTAGAGTGGAGACCATCCGGTTCGTCACCTCCGTTTGGCCGTCGGTTTGAGGATGGTATGCGGATGAGAACAAGAGCTTGATTCCGAGCTTGGTGCATAGCGTCTTCCAAAATTAACTCAAGAACTTGACGTCACGGTCGGAGACGATTGTCTTTGGTACTCCATGGAGGCGCAAGATTTCCCTACAAAAGAGATTTGCAACGTGTGAAGCATCGTATATCTTGTTGCAAGGAATGAAATGTGCCATATTAGAAAATCGGTCCACAACAACAAACACAGAATCCTGTGCATTTTGAGTTCTAGGCAAACCAAGTACAAAATCCATGCTAATGTCTTCCAAAGGTTGATAAGGAATAGGAAGAGGCATGTAAAGACCATGGGATTGAGCTTTAGACTTAGCTTTGTGACATGTAGAGCATCGGTTGGTGAAGCATGAAACGTCGCGGAACATCTTGGGCCAAAAGTAGTTCTTGAAGAGCATGGTGAATGTCTTGTCACGTCCAAAGTGTCCCATGAGTCCGCCTCAATGAGCCTCTTGCAAAAGTAGCAAACGAAGAGAGGACTCGGGAATGCATAGTTTGTTAGCTCTCATAAGATAACTATCCTTGATGCAATATTGTTCCCAAGATGTATGCGTCAAAATTTAGCATAAGGAGTAGCAAAATAAGGATCATTAGCATACAAGTCTTTTATGTGCCCAAAGCCAATAACATTCAATTCAAGCTTAGTGACAAGCGTGCATATGCATGAAAGTGCATCCACAACTACACTTTCCTTACCCTTAATGTACTTGATCACATAGGGGAAAGATTCAATAAATTCACTCCATTTGGCATGACGCTTGTTCAACTTAGTTTGACCTTTTAAGTACTTAAGCGTTTCATGATTGGTATGTATGAAAAACTCATGAGGTCTAAGATAATGTTCCCAAACATGTAGCACACGCACTAAAGCATACAATTTTTTGTCATATATGGGATATTTAAGTTGAGCATCGGAGAGTTTTTCGCTAAAATATGCAATGGCTCGTTTTTCTTGCATCAAAACTCTGCCAATCTGGTACCACTTGCATCGCAATGAACCTCAAAAGTTTTGTCAAAGTTGGGCTAAGCAAGAATCGGTGCATGAGTAAGCAAAGACTTGAGCTCATCAAAAGCAGTGGATTGCAAAGATCCCCAAACAAAAGGAGCATTCTTCTTACTCAAAGCATGCAAAGGAGCGGCAATAGTGCTAAAGTCTTTCACAAAGTGATGATAAAAACCCGCAAGGCCAAGAAAACTACGCACTTGTTGCAAATTGGTGGGTTGGGGCCAAGTTTTAATTGCTTTAATTTTAGATTCGTCAACATGGACACCATTGGAAGAGACAACAAAAACCAGGAAAACAAGTTTGTCAACACCAAACGTGCATTTTTTTCAAGTTGGCGTAAAGATGTTCCTTGCGAAGGGTTTGCAAAACAGCCCTAACATGATTAAGATGCTCTTTCATGGTTTTGCTAAACACAAGAATATCATCAAAGTAAACCACAACAAAGACTCCAATGTAAGGTCAAAGCACAAAATGCATAAGACGCATGAAAGTACCGGGAGCTTCCAATAAACCCATAGGCATAACTAACTACTCATATAAGCCAAATTTGGTTTTGAAAGCAGTTTTCCACTCATCACCATCTTGTATGTGGATTTGATAATAGCCACTTTTAAGATCAATTTTTGAGAAAAGGGCGGCACTGCTAAGTTCATCAAGCATATCATCTAGGCGAGGAATGGGATGCCTATAGAGAATGGTAATAGCATTTATAGGTCTACAATCGGAACACATGCGGAAACTTCCTTCTTGCTTAGGCACAAGTATAACCGGAACGACACAAGGACTTAAGCTTTCACGTACATGACCGTTGTCGATTAGTTGTTGTACTTGCCATTGGATCTCCTTAGTTTCTTCGGGTTGACACGGTATGGAGCTTTGTTTGGAAGTGGCACTCCGGGGATGAGGTCGATTCGATGTTCAATGCCTCATAGAGGAGGTGGACCCGGAGGTAGCTCATCGGGGAAAAAATCTTGGAATTCCTGCAAAAGAGATTGAAACACTAAAGGTAGCTCATGAGAGGTGTTAGATTTTGGTTCCCCGTCCTTGCACACAAGGACAAAGTGCATCACACTCGATGGGTTCTCACACACTTCTCTCATCTCACTTTTTGTGGCAAATAGTACTAGGTTTTTGTCTCTAGGCCAAGAGGCGCTCAAGTTTGGCTTGTGGCTCTCACTCACTTTTTGGTGGATCACTTTCTCACTCTTCTCTCCATGATGGGTGGCTTGCTTGTCGGCGATCACTTGACTAGGAGACATACATACTCCTTCCCTTTCATCTTGAAGCTATAGTGATTGGTACGCCCGTTGTGGATGACACCACGGTCGAATTGCCATGGCCTACCAAGAAGGAGGTGGCAAACGGACATTGGGATGATATCACACTCCAAAGTGTCCTCATATGCACCAATTTTGAAGGAGACTTGGACCGTATGCTCAACTCAGATAGTGCCGGAGTCACTTAGCCATTGGACTTTGTATGGGTGCGGGTGCTTAATCTTGACCAATTGAAGCTTGGAGCATAGTTCTTCAGTTGCCAAGTTGTGACAACTACCTCCATCGATGATGACCTTGACCGACCTGCCATTGATGCCGACCTTGGTGTGGAAGATGTGGCATCTTTGGTCTTCTTCTTGTTGATGTTGAAGAGTCAAGACCTTGGAGACAACAAGAGCGGGGCTCGAATCCTCATCACAAAGACTTGATCATCTTCATCCTCGTTCACGCGCCGGTGCATGGCCACTTGCTCAAGAGCTTCCATCTCCTCATCACTCATGGAGTCGTAGGTGCCATCGTCGTTGAGGATCATGGTGCGCTTGTTTGTGCATTCATAGGACTTGTGGCCTCGGCCGTCGCAAGTGAAACACTTGAAGGAGCTTGTCTTGACGGTCTCATCGGTCGGAGTAGATGATGAAGCATGCGGCTTGAAGTTGCTTGTAGTAGGGGAAGGACGACTTGAACTTGTCGAAGTTTTCTTGTAACTTGACTTGTCGTCGTTTCTTGGAGAAGGCTTGGTTGATGTAGAGGTTGGAGTAGTAGTTGAAGCTTGGTTGTTAGAGAAGCCGTAGGTCTTGGACGAGTACTTGGCGTACTTGAAGTCATCTTGCACTTGACGTTCCGCCTTGGTCGCTTGATGCATGAGCTCATTGAGGTTAGAGTAGGGTTGGAAGTCGGTGATCTTCTTGATAGGATGATTGAGTCCATTCAAGAAACGTGCAATTGTTTGCTCATTGTCGGTGTCAAAACCGGCGGATCTCGGGTAGGGGGTCCCGAACAGTGCGTCTAGGCGGACGGTAACAGGACACAAGGGACACGATGTTTTACCCAGGTTCGGGCCCTCTTGATGGAGGTAAAACCCTACGTCCTGCTTGATTGATATTGATATTGTGGATGTTGCAAGAGTGGATCTACCACGAGATCAAGGAGGCTAAACCCTAGAAGCTAGCCTATGGTATGATTGTTGTTGTTGTGTCCTACGGACTAAAGCCATCCGGTTTTATATAGGCACCGGAGAGGGCTAGGGTTACATAGAATCGGTTACAATGGTAGGAGATCTACATATCCGTATCGCCAAGCTTGCCTTCCACGACAAGGAAAGTCCCATCCGGACATGGGACGGAGTCTTCAATCTTGTATCTTCATAGTCTTGGAGTCCGGTCGATGATGATATTCCGGCCGATGATAGTTCGGCCGATGATGGTAATCCGGCTATCCGGACACCCCCTAATCCAGGACTCCCTCAGTAGCCCCCGAACCAGTCTTCAATGACGATAAGTCCAGCATGTGTGTAGTCTTCGGCGTTGCAAGGCGGGTTCTCCTTCAAGTTCCATGTACGTGCCGAACAGTGTCCGGCTTCCTCATCAATGTTGCGCTTCTTGGCTCCCACGCCCAATAATGGACTTCTTCCACGCATCGCACGAATGCGAAAAGCCAGGGTGTCTTTTATGTTTTAACCCCTGGTTGTGCGAATAATCTGCCTATAAGAGAGGCAAGAATCCAGATCCAAATCATACCATCTTCCTCCCGCGAATACTCATCGGAGTGCTTTCGACCAAGAATCCATTCCAACATGGACTGTCAATGCGGCTCCTCTTCTCGCGCTCCCAGCCCTCTGCCAGGAGATTGGAGGAGATGCTCTGTTCCGCACAACGAGCTGGTGAAGCTCCAAGCGGAGGGATATCTCCCTCCGGCCTTCATGGTTCCGGTTCGAGCCGGGCTGGCCACATACAAAGGTGGGAAGCAAGCGGAGGCTACCCCAAGTCCCAACAAAGGGGAGCGGGTATGCGTCGTCCCCTATCTGATAAGGGGGCTCGGATTTCCTGTACATACGTTCCTCCGCGGGCTCCTGGAGTTCTACGGACTCCAGCTTCATCACCTCACGCCCGCCTCGATCCTGCATATTGCGGGTTACGTAGCTCTTTGCGAGCTATTCCTGGGCATCGAGCCCCATTTCGTGCTATGGAAGAGGTTGTTCTGCCTTGTACCCCGCTCTTACGAGGGGTCCATATATCAAGTGGGCGGCGCCGAAATATGGCGCGTTGCCGGGACCGGATATCCATCCGGAACCCCTAAGAAGGTGTCCGAAGACTGGCCTTCGGAATGGTTTTATATAGAAGACGCTTCGCTGCCGGACCCTGTTCGGATCGGCCTCCCAGAGTTCAGTAATGCTCCTCTGAAGAAACGCCTTAGTTGGCGTCCGCGGAGCCCCCAACTGGAGGAAGACAAGAGCGTCCATTATTTGATGGGCCGGATAAGGTTACTGGCCCATTCCGGGTTGACCATGATTGGAGTCATGGCAACATGCATTATGCGGGGGGGTGCAGCCGCTGCAATACAGGGGCCACCCAATGTGGGATTTTAACGGGGAGGACGACGCCACCCGCCACGGCCGCAAGTGGCCGGGCTCGGCCGAGGTTCTGGCGAAGATCCTGTCCGGCCTGTACAAGGGGGAGAAAGAAGACTTCCTCCGTACGAACCCATTGAACGGGTTTTCCATGAGTAACCCTCGGAGCTGGGTAAGCGGACGTTTATTCATCCGACCCGCGCTTCTAAAGCCGAGTTCCTTACTCTGTGATTTTGGCGCAGGAACTGCGCCGGGATGTGGAGGACATTCACAGTCTGGCTCCGCAACCCGAGGATCCGTGAAGATCCCTCGATCCGACCTCCGAAGAGGATCCAGATATAAAGGTGCAGCTAATTGATGGGGTGTTCCATCAGCTCAGCATCGATAATGCTTTAGTCTCCATCACAGCCGACTACCCCGGCTTGTCACCGGCTTCCCAGGTACTTATGACCGGATTCTTAACACCATTACTCCATCTTCGCGCGTTTCTGACCACCATATACAACTGTGTCGTGCAGGCTGCGCCTTCAAGGCAGGAAGCTGAACCCATGACGGCTGACCAACAAGGGTCAGTTCGGCCCAGCAGGAGGAAGAGGAGTGCGGCGCGAGTCGAAGCGTCGCCGCAAAGGTATATCTCATGGTTCGTTTTTTAGAACAACGTCCCTAGGAAGTGTTTGAGTGCTTATAACTTTTGCAGGAGAAAAAGCGCCCGCCGGACTGCGGGCGTAGAGGTTGCCAATCCGGCCTCTACCAACCAAGCTCCAGCGCCTGGTCCGGAGGGGGAGGCGAGCGCAAGGCGCGAGCCGGATACTCGTCCAACGGAGGATGCCGACAGACTGTCCGCCACCAAATCTGAGGTGGAGAGCGCCATGAACCACAGGCGCCGCCGGACAGTTTTTCGTGATGCGTGCTTCTCCCCTGAGGCGTTGGATGCCTTTAACGCAGGGGACGCGCACCTCTATGCCACTCAAGATGGTTTGACCAGAGCCACGGAGCAGTATGTAAAAGACATACGGGTAAGAGAATTTAATAGTTATATATGCCAGTAGCCCCCAAGACTTAAAGTAGTTATATTAACTGATTTAAGGATCATATGAAATGCAGGGTCTTATCGAGAAGAATACCCAACTGTCTCAGGAGCTGCAAGAGTGTAAGGCTCAACTTGAGGCCGCACGCGCTGCCGCATGAGGAAACACAGGGACCTCTCCTGGTAACACATTATTTAAAAAGATAAGTAGTGTTTGGCCTGTGCGCAAGTCTGATAATAACGTTGCAGGTGCTGCCGGACAAGATCCGGACAGGCAAGAACTTCTGCGCCAGCTGAAGGCCGGCGAGAGGGTGCTGAATAGAGTACAACAAGAAAGGAACAAACTCCAAGATGCCCATGCCCAGCTTGAAGAAGAGCTGAAAGGCGTTCGGGCCGAGCTGTCCGGCTCCATTAAGGAGAATCAGCGACTTCGTCGCGGCATTTATAGTAAGTGCTTGAGCGAACTCCTTTGAAAAGAAGAGTTCGGCGAGGAAGTCAATTGACAAAATATGTTTGTAGGTATACTCACAGGTCGTCCTGCGGAGGAGATGCCCGTATCAACGGGTGATCAACTTCTCGAGCTGTTGCAACTGATCGAACGAGTTCGACAGGCAATGCGCGGCGTCATCCAGGCTTTATGGCCAGCCTTCTCCCTACCCGAGGGCCTTGGGGAGCTTGCGGAGAAGCTTCAGGGAGTGCGGCACCGCTTCCATTTATGCAAGATTTCAGCCTGCCGCCAAGGTGCCAGGGATGCCTGAGCCATGGTGAAGACGCGGTACAAGAAGGCGGATCCCAACCACATGGCCGAAGTCGGACCTGTGGGGCCCGATGGGAAGGAGATCCCTGTAAGTTTAGTATACGGCCAAGTAGAGTTGGCCGCTAAATTTTCCCAACAGGACTGTAAATTGGACAGCCTGTTAGACAGGATTGAGGAAGAATACAGCCAGTCAATTTGACAATGTATTATAAAATGACATGTAAAATGCCTTCTAGCCAGATTGTAGATCGTTTGTCTTTGCCGACCTTTTCGCTTCGACCTCGGGACCCTAGAGTCCGGAGTGTGTCCGAATACCTTCTCGGTTATGAAACAACCGGGGTATGCATGGAGACCAGGCGTAGGGGTCATTAGTGCTTTATCAGACCAGTGCCCAACTAGTTATGTTATATTACATGGTTAGTAAGAAACATCTTCCAGGGAGAATAGTTCCGTTAAGGGTTCCTTTCCTCTGGGGGAGGCATGCCCTAAAGTGCATGTCCGGACTGCGAAAAGAGCAGGATAACATCTGGGGGCAGATAAATAAATTGGTAAAAAAATCATCTTTCAAATCACCGACCGAATATTCCCTTAAGAACGCTAGCTTTCGGCTTCACCCAGTCTGAGGTACACATCCGGCTGACCCGGCAGTAACAATTGCAGAGGTGCTCCCTTTACCTCCTAGCCGAACAATCGGGAATGTAGGGATAAGCACAGGAGCCAGGCAACCCAGCTTGGCCAAAACTTAAGTCATATCGATGCATATATTGGTGAATAAAAGGTACACGTGGAAGTTTAACACGCGTGCTGGGCATGAAGCCCTTAATTAAGCTTCTTGTAAAGAAGCCCCCAGGTATAGTGAGTGCGGATGGCACATCAAGTGCTATGCAAACAATGCACAAGTAGGCCCTTAAGGGCTTTTTAGTAAAAGGGTTAAGAGAAGAAAGGGAAACAAAAGACAGCTGAAGTGTAAAAATTTGAACGGGGGAAGGGGACGAACTCTAAGTCCGGCGCTAGGCATAGAATCTTCGGAGGCGGGCTGGGCTCGAGTCGGTTGTCCGATGCATTTCATAGACGGTACGCTCCGCCGGTCAGGACTTGATCGATAATGAATGGGCCCTCCCATTTGGGCTTGAGCTTGTCCCTTTTCTTGTCCGGCAGGCGTAGAACTAGTTCGCCAACGTTGTAAGTCTTGGCCCATACTTCTCTGCTTTGATATCTTCGAGCCTGCTGCTGATAGAATGTGGAACGAGCCTTGGCGATGTCGCGTTCTTCCACCAATGCGTCCACGCTGTCCTGCCGATCCAGCTCGGCCTCTCTTTCTTCATACATGCGCACTCGAGGTGAGTCATGAATAATGTCGCAGGGCAGAACTGCCTCTGTGCCGTACACCATAAAAAATTGTCTGAATCCGGTAGTACGGTTGGGCTTTGTCCACAGCCCCCAGAGTACGGAGTCGAGCTCCTCTACCCAGTGCGTGTCAGATTTCGTAAGTGACTGCACTAGTCCGGGTTTGATGCCGCTCATTATTAGACCATTTGCTCGTTCCACTTGACCGTTGGTTTGAGGATGATAGACTGAAGCGTAATCGAGCTTAATGCCCATATTTTTGCACCATGATTTAACCTCGTCGGCCGTAAAGTTCGTGCCGTTATCGGTGATGATGCTGTGGGGGACACCGTAACGGTGTACTACCCCGGATATAAAGTCTATCACTGGTCCGGACTCTGCCGTTTTAACTGGCTTGGCCTCTATCCATTTGGTGAATTTATCCACCATGACCAATAGGTATCTTTGCTTGTGGGTTCCCCCTTTAAGTGGTCCAACCATGTCAAGCCCCCAGACCGTGAATGGCCAGGTAATGGGTATAGTTTTGAGGGCGGTGGGTGGCATATGGCTCTGATTAGCAAAGAGCTGACAGCCGACGCATCTTTGGACTAAGTCCTGAGCATCTGCCTGGGCGGTTGGCCAATAAAATCCTATACAGAATGCCTTTCCTACAATGGCCCGGGCTGCGGCGTTGTGTCCGCCTAGTCCGGCGTGAATTTTAGCAAGGAGGTCTCGCCCTTCCTCTTCGGAGATACACCTTTGAAGGACTCCGGTTGTGCTTTTCTTATAAAGTTCTCCCTCATGGACCTTGTAGGCTTTAGATCGCCGAACTATGCAGCGGGCCTCATTTTGGTCTTCGGGAAGTTCCTGCCTAAGCAAGTAGGCTAGGAATGGCTCTGTCCACGGGGCGACTACGGCCATTATGTCGTGGGCTGAAGGTGTTATTTCATCGGCGGAATCGCCGCTTATGTCAAATTGCTCTGGGTCGGTTGGTGTGGCTGCTTCCGGTTTGTTATTTCCGGACTCCTCTTCCCATAGTACAGATGGCTTGAACAGCCGTTCCAGGAAGATGTTTGGAGGGACAGCGTCACGTTTTGCGCCGATGCGTGCCAATATATCGGCCGCTTGGTTATTATCCCTGGCTATGTGGTGGAATTCGAGTCCGTCGAACCGAGCTGACATTTTAAGGACAGTGTTACGATAGGCTGCCATTTTCGGATCCTTGGCGTCAAAGTCTCCGTTTACTTGGGATATTGCGAGGTTTGAGTCCCCGCGCACCTCTAGGCACTGAATGCCCATGGAGATTGCCATCCGTTGGCCATGTAAGAGGGCCTCGTATTTGGCTGCGTTGTTGGAGTCCGTGTACATTATCTGAAGTACATATTGGACTGTGTCCCCGGTTGGGGACGTCAATACGACGCCAGCCCCCAATCCGGCCAACATTTTGGAGCCGTCGAAGTGCATAATCCAGTTGGAGTATGCGCCGTACTCTTTAGGGAGTTCGGCTTCAGTCCATTCAGCGACGAAGTCAGCCAAAATTTGCGACTTTATAGCTCGCCGGGGTTTGTAAGTTATATCAAATGGTAGGAGCTCGATGGCCCATTTTGCAATCCTGCCCGTCGCCTCGCGGTTGTTTATAATGTCATTTAGGGGTACTTCGAAGGCCACTGTTATCGAACACTCTTGAAAGTAGTGTCGCAGCTTCCGGGATGCCATGAACACCGCATACGCTATTTTTTGGTAGTGTGGGTAGCGGGACTTGCAGGGAGTTAAAACAGTGGATACATAGTACACTGGTTTTTGAAGAGGGAATTTATGCCCTTCTGTCTCTCGTTCTACGACGAGCACCGCGCTCACAACTTGATGTGTTGCCGCGATGTATAACAACATAGGTTCGCCCAGGTTGGGCCCAGCCAGGACCGGATTTGTTGCCAATACGGTCTTTATTTCTTCGAGTCTGGCAGTGGCAGCATCCATCCACTCGAAGTGTTTGGTGTGTCTGAGGAGGCGATAGAGGGGCAATGCCTTTTCTCCTAAGCGGGAGATAAAGCGGCTGAGAGCCACCACGCATCCAGTCAGTTTTTGAATCTGTTTGAGATTTTTTGGAATATCTAGCTGTGATAGAGCTCAGATCTTGGCCGGATTTGCTTCAATTCCTCTACCGGATACAATGAAGCCCAAGAGCTTTCCGGCTGGTACGCCAAAAACGCATTTTTCCGTATTCAGCTTGATGTCATATGCTCGGAGGTTGTCGAATGTGACCCTCAAGTCGTCTACTAGAGTTTCGACGTGTTTAGTTTTGACGACTAAGTCGTCTACGTATGCCTCTACTGTTTTGGCGATCTAGGTAGCCAGACATGTCTGAATCATGCGCTGATATGTTGCGCCGGCATTTTTTAGTCCGAAGGGCATAGTGTTGAAGCAGAATGGTCCATATGGAGTAATGAATGCCGTTGCGGCTTGATCTGCTTCTGCCATCTTGATTTGATGATAGCCGGAGTATGCGTCCAGGAAGCACAATGAATCGTGCCCCGCGGTGGCATCGATGATTTGGTCGATGCGGGGGAGGGGGAAGGGATCCTTTGGGCAGGCTTTATTTAGGTCTTTCAAATCGACACATAGGCGCCAGGATTTGTCCTTCTTTGGTACCATTACCAGGTTTGCTAGCCAATCCGGATGATTGATGTCTCTGATGAATCCGGCTTCCAATAGTTTGGCTAGCTCTTCTCCCATTGCCTGTCTTTTGGGTTCGGAAAATCGTCGAAGAGCCTGTTTGACTGGCTTGAATCCTTTTAGGATGTTTAGGCTGTGTTCTGCCAATCTGCGTGGGATTCTGGGCATATCTGAGGGGTGCCAGGCGAAAATGTCCCAATTTTCCCGAAGGAATTCTCGCAGTGCGGCGTCTACATCAGGGTTCAATTGTGCCCCGATGGAGGCCGTCTTTGTCAGGTCCGTTGGGTGGACCTGGAATTTTACTGTTTCATCTGCTGGTTTAAAGGAGGTGGACTTGGATCTCTTATCAAGTATCACATCGTCCCTATTCACCGTAGAGCGCAGCGCGGTGAGTTCCTCTGCCGCTAGGGCTTCGGATAGTGCCTCTAAGGCTAATGCGGTTGTCTTGTTTTCGGCGCGGAGTGCTATGTCCGGATCACTAACGAGAGTGATTATTCCGCCGGGCCCAGGCATTTTGAGCTTCATGTACCCGTAATGGGGTAAGGCTTGAAAAATTATGAATGCCTCTCGTCCTAATATAGCGTGATATCCGCTGTTGAACGGGGCCACTTGGAACGTGACTTCTTCGGATCTGTAATTGTCCGGCGAGCCGAATACCACATCGAGTGTGATTTTTCCTGTGCAGCGTGCTTCCCTGCTAGGGATTATTCCTCTGAAGGTTGTGCTGCTTCGCTCAATGCGGCTCCAGTCTATTTCCATTTTTTGAAGGGTTTCCTCATAGATGAGGTTTAATCCGCTGCCGCCATCCATGAGGACCTTTGTAAGTCGAAAGCCATCCACTATTGGACTAAGTACCAGTGCAGCTGGAGCTCGGGCTGTTCGGAATTTAGGTTCGTCGCTGGAGTTGAAGGTGATGGCTGTGTCGCTCCATGGATTAGTTGTTGCTACTTGGTAGACTTAGGCGAGGTTGCAGATTGTTCGTTTCCGCATATTATTTGATGCGAAAGTCTCGAAGACTGTTGATACCATACCGATATTGTTGGAGTGGTTTTCCGGGGCTAGAAGCTCCTCTCCACTTTTGGCCACCTGCCGTAATATCCAACATGCTCGAAGGCTATGTGTTGGGACGGCGCCTTCTGTACTGTGAATTTTACAGGGTCCGCTAAGCCATCCCTCCAGTACGGTTCCGTGCCCTCTATGGGGTATTTGCTTTTTGATTTTTGTGTCCGGTGCGTGAGTATAGTGCACCCTTTTGTTGCGGACTAGGGTTGTATTCGGGGCCGGATTATCCCAAAATTTATTTTCGGTTTTCCGGACACTCTCCATCACACAATACTGTCGTACTATGGACGCCAGGTCGGCAAAGCGTGTAATTTCACGACGGCTGACGGCGTTCAAGATTCCCTTGTCCGTGCAATTATTGCAAAAATATGAGATTGCGTTTTCCTCTCGGCAGTCCTTTATCCTATCCATAACTAGGACGAATCTAGCCCAGTAGTGATGTACTGTTTCAGCGGGCTCTTGCCGGATTAGAGATAGATCGCATATATCTGGTCGGGTGGGAGGAATTAAGTCCGGAACCCTACCCATCTCAAGGCTCGAAGGCCGAGAAGTTTCCAAATTTGGAAGCTTTGATTGTTGGACGTTGTCCAACGAGTCTGGAACGAGGCCTGATTTTAAGTTGAGTGCTCGATCGAAGTCCGTCCCTCCGCGGGAATCCGGCATGGAGGGTTTGGGAGCCCGGACATGACTAGTTTTCAATACAGGAGAAGAGTCGCCGCATTGTTCTTCTACCACCGCAACGTGGTGGGTGACCTGGGGAGAGTTAATCTCTCTCAGATCGGTTTTAAGCCCAATCTGATTGTAGTCTGTAGCAACTCCCAGGGCGGCGATGCGATCCAAGAGCTCGTTGAAAGACGAAAGCTCTATTAGATCCAGCCGCTCGGCAAATTCCGAGCTGACGTGAAGATTGCTTTTAATGACTTGAGAAGTCTTTGTCGAAGCGGTGGCCGGACAGGCGGTCATAAAAAAACCACCTAGCCGTATAGTTTGGCCGGCGGCCAAGGCTCCTTTGGCGAAAATACCGTCCTTGAAGATGGGAGAAGGCATCCCTCCTATCGGTGATGGCACAGAGGAACTCTCAATGAAAGCACCAATGTCGGTGTCAAAACCGGCGGATCTCGGGTAGGGGGTCCCGAACTGTGCGTCTAGGCAGATGGTAACAGGAGACAAGGGACACGGTGTTTTACCCAGGTTCGGGCCCTCTTGATGGAGGTAAAACCCTACGTCCTGCTTGATTGATATTGATATTGTGGATGTTACAAGAGTGGATCTACCACGAGATCAAGGAGGCTAAACCCTAGAAGCTAGCCTATGGTATGATTGTTGTTGTTGTGTCCTACGGACTAAAGCCATCCGGTTTATATAGGCACCGGAGAGGGCTAGGGTTACATAGAGTCGGTTACAATGGTAGGAGATCTACATATCCGTATCGCCAAGCTTGCCTTCCACGCCAAGGAAAGTCCCATCCGGACACGGGACGGAGTCTTCAATCTTGTATCTTCATAGTCTTGGAGTCCGGTCGATGATGATAGTCCGGCCGATGATAGTTCGGCCGATGATGGTAATCCGGCTATCCGGACACCCCCTAATCCAGGACTCCCTCACTCATCATCATCCTTGACAATGGCTCGAATCAGGGCTATCTCCATTTCCTTGTAGTATTCTTCAACACTCTTTGTTCCTTGCTTGAGGAGTTGGAGTTTCTTGAAGAGGTCGCGATTGTAGTAGGTGGGTACAAAACGTGCTCGCATGACATCCTTCATTTGAGCCCAAGTGGTGATTGGAGGGTCACCTCTTGCTTGTCGGCACTCAAGGATTTGTTCCCACCATATGAGCACATAGTCTTGGAACTCAAGTGATGCCATAGCGATCTTCTTCTCTTCCTCATAGTTGTGCATACGAAAGATTTTGTCGACCTTCAATGCCCATGAAAGGTACTCTTCGGGGTCATTGCTTCCATTGAACTTGGGCATGGTGAATTTCAGCTTTCCATAGCGTTGCTCTTCATTGTGTTGTTGACGATGGTGATGATGACGCCCTTGACGTGGAGGGTAATCATCCCCATATTGCTCTTGGCGTGGAGGAAGTCCATGATCAACTTGCTCTTGTTGAACTCGAGGTTGAGGTGGAGCTTGATGAGCTTGTGGAGGAGCTTGAGGAGCTTGCCGTTGCACACGCGGTTGGTAGTTCCTCTCTTGGATTTATTCTTGAAGGGCTCCCTCTTGATTGCGCCGTTCGCGATTGCGGTTGGCGATGGCTCGACTTGATTCTTGAAGGGAACGTTGCGCCTCAAGAGCTTGCGATTCACGTTGTTGTTGTTGAAGACGTTGAGCCTCGGCGTCTTGTTCCTCTTGGTGTAGACGCGCTCATTCTTCCTCTTGGCCATGAAGCGTTGTCGTTCTTGAGCTTGAGAAAAAGCGACATGGTTTGAGTGAGGACGAGGGACTTGCTCATCGACTTGCTCTTGTGAATGCTTGTCGTGTAGCGGGTTGCGGTACGCATGACGGTCTTGACGCGCGGCTCGTCGAAGAGTGTTCGATGACGGTGTACTTGAGCCGGAGAAGGAGTCGTCGGAGTGTCGGCTTGAATGGCTCCGTCTTGAGTATGAAGAAGTGGAAGGAGGACGGTTTACCAACAAGGCCTGGATCTCGTCCATTCTTGCATCATTCTCTTGCTTGTGCACATCGAGCTTGTTGTCGAAGTAGTCCTTGGTTCGTTTCTCGTAGAGTCACAAGTCGGTGGTGAGGTTGTCGATGTGTTCATTCATAGCTTGTTGCTCTTGATGAAATGCTCGTTGTGCACCAAAGAGGTGGCTCTTGGTGACGTATGATGACATGTCGTCGTCTTGCTCGATGAAGAGTGGGTTGGTAGAAGTACTCGGCCTATCCATCATTCCAAGCAAAATGTGAGTGGTAGAAAGAGAAGAACTTATACCAATGTACCTTGACCGATGTTGACGATGAATCAAGTTCACTCAAATGCGGACAATGAAATAGCACTATTGGTACCAATCCTTGTCGATTCTCACACCTACACAAGTAAAAGCTTATGGTGGAGCTTGGTTAGGATGGTGGCACAAAATTGATTGCAATTGTTAGTTTGACTCAAAGATGTTGAAAAAGATTCGCAAATTCGCAAATGCAACAAGTAGACCAAGCAAGTAGTGGAACACGGAAACACACACGCAAATAGAATAATGGGATTGTGGAAACCAAAAGTGAGCCAAAATGTGGAGACCACGAAAATGCTCTTGTTGCACAATACTTGAGAGACGCTAGCACGAGTGCACAATACGCGGATACAGAGCTTGTGCACAACCTACTGGGCAAAAATGCAACGATCTCTATCCCAAGTATGCTATATGTATGGTATTTCGGTGATATGATCCCAGATGATTGGGTATGACAATCTTAATGTAGTATGATGCTATGGTGCTTGCTTATAAGCTCTTTGCTTATCTTTATCTTTTTTGCTTAAAAGCTTGTTTGGCTCTTTCACTATTGAGCTCTTTTCTCATGTGATACTTCACGAACCAAGATAGCAATTGTGTATGCGATGACAACTTTGTGACACAAGAAATGATATGCTATGTATGCTATGGTGTATGATCACGAATGTGCACAAGTCACGTTGCCGGCAATACTCAATGGCTAGTCTCGATGGGTAAGCGACGCAAAAGATGGGATATGATGGTTATCAATGCAATTGCAAGGTGTGACAAAGATGTCGTCCAAGTTACTGTCTGTAGCGAAGATGAGTAGTCGACAAAGATGAGCGGTGGTGATGTTGATGTCGTGCCGCACCTAAATAGCCGAAACACAATAGGACACGAGAAAGCACAACTCAAATTTTCGAACTCAAAGTCGAATGGTGGTACAGAGGGTATGTCCTTGGGGTTTGGCAGGTGAAGGTGGTGGTGGTGTAAGTGGGGGAGTGCGTAGGCGTAGGTGGTGGTGGTGGAGAACTGTAGAAAATGTAGTTTCGGCAGAGGAAGCCAGATGATCCGGGCCAGGAGTGATTCGGGCGCGTCCGGATGATCCGGGTCAGGTTCCGGATGATCCGGGCAGGTCAATCGAGCTCGGGAACTGCTCAGGATGAACTCGAAAACAGCTAAAATTTTGATGATTCCGCAGATTTTGGATGGATTTCGAGGGGGAGAAGGTGGGGAAAGGCAAGATCCACGAGTTAGACACCGAATCCACGGATCAAAATCAACAAAACATCATCAAAACCAACAAATCACAAAAAAAATTGGGGGGCTATTTTTGGTGGGGATTTTCAGATTTAGGACGAAATCAACAAAATCAAGCTAGAAAAAGAAGGGTAGGAGCTCCAAAAACGTGATCAATGTGGCTCATGATACCAAGATGATGTAGGGCAGAACCCTAGGGGCCGATCTTTCATGCTTGGAGTGGATCCTACGGGGAAACACAAAGAACGCGCGGAAGAACACGAGGGAAATCACGGGGAAAACGAGAGAAACACTCAACCGACAAGAGATCGATCACACAAGGTCTAGATCATTGAGGCATGAGTAACACGAGATCCAAAGTCAACAACGGATGATACACGAGTAATTGTTCTTCTCCATGAGGAGGTCTTGATTGTCTTCTCCGAATGGAGGCCTTGAATCCGAATGGATCTTCTCCGAGGAGGCACGGTCCCTCATGTGGAGTAGATCCGGTACGGATGAGCAGTGCTCTATCTCAAAATGAGCTATCACAATGCTAAGTCTTGAACTGAGGAGGAGTCCTATATATAGGCTAGGGGGGCCAAGGGGTACATGGGCTCAGCCCAACACACGCGCGCAGGCGCTGGCTGGATGATTCGGGGGTCGAGCCGGATGATCCGGGCTGGTCCGGATGATCCGGGTGGAGACCCGGATGAGCTGGAAGCGCGGCTGGTGGCGGTGTAAGTCCAGATGTCCGGCCGGAGGTCCGGATGTCCGGGCGGGGTCCGGATGATCCGGGACATCGTCCGGATGATCCGACTTCTGGTGGGAGCTTCGGGTGCCTTCGGTGCGCATTAGCCGGATCGTTTGGACCAGGGTCCGGATCATCCGGGCTCTGTCCGGATCGTCCGGGCCACCGTCTGGATCGTCCGGCCAGTCAGGGACTTGGTGCTTTTCCTCTTCGTCTTCACGCATGTCTTCCGCTTCCGGTTCTCCTTGCTTCCTAGCTTCTCCATGGTTAACTCCTTGGTACTTGAGTATGCATGGCGTTTCCGTTTGAGGTAGTAACCATGTCTCATGTGAATCGAAAGGGAGTTGTGAGAGGAGTGATGTCACCTCGGTTTCAAGAGCTCTTGCACGTGCTCGAGTCATAGGTCCAAGTGGTGTTGTAGGGGATGTAAATGCGTCCATGGGGATGATCGTGGGATGCTCCGCATCACTTCCCCAATGAACACAAGTCCAAACTTCTACCACGAGCCGATGGAACCTTCAAGGTGCTTGAACTCTACAACAACAATGCCTACAAGATTGACATCCCATGTGACAAGTACAACATGAGCGATATCTGCAACGTCAAGGATCTCTCGCCCTACCATGGTGATGAAGATTTTGATCCGAGGTCGGATCTTTCCCAAGGGGGGAGATGATGCGGAACAGCCTATAGTCATCCCCATGGACCTACCATCGTCTCATCAAGTACCAAAAGGACCAATGACACGAGCACGAGCTAGAGCTCTCGGGACAGAGGTGAAATCTCTCCTTAGTGATATTCCATATGATCCACTCGAGACATGGCTACTACCTAAGTCCGGAATGTTGTGCATGATCGGGTAACAAGAAGGCCCTCTCGAAGATGCATGTGATGACGGACAAGTCCCCAAGTTCATGGACGAAGAGGAACGATGGAAGGAACCGGAGAAGCCCCAAGAACCTAAACATTCAGCCCCAAGCCCCGGACATGCGGCCCTCAGAGCTTTCTACCTCAGCCGGCGCCCACCTGCCGAGACTACAGGGCCCGAACATCCGGCCCGACGCCCGGAAATCCGGCCCCTCCTATACAGAGAGCAACCGAAATGGCCAAGTTAGCACAGACATCCGGCCCGTCTCGAGCCGCCGGACATCAGGCCTCCAACTCGGACATCCGGACCCCAACTATCCGAAGAGCACCGAGACCAGCCCCGACCGTCCGGACATCCAGCGCCAGCCCGGACATCCGACACTTCGTGAAGGTCCGGACATTCGGCCCGACGCCCGGACATCCAGCCCCCTAGCTGCGCATAGTGTAATGGCCCGAGGCCATGTACCCCTTCGCCCCCAAGACTATATATACTACTCCTCCTCCCCCTTTCTAGGGTTAGCAAAGGATTAGCTCAATTGAGAGACAGAGCTTTGCTCATCCACTTGACACCTTCTTCATTGGAGTTCACGACTTCTACGGAGAAGATCCCCCAAGTAGATTCAAGACCCCTCACGAGAAGACCCCTCAAGACCTCCTCACGGAGAAGAACTTGCTACTTGTATCGTGCTTTGTTGATCGTGGATCATGTATCTCTTTGTGTTTCGAGGATCTAGCACATGTGTAATCGAATCTTGTTGGTTTGAGTGATTTCTCTCATGTTTTCCCCTCGTGTTCTTCGTAGGATCCACTCCAATCGTGAAGGATCGGCCCTATGGTGGAAACCCTACATCACATTTTCTGAAGTCTTGTTCTTCAAAGACAGACCCGTCGTCCTTCAATTCCAGGCATCCGATACCTATTTATTCGGGGTCATGTTCGGATTGCCATGCTTTGGCCCGACCTAGAGTAATAATGGCTCCGGCTTGGGTGGCTAACAATTTAAGCTCTTCAATTTGAGTCGGTGCCATTGAGAGTTGATCCAACACGGTTTTAATAAGAGTGGGAGGTTTCTTGCCACCAGACAAGGCCACAAGGCTCACAGCGTTCCATTGTACAACTGTTTTGTCAAAGAATAAGCCGCTTTAAGCTTCAGAAGCATGTTTTGACCAAGGCTGGCGCTTCTGGAGCCTGTTCAATTCATGCATAAGAGTCGTTGGGCGGTTCAAACAATTATATAATACGAATCATGAGGCGGTTAAAGAAATGTCAAAGCAGATGATGAGTTGCGTATGAATCTTACCAAAGATGGCGTCTAACATTTGAAGAATATGTTGCTTTAAGCCGGCTAACTCTTCAGTCACCGGCTTAAGCTCAGCTTCAGCATCTTCAGCTCTTTTATGCAGGGTAGCCTTGTCAGCCTCCCAGGAAGCTCTCTAAACATAAAACCCACTTTAATTTTTTCAATTTCTTCTGTTGAGGTTTTCATCTCTGACCTGGCTTTGGAAGTCTTTGCTTGCTACAGATTTATATTTATTCTTAAATCGCCGACTTGCTACTACTTCATATTTAATTCTGCCTAAAATGCAATAATGAGGCAATGCTTACAATGCAAGGAGCATGTTTGATGAGGTATAATTAATCAAG
Organism: Triticum dicoccoides; assembly: GCF_002162155.2. Lineage (NCBI taxonomy): Eukaryota > Viridiplantae > Streptophyta > Magnoliopsida > Poales > Poaceae > Triticum > Triticum dicoccoides. The sequence continues at coordinate 181,037,942 of NC_041389.1, forward strand.
TACCAAGTACATTCCAAGCAATATGCTCGGCACTTGGGGGCTAATGTAGGTTATTTTTATCTATAAGACCCGACTTATCTTGTTAAGTTAAGCCGGCCCTTGGGGGCTACATATTTGGATTTCTTAAGTGACTATAAGTCTCGGCTCATCTTGTTAAGTTAAACCGGCCCTTGGGGGCTACATATTTGGATTTCTTAAGTGACTATAAGTCCCGGCTCATCTTCTTAAGTTAAGCCGGCCCTTGGGGGCTACGGTTTGGAAATTATCATGAAGTCTCAAGCGTACACAACATTTTTTTCCTATACTCAAGACTTGGCGGCTATATAAATATATATGGAAAGGGGTTAACAACATACCTCATAGTCTTCCTTCATAAGGTTCACTAAGCCGGCTTCCACGTCAAGTATGGGGGCGGTTCAGATAACATGCATGGATCTCGCTCGCACTGAAGGAGGCATAGCTCTCCAGGTCCAGCTTCGCCTTGCCTTTTTCCAAGGAAGGAGATTCTTCCTTGGTACTATGCTTGGTCAGCATCGTGGAGGCCCGTGGCGCTGTATAACTCGTCCCAGTGATAATTACATTACCAGAGTTCTTCTCAAGGGGGATCTCTTAGGCTAGCTTTGGAGGAGTCATCGACTTAGGGCTCAGCAGGTCATGACTGACTACCTGGTTAACTCAGTATCCATTTGATCAGGGGTGGTAGCATCAATTGACGGTGGCGGGTCATTGTTAGGGTCTTCGGGGTCTTGAATGAGGGCCTCAGAAATTTCCGTTGTCTGCTTCTATGGTTTAGCAGATTTGGGATACTTTGAAGACCTACCCAACTTCTGTTTTTTGCCCGCTTTAGCAACACCTTTGCAACAAAGATACAAATTCTATGAGTATATCCTTACAAGATTATTTATGAACAAATGAAGATACTTACCCTTGGGCGATCTTGAAAGTAGGCACTTGGGTCCTAATATAGTCGCCGGATGACGGAGGCGTCCCCTGGTAATTTGAGTCAGAAGAATTACAAGGTTGAGGTATGAGGACGGCTAATGGATAAAGAGAGTTCGGGTCATGTGGCACCTCATTTCGATGCTTGCGAGGAGCAGGCGTGTTGGACCAGTTGGAGATAAGATCTTGGGATCCACCACTCCGGGTCAGGCATCTTGATTCATGTTGCTTTTTCTTAAAAAAAATTGGGATCCAAGTGGGCAAGAGGAGAAAATTTCACCTTCCGGATGACCCGCCGAATTTTCTTACTTGGTAAGGGTTCTAAGCCAGAGGAAATTGTAGTTACCTCTGCTCCATCTGCATGGCTGGCCTCTGCCTCTTCTTGAGAGGAATCATCGTCAATAAGTTGCATAAATAGAAGGCCAAGAGAATCAAGTTCTACCTCTGATGAGTCCAATTTGAAAAGATCTTGGGCCGTTCTCTTGCCGCGACAACCCGCATCACGGGATTTTTTTTCCCTTGCCCTCTTAGCTAGAGCGGCGGCGGCTTGTAGTTTCTTCTTCCAAAAAGAAGAGTTGGTCTGTTTGTACATGAGTAAAAGGATTAAGTGTTTGACATACAAAAGATAGACAAGTCAGATGAAGCGTATTCGAGACACTTACAGCCAGAGCCGGGTTGAGGGTGCAGAAAGGGTTCAGACCCGTTTAGTGCAGCTCTCCAATGATACACCATGAAGTGATTTAACCATATCATTTATTTCCTTTTCAGATAATTGCATTGGGTTGAAGCGTTGTGGGTCTTTGGAGTCACCCACATACTGACCCATGAAACCCCCGCTCTAGCTCAATGGCAGGATCCTCTAGGCGACCCAATAGCAGACCAATTCAGTGCCAGTTAACCCATTAGCGGTCAAGGCCCGGACCTTTGAAAAGTAGTGGCATATAGATCATGTTCTGTAACAGTCAAATGGCCTAGAAGTGGGGTGCTGGTAGGGAGCAGGTAGGGACGGTAACCCGGCAGGGGGTTTTCTTCGGCTGGGGAAGTGTCCTTGCAGTAGAACCAAGTGTTGTTCTAGTCTTTGGGGTGGCTCGGCAAGGCGGCTGAAGGGAAAGTGACATCTCTCCGCCTTTGAATAGAGACACCTCCAAGTTCAAGACTAAGCCCACCTGGCATCTCAGTTTGGCGGTTGATGTAGTAATAATCTCTGAACAGATCAATAGAGGGTTCTTCCCCAAGGTATACTTCACAAAATACTTGAAAATTGCATATATTAGAGATGGAGTTGGGGCCAGTGTCTTGTGGATGAGGATTATAGAAAGCAGAACGTCCCAGAAAAAATTTGACCTGGGCGGGGAGAAGCCACAGAGGAGGTGATCCGTGAAAACCACAACCTCACCCTCTTGGGACTGCGGGGGACATTCAGAGCCTGGAACCCACCAATGGATGACCTCTTTCGCGGGTAAAACCCCCAAGGTCACATAATCAACAAGCATGTCCTCTGTGACTCAGGACACAACCCAGTCGCAAGTGGTGGGGGACTTAGTCATGCTGAGTCGGAAGAGCAAGCTATAACCAAAGACAAGGAGGTGGCAGATTAATAATTACAATAGTAAGCCGCCTAAATGATCGTACAACAATTCAGTGATGATGAGTTGGATATAGTTAAAAGGCTATGCATTATGGACTATTGAAAGGATTGTGAGCCGCCCTAGCCATGGAATGGAGCAATTATCAGGTTATAAGTACATGGCGGGTTAAGTTGTGAAGGTATGATCCGACAACATGTCGGCGGGTTAAACAAGTCTTTGGAGTTCTGGGCAAGTTTGCAAATTCCTGGTTAAACCGGTCAGGTGCTGGCAGGTTATAAAATTGTTATTTAAGTTGCCTGAACAAAGAGCAGTGGGTGATATGTCTATGATGTCAGAGCTGTTAAAATTTTGCTAAGTGTTGAGCAAACAAGTTTCACAGGATGCGGCTATATTTACGGAACTGAGGCAGTTCAAAAAGAAGAACTATTTCTAAACCTAAGATACAACAAAGGAGAACTAGCGAGCTATGTATTGATGCAATAAGTAAGAAAGATTCATCTAAGGTACAAGATGGATATTGGAAACAATGGCCGCTCTAGCCGTACATACTTTTTGGATTGACTTAGGTTTTCTAGGCAAGAGAAGGAAGAACTTGGATGAACTACGATGAACTACGAACTCCATGAACTAGGGTATCCTAATGTGGATCTGAATGAAGGAAAAAAGATTACCTGAGGATCTGAGGGAAGAACGAAAGTGCGCTGCAGTTATCTACTTCGGTCAGTTTGACGCATCGGCCTTCGTCGGAGTCGCTGGCGAAGAACAGTCGGAGCGGCGGAGCACTTGTGCGGCGGGGGTCGCGACGAGGAAGAATAAGTGGATGTGAAGGGGGTAAAAGTGACAAAGGAAGCCCCCGTCCATATTTATAAGGGGGGGGAAGTGAAACAGTACAATGACAGGCACGGAAATCGAGGAAATATCATGATTATCTCGCCACTGGAGGCGTCTAGATTCTCAAACGACCAATTAATGCAAAAAGACCCGTTGTGATGTCATAGGTTTTTTATGGATTTATTTTGTATGACATCATGGTGGGTTACAACGATTCATTCATGGATAAACATTGGAAAAGAAGACTCGCCAATCCGAAGCAGTGAAGATCGACATGAACGAGTTTAAGTCAATCTAGGGCCTAATGTTGGGGATGTAACCCCGCGGTATGACCCGCCCAAAGGGGGTCGGGTTATACTGTTGGAGAGTCAATACAAGAAAGACCGAGTAGGTCCAAGATGATCAAGTAGGAAGACTGGTGGCGGCTTACAAGGTGGGCCTACTGAAGGCCCAAGACCTGGTGGTAAAATCATGACCCGGAAGGTGTGAGCCGCCACGATGGAGACTTGCCTAGCAAGGCAGGGCGAGTTAGAAACTGAGTTGGTCACGTTGTGTGTTCTGACTTATACTATTGTAAGCCCAGGACCTCGACCTGTGTATTAAAGGCGAGACCCTGCGACGGGTTAACTCAAGAAACAACCAATCGATAGCTAGGTCAAGCGATTCCACTTCCTTGTAATCGATATCTAATTAATACAACTCGAAGTAGGATGTGTGCTTTTACCTCGTTGTGAGGGGCCGAACCTAGGTAAACCTTGTGTCTTTTGTCCCGCTCAACCCCTTCAAGCTAACCTACGTTGCGATGGCTCCACACCTAAGTCCTTTCACAAGGGCATCTATCGTGATAAAACCACGACAACTTTTGTATGGCTTTCAAATGGTTTTCATGGACTAGCATATTGACCTAGTGCCCAATGCCAATTGCTATTTTCTGCTTGTTTTTGGTTTTGCAGAAAATCCATATAGAATGAAGTCAAAATGCAGCAAAACTTTTTGACGATCTTTTTTCGAACAAATGAGAGCCACGAAGCTTCTAGGAGGACCAGAAGAGCAACAAGGCCCCCACAAGCCACGGGGTGCGCCCGAGGGTGTGGCCATGGCCTGGTGGCTTCTGGGCCCATCTGAGCTCCTTCTCGCGTGATTCCAACTTTGAAAATTCTTATAAATAGGGAAACCCTCATAAATAACCGTAGAACTTCGACTCCGCCGCCACAAGCAGGATTCCATCTGGAGCCCTGTTACGGCACCCTGCTGGAGGGCGAATCATCACCGAAGGCCATCTTCATCATGCCGGACGTCTCCATGATGAGGAGGGAGTAGTTCACACTCGGGGATGAGGGTATGTACCAGTAGCTATGTGTTTGATCTCTATCTCTCTCTCTCTCGTGTTCTTGATTTACCGCGAGCTTTGTTAATATAGTTGGATCATATGGTGTTTCTCCATATCTATCTTCTTTTGATGAATTGAGTTTTTACCTTTGAGGTTTCACTATTATTGGATTGAATATTTTGAATTTGATAACACTTGATGTATGTCTTGCATGTGGATACCCGTGGTGACAATGGGGTATTCGATCGATTCACTTGATGTATGTTTTGGCACTCAACTCGCAGATTCCCTAGGTGACATTGGGGTAATGTATGCATAGGGGTTGATGCATGTTTTTGTCCTACTTTCTCCAGTAGAATCTTGGGGCACTATTTGACGTTCTTTGTGTTGGATTGAATATTATGAATCTAAAGTTGTTTGATGTGTATCGAATAATCAACACATGGATACTTGTGGTGATATTGGAGTATCTAGGTGACACTAGTTGGTTGATGTGTATCATATGGTGTTATTTACTATGAACTCTAGGGTTGTTTCTGACACTTATAGGAATAGCTCAATAGATTGATCGGAAATGATAACTTTGAGGTAGTTTCGTACCCTACAAACAATATTTTCTTATATTTTCCACTAGATAAGAACTTCGGAGTGATTCTTTGTTGCACATTGAGGGATTGTTATATGATTCAATTATGTTAGCACTGTTGAGAGATTGCACTGGTGAAAGTATTAACCCTAGGCCTTGTTTTCAAGCATTGCAATACCGTTTGTCCTTCGTTTTATCATCTGCTACCTTGCTTTTTTTATTTTCATATTAAAAAATGATATATCTACTATCCATACTACACTTGTATCACCATCTCTTCGCCAAACTAGTGCATGTATAGAATTTACCATTGTATTTGGTGTGTTCGGAACACAAAAGATTTCTTGTATTTGATTGCGGGGTTGTTTCAGAGAGACCATCTTTATCCTACGCCTCCCACGGATTGATACACGTTAGGCCATCCACTTGAGAGAAAATTGCTACGGTCCTACAAAACTCCGCGCTTGGAGGCCCAACACGAGTCTACAAGAATAAGTTGTGTACTAGACATCAAGATCTTTTCTGGCACCATTGTCAAGAGGTGAGTGCTTGAAGGTATATCTTTAGATCTTGCAACTGAATCTTTTAGTTTCTTATTTTATCACTTATTTGGTTTATAAAAGAAAAGTACAAAAAAAATAGAAGTGAGGTTGCCTCATATTCTTCATCTTTATAATGTGTTTCTTGAAAATGATGGATCAGAAAATTGTGCCAAAGTGTTAGAAGAATAATTCAATAAAATGTTTGGCATAAAATCTTTGAATAATAAGCATGATTGCAATGTAGCTAGTATGAATTATTTGAATATCCATGATACAAGTGATATGCAAAGCTGTAAGCTTGGGGATGCTATGTTTGATGAAGATGATATTTTTAGTCCCCCGAGTTTTGATGTGCAAACTTGTTATGACGATTGAAATATTTATGAAAGTAGGTTTGGAAGAGTGTAAACTTTAGATAATAATTATCCTGCTATTTTGGAGGGTTTTTAATCTTATTATAGTGATAAAACTGGATTTGCAGAGGTCATGCCTTTATTTAGTAATGATTCCACTATTTTGGAAGAGGTTTCAATTCATTATGACAACAAAGTTGCTATCTACGATGATTATCGTGATGACATGTATCCCATAAAGAATAATGATAACCATGAAATTTGTCATCACGATTTTAATGTTCAATTTGATAATGTCAATCAAGTATCTCACGATAGTTATTTTGTTGAGTTTGCTCCCATACTATTGATGAGAATAAATTTGCTTATGTGGAGAGTAATAAAATTTCTATGCTTATGAATCATGAAAAGAATGCTTCATGTGATATCTATATTGTTGAATTTATTCACGATGCTACTAAAAATTATTATGAGGGAGGAACATATGCTTTTACATATCTCAATAATACCAAGTTTCCTCTCTATGTGTTGAAAATTTTGAAGTTATGCTTGTTTGCGTTCCTATGCTAATTGATTCTTGCTCCCGTAAGTTGTTTGTCAACAAAATCCCTATGCATAGGAAGTGGATTAGGCTTAAATGTGCTAGTCATATGCTTCAAGGTTCTCTCTTTATGTTTAAATCTTTATCTTTTATGTGAGCATCATTGAAATCATCATGCCTAGCTAAGAAAACATTAAAGAAATGTGCTTGTTGGGAGACAACCCAATATCTTTACCTATTATTTTTGTGTGTTCACGTGATTAGGATACTGTAGTAATCATGTTTTGTAGCTTTTGTTTCAATAATGTGCCAAGTAAAGCCTTTGGGATAGTGTGGACGATAGTTGACTTGATTCTGCGAAAAACAGAAACTTTTGCACCCAGTAACAGAATTGTTTAAAATCACTGGTGCGTCTAAAAATTATGAATTTTTTGCACATGATTGAATATATCAATTTCCTACGTTTTCCTAATTTTTCAGAATTTTTGGATTTACAGAAGTCTGGTTATTGTGCATATCATTACAGACTGTTCTGTTTTAGACAGATTCTATTTTCTATGCATAGTTTCCTTGTTTTATAGTTTCTATGGCTTATATTGGTCAATATAAATTGTAGGGTACATCAGGAATTTTGTGAGAACAATTATGAATATTGTCTTGAGTGTACCAAAGTGGATGATTTGCTCTTTTTTCATACTAACCTATCTTATGAAGTTCCATTAAGTTTTGTGATAGAGGTGAGGTTCCCGATCTTTCGATGAGATGATAAATATCTATTTGGTGGAGTCAACTTTGACGATTCGATTACAAATGTGCATGACGTTGTGCCTTAGCAATCGCTAACCAATCTTCTGAGGTTACTAACGATGCCAGAAGCACGATCAACCTGACCACGAAGGTCTATTCCTGCAAGCAATCGAAGAACAAGCAAGAATATTATAATGCAGTCTGAATATTGCAAATATAGATGAAGTATTGATAAAGGTGGGATCCGAAAGCGGTCTTGGTCTGGTCATTGGACACAAATGAAGTACACGAAGTTGCAGTGGCTAACTTTTAACTAAATAAAAAACCAATCTAAATGGTGCCTTAAGGGCTATATTTATAGGGAGACAGAGGGGAATTTCATTCACCCTTGGCAAGGTGGGACTAAATTTTGGCGTAAGTCATTTTCCTTATTAATGGGGACTCAAGAAAACTGCCTATTAAGTGTATTTAAAAAATACATGGACCTATCCCAAAAATAAGGTGGTGCAGCACCAATAATAAGCTATGGACGAAATTTATGAAAGGATAGCTTATATATTTTTTTCCATCTTCCTTATGTCATCATGGTGGCTTCAAAGTCCGGAAATCTCCACTGTCTCCTCCGTTCTTGTTCTCTTCGCAGGCGCCTTCATCTCCATGCTTAATCATACTCCAATGTTTATCCTTCTTGTCCATGCTAAGCCCTTCAATTGTAAGCAACACAAATGTATCTAAGTTAGGCAGCATCATATTCTCATGAACATTAGATACACTACCAAGGAACGAAAGTACCTGATAATTTAACTGGCATGCATGAGCTCTAGTAATTGGTCCAATAGGTATAGTAGCTGGGGTTGTGGGTGTAACTGTGGTAGCCATGTCCTCATCATCCTCCCCTTCCTTAAACTAAGCCGTCCTCGGTGTTTCTTAATTTGAAATGTGGTTAACAAAAGAGACAAGGTGTACACACTATATATGTATAGGTCATCCATTTTTACTGATCTCAGTTGTAGCACATGTGACACTGTTATAAAAGATAACTCTTCAAAGGTCATGAAATATAAATCCAAAATGTTATTCCACAAAGTCAAAGGCATGAATATATTGCAACTCCGTTTGCACATATAAGTGAAGCCTTTTAATCATATCAAAAGGTTGGCTATGCTCATCATTAAACCATCCCAATGTTGGTGAATAAACTTTAATTGTTTCAAATTTACATGCTACAACATGCTGAAATAAGCAAACACGCAACAAGTCATTTGACACAGAAACATCACCAAGATTACAGGTCATATCAAAATGATTAAACATTGGCACAATTATTTTCAAATATATTTGATCCAAATCTAATTTATTGCCTGATTCACATGGTTCTTTCGCGGTTAATTTAATGGGTGAACTTCACATTGTTGGTATTGTAGTTGTGTGATCACATGGCAAAGTTCAATCATCAACATAGTCCTCTAAAACAGGTGGTGTAATCAAAGTAGCGGGTAGCTCATCACATGGTTTATTCAAATTAACAAGGCATTCATCATACTCATATGGAGGTGGAAGATCAATATCTTTGTCATTACCTTTTATGATCAACTCAGATGATGTAGGCACTCTCGGTGGTGATGTGTCACATGGTGGAGGTGATGTAATCCTGACAACAACGGATGTGGTTGTTATACTATGCCTAGTAGTTGAAGGAACAACCATATCGACTCTTGGAATTTGCACCTTGCACTTGTTCTCCTTGTGGGCAACACCTCGTTTTCTTTCCTGTTCAGCTTTGCAAGCATGACGAAACAAATCATCCATAGGATAACACTTTTCATGAATTAGTATTTCCTGGATGTCATGATGTAATCCTCCCCAAAATCTATCCGTAAAATCTTCTTCACTTTCTTCTAAAGAGGAATGCAACAAGATAGTTTGTAAATCAGCATAATATTTTGTTACGGTGTCACTACCTTGTTTTAAATGTTGCAACTTTTTAATCATGTCACGAGTATAATAAGCGGGAACGAATGTATGTCTCATCGCAAGTTTTAAATCATCCCAAGTAGTAGGTATATAATCAGGGTGTAACCGACAATATTCGCTCCACCAAACGGAAGCATAACCAGTGAATGAACCAATCGCGACCTTAACTTTTTTACGTTCAGCAAAATTATGGGAAGCAAATATATTATTTATGTCGAACTCCCATTCAATATATAAAGCAGGTCTAAAATGGCCATTAAATGGTGGTATAGAAACTTTAACCTAATCATGTGCAGTTGGATGCTTATGCACCTCTCGTAATGGTTGCGGTATTTGCTTAGGTGGTGGCACGTCTCCCACGATCGACAAACCCCATGAATTGACTCTGGATCCTATCATGATTAGTAGAAACAAGAAACAAAATCCAAAAATAATGTTCCTATGAACTACTAGGATGTGGTGATAAAACACTCACAATATAGCAAATATCAAAGTCTTACAAGTTCTTACCATGTAACAGGTGGTGACCGGTAACCAGATATGTCAAATAACTCCAAAACTTGGGTAAAGCGATTGCTGGGCGAATGTATGTATGCACTGTGTAGAAATATGAGGAGCTGGGTTGGCTTTTTATATATGGAAAAAATGCTACAACCACGTTAATTAATACAAGCTAAAATTTCGCTCAAAGTGGTGTGCGTTGGTCCTAGGCTAGACCGTGCTAGAGACGCGAGCCTAAGACACGGATGAGTTCACGCACTGAGCCAAATATGAATGAGTGTAAGTCGAAGATGAGAGAGGCCACAGCTGAATTTTTTTATAGAGAGAGAGGAACAACCAGATGTATTACTGATGATAGTGCCCACACTTTTGTTCTAGCAGTAAAAACCGATCAACTGTTTTAATGGCACTTCACCGATGCATGCACTCGTATGGTGTGCCAACTCTCTTATGCCCTTCTGTCTTATTTTTTTAATGCTTCAAAGATTTGGACCAAGCCATGTGACCAAAAGTTGAGCTGTACTCTTCCTTTATTCCTTTTCTTGCCTTCTTCGAAACAACCAACGGATCAGGTAAAACAAAAAGCACGATCAACAAGTCCTCCATTTTCCTTTTCTCTCTCTCTCTCTCTCTCTCTCTCTCTCTCTTCCTTTGTTTCTTCAATTTTGTCTCTCCTTGTTTACCATGGAAAGGACCAAGTCCGAAGCAAAAACGGATCAGAACTCTCTTTTTTTCAAGGAAACATACAGAATATGGGAATCTCCAACCAATTTTTGTGCTTCTTTTTTTCAATGGAACTTGTTTTCTTTTCAACTCTCTCTTAGGAAACGACCTTCCCCTCCAAAGAAAAGCAAATCTACATGGAACTCCTTCTTTTAAGCTGAGCGAAAAGAAAAATAAATCACAACCTATTATTTAGGGATTTCCAAGGGAGGAAGGATAATCTTAACCTTCTCTTTCCTTTTAAATCTCTTTTTCAAAGTCTCTCTCCCTCACATTTTGCACCCAGCAAGAAAATAATAATCAATAGACTATGTTTCCACTTCTCTTTCCTTCTCTCTCCTTCACTTTCATTGTGTTACTTTTCAGTTTTTGTCCTAGCCGATCCAATCTCTCTTTCTTTGATTTTTTTTGAAAAAAATCTCCAAACATGGAAACAACCAAATCTCCTTAATTGAAGTGGAGATTTATTTGCAAATACTTATCCCCTTACAAAAAAACAACCAACGCGGGATTACTTCCAAAAATGCAACATATCTGTTATGTTTTCTCTCTCTTTCTCTCCAAAAGAAAGAGATCTCACACTTTCCAACTATAGTATCTCTTCTCTCTCCTAACCTGATCTCCTTCTATTTTCTTTCTTGCCAATCTTTAACTTCCAAAGGAAAAAATTATGCAGTGAAACAAACCGATGAATACTTGCATACTAGTAACTATTTTCCTTGAAATTCTATAGCGGCAAGGGAAAATTGTGAAATCAAAACCAATCTGCGCTTTTTTATGTCTCCAAGATGAACAGTACACCTTTCTTGTACGTTGATCTCTTGCTTCGGTTCAAACTTCCTGATTTTTTATTCTCGCTCAAGCGACAAGATGAACTAGCACGTGATGGCGATGTACGAAAAAGTGGATGGATAATGGTGATGGACACTCTGTGGTAGTGGAAAACAACAATGAAACTAAACAATGATCTATGAAGACGTGGTGTGAAAAGACGTGACCAGAACTCAATACTCTAAAAGTTTAGAAACTGAAAACCAGCAACTCGACACATGATGCAACCAAAAATTCAACAACACAAAAACTTAGTGGAAAAATCAAAAAGGCTCAGATGGTCTTGGACATGGATGAACTGATCTATAATCTTTTTTTGGATTTTTCTTGGAGTCTGGGTATGAAGAACAGATGCAACCTAGACTATGAAAAACTAGAAAATCTCACCGAGGAACCTAAAAACTGATACCACTTGATAGAGGTGAGGGTCCCGATCTTTCGATGAGATGATAAATATTGATTTAGTGGAGTCGACTTTGATGATCCCACTACAAATATGCGTGACGTTGCGCCTTAGCAATCGCTAAACCAGTCTCCTAAGGTTACTGACGATGCCGGAAGCACAATCAGCCTGACCGCGAAGGTCTATTCCTGCAAGCAATCGAAGAACAAGCAAAAATATGATAATGCAATTTGAATATTCTGAATATAGATGAAGATTGATAAAGGTGGGGATCCGAAAGCAGTGTTGGTCTGGTCGTTGGACACAAACAAAGTACACGAATTTGAAGTGGCTAACTTTTAACTAAACAAATCCCCCATTCTAAACGGTGCCTTAAGGGCTCTATTTATAGGGAGATAGAGGGGAATTTCGTCCACCCTTGGCAAGGTGGGACTAAATTCTGGCCTAAGTCATTTTTCCTATTAATACGGACTCTAAAAACTTCCTATTAAGTGTATTTTGAAAATACATGGACCTAGCCCAAAAATAAGGTGGTGCAGCACCAATAATAAGCTATGGACAAAATTTATGAAAGGCCATCCTATATATTTCATCCATCTTCCTAATGTCATCATGATGGCTTCAAAGTGCAGAAATCTCCATTGTCTCCTCTGTTCTTGTACTCTTCACAGGTGCCTTCATCTCCATGCTTAATCATACTCCAATGTTCATCTTTCTTGTCCATGCTAATCCCTTCAAATGTAAGTAACACAAATGTATCTAAGTTAGGTAGCATCATATTCTCATGAACATTAGAAACATTACCAAGAAACGGAAGTACCTGATAATTTAACTAGCGTGCATGAGCTCTAGTAATTGGTCGATACGTCTCCATCATATCTATAATTTTTGCTTGTTCCATGCTGCTATATTATCTGTCTTGAATGTTTTACAATCATTTAATAACAACTTTATATCATTTTTGGGGACTAACCTATTAATATAGTGACCAGTGTCAGATGTTGTTTTTTGCTTGTTTTTTTACTTTGCAGACAATCAATACCAAACGGAGTCCAGAAGCAGCAAAACTTTTTGGAGAATTTTTCTAGACCAGAAGACACTAGATGGGCCAAAGAAGTACTAGAGGGGGGCTCCGAGGGGAGCACAACCCACCAGGGCGCACCTGGGGGCCCAGGGGAGCGGCTGGGTTTTGCCCACCTTCGTGGCCTCCCGTACCGCCTCTTCGCCCTATAAATCCCCAAATATTTCAGAAACCCTAGGGGAGTCGACGAAACACAATTCCAGCCGCCACAAGTTCCAAAACCACGAGATCCAATCTAAACACCATCACAGAGGGGTTTATCATCCTCGTTGGTGCCTCTCCAATAATGCGTGAGTTGTTCATCATAGACCTATGGGTCCGTAGGCAGTAGCTAGATGGCTTATTCTCTCTCTTTTGATTTTCAATACAATGGTCTCTTGGAGATCTATTTGATGTAACTCTTTCGCGGTGTGTTTGTTTTGATCCGATGAACTTTGAGTTTATGATCAAATCTATATCCATGAATATTATTTGATTCTTCTTTCATCCCGTATATGCATGATTATTTATAGCCTCATATTTCTTCTTCGAATATTCATTTTAATTAGGCCAACTAGATCGATTTTTCTTGCCATGGGAAGAGGTGTTTGTGATGGGTTCGATCGTGCGATGTTCTTTCCTAGTGACAGAAGGGGCAGCAAGACACGCCTGTATCGTTCCTATTAAGGATAACAAGATGGGTCTATTCCTACATGAATAGATCTCGTCTACATCACGTCATAGTTCTTATTGCATTATTCCATTTCTCGATGAACTTAATACACTAGACTAGATAGCGGTCGATGTGTGGAGTAATAGTAGTAGATGCAGGCAGGAATCGGTCTACTAATCTTGGATGTGATGCATATATATTGATCATTGCCTTGGATATCATCATAACTATTTTATTTTCTATCAATTGCCCAACATTAATTTGTTTACCCACCGTGTGCTATTTCTTGAAAGAAGCCACTAGTGAAATCTACGGACCCGGGGTCTATTCTTCATCATGTTTGCTTTCCGATCTATTGTTTGCCACTTTTATTTTCAGTTCTATTATTCCAAAAACCCAAAAATACCTTGCTTCAATTTTATTTGCATCTTTTATTTCATGTTTTGTCAGGATATATTTATCCAATCTATCACAACTTTATCCAGTCAACTTGACAATTTCTGGCCCCGTTACCCGAAGAAGGGATTGATAACACCTTATATGCGTCGGGTTGCAAGTATTTGTTCTTTGTGTGCAGGTACCGTTTACATAGTGTTGCTTGGTTCTCCTACTGGATTGATACCTTGGTTTCATAACTAAGGGAAATACCTACTGTAGCTGTGTTGCATCATCCCTTCCTCGTTGGGGAAATACCGATGTAGTTCAAGCGACATCCTAAGCAATTTCTGGACACGTTGCCAAGGAGACATCATCAACATCTATCTGGTTCCTAATCACAAATCTCCTCTCCTTGAAATTTACATTATTTGCCATTTTCCTCTCGTTTTCATCTCCCGCACTTCACAAAAATTTGCTATTTTATTCGCCCTCTTTTTCGTTCGCCTTTTTCCCGTCAGATCTGTTTTTGTTTGCAATCTTGTTTGCGTAGTCACGATATCTCAAAGGAAATATGATGATGTTCCTTACCACAATGTTTTGCTTGAGATTGAAAAAAGTGTTGGGTTCTACAGTAGGGAGCGTCGACTGCAAATTAAAATTTTTATACAAGCAAAACATCCAGGAACATGCTACGGGAGATGGATCACAGATTGTTACCACTAGACGCACAGTGTCGTGCAGCGGAAGAAGAGTTGGGGCAGCGCATCCGCATGGATCGTCTCCGCCTCATTCGATCTCCCTCGAGCAGCCGGTCGTCGGTTCCCACTTACAAGTTCGTCGGAGGGGCGCAAGTGCACCACCTCTAACGGCATCCTCGCGTGCAAGAGGAACATCATGCGGCGGACTGCTAGGTCCGATCACACAGTCGGCGTGGAGGTGGCTATTTGCAACACATGCAAACCCTAGACAGCACCGAATCGATCAACCAAATGAGTGTGCCGCACCTCCACTTTATATAGGCGTCCGTCGCGGGCTCAACACTTGGGCCTCGCACGGACCCTAAAGCCCAAAATCTGTTCAGCCAGAATCCGAGTCCGATTAGGATGATATCTAACTTGTGGAGTCCGATCCGGCCTCACAGGTTCCTTCCCTTAAGCGTGCGACCCCTTAGGTTCAAGTCGGCTTGGTCGCAGGTCGGATCACCTCCGACATGCCTGGCTAGTAGCGGCCTCTAGCAAAGGAGTGCCGACCACCAAGCAAACAATGAAGCCGGTTGGTGAACCTGTACATCAAACTTCCATTCCTTTTGGCACACGATATATGTTGTCGGGATCAAGGCAAGTCTGTCATCCTTGTGCTAGCCCGACCTCTTTCTCGTTCCAGTGATGTCGACCACAAGCTGGATTATCTCATAATCTTTGTCACATGGCTATTCTTATCCTGGTCGGATTACACGAGGGTTCCAGAGTATATCTCTCCTGATCGGAGGGGCAAATCCCATCTTGCCCAACCATGTCTTGCAGCATGGGTCTGGACAAGCCAGAAACCTACATTTGTAACTACCCAGTCAGGGAGTAGCGTTTGGTCGGCCCAAAGCAGGTCTGTCACCATCCCGAGTACATGCATCAGCTCAGGTCTTAGGACATAGAACTTATGTTGTACTAGAGACGCACAAATGACATTTCGATGCGTCGCATAGTTGGGTTTATCCGACTCGGACCTTATCTCAACTCAGATCCGACTATGTCGTATCCGACCAGATCCTTCCAAGTCCATATTATCCGGTTAGCATCGGATGCTCCATGGCTAGTGATACCAAGCCATGGACCGTGTCATATGCTTGTCAAGTCAGCTGCTTGTCCACACAACCCTTTTGACTAGGAACCTTTTAGGATAGTAATCATACAATGCATAGTCCCACAAACAAGTCACGTACTTGCTGATATACATCATTGATAATGTCCAGGGACTATCTTTATTCATAAACACATAGGAAATATCAGCATACATGATTACCTCTAGGGCATATCTCCAACAAAAAGTACCAAGGAATATATGACTACACAATTTGAGCAAAATAAGTATTTTACTGAAGAACTTAAGGAACACTCTGTTGTGTTAGATGCTATAACAAAACAACTTGATGATATTAGTAGAGAAGTATGTAATCTCCAATCCAAGTATTTTTTTGCTGAAAATTTGCTACAAAAATGTCAGGACCCAGACTCAATGGCACACCAATCTAGCATGTAACACCTCATATCACTTTGCGGCCTCATGCACGGTATTCCCACGGGTGTCGCATTACCAGGCCCGGGACCATTTGCGCCTTTTGGCACACGTATATGATAGTGTCGCTAGCATCCATATGACAAGGAGCCCCGGCTGACATAGCTAGTCGTGAACCCAAAGTGGCACTAACTTACAGGGACAGGCATACATGACCCAGCAACGAACGTGTCGGTCATCAACGAGTGAATCCGGGCTGTAGAAACTGGGCTAGCAGGACTCTAGTAAACTGGGCTGTAGCAGGCTAACAGGACTCCGGTAGACACCGTGTGACATTTCCCCGAAGGGACAGACACAGGAACGTAGAAGGACACATGCCGGCCAGCCTAAGTGTTCCAGAGTAGTAGCAAGCTACCAAGGCTCAGTGGAAGCACTAAGAGACATTTCCCGGTAAGAGAGGCTACCAAGGATAAACAAGTAGATAGTCAGATCCCACACATACCAAGCATTTCAATAACATACACACAATATGCTCGATATGTGCAAATACAACATGGCATCACAGCATGACTCTACAACTCAATTATTTTATTCAATAGGCTCCGAGGAGCAAGATATTACAAACATGGGTCTCATGACCCAACATTCAGAGCACACAAGTCAAAGCACAAGCGGAAGCTTAACATGTCTGAGTACAGACATCTACAAATGAAAAAGGCTGAGAAGCCCGACTATGTACCAGATCCTGGCGAGGGCACAACATCGCAGCTGAGGTAACAAGCTAAATGTCGAAGTCCACGTGGAACTACTAGCGAGATTGAAGTCTCTCTTCAAAAACATAAATTAAGCAAACGTGAGTACAAATGTACTCCCTCCGTCCCATAATATAAGACGCTTTTTAACACTAGTGTAGTGTCAAAAAACGTCTTACATTATGGGACGGAGGGAGTACCCAGCAAGACTTACATCAGAACTAACTACATATGCATCATTATCAACAAAGGGGTGGTGGGGGTTAACTGCAGCAAGCCAGCTTTGACTCGATGGCTATCCTGAACTACGACTGCAAGTAACTCTTTTGAGGTGGCGCACACGAGTCCACATATTCACCATATCAATACACCACTATGGATCCGCTCCCGTCTCCCTACGAGAGTGCCATCCATAGCACTCATGCTTAACTTGCGTATTTTAGAGTATCGACTTTCACTTGTCTATGAACTATACAGGCAACCCAGAAGTCCTTTATCGCGGAAACGGCTATTCGAATAGATAATGTTAACCCTGCAGGGGTGTACTTCTTCACACATGCTTTCACCACTTATCGCCGTTTACATGACATGTACTGGGCAACCTTCAAGCGGAAGCCCAACGAGGGTTTCGGCCATGACCTGACTAACCACACAAGTCTCTCGTCTAGGTTTATCGCCTATTCGGGTTCCATCCGCAAGGGGATCCGGCCGGGGTGTCGCTCACGGCCCTAAAAGATGTGTGCAGGGTTCCCAAGCCCACCTCGATGGGTGGATCTACGCTTGGTACACCGTGCCATGGTGCCTAGTCTTCCCCAAGCCCACCTGTATCGGGTGCCAATTGGTAGACTACTAACACTACCTACAAACACCAGAAACTAGTTGCAACTCCTAGACAGAGATCATGTTGATTAATAAGTCGAGAGGGGTCAAGTTACCGGAACCCAATGGGTGGTAGTAAATGTTCATGGATCACAAACACAGAACTTAGTTCCTGAGGATGGTTTCAATGAGACAACCCACCATGTACTCCTACATGGCCTCTCATCGCTACCTTTACCAAACCGTGTTCACACACTTAGCTCTCAACAGTAGGACATGTTCACCACATTCCAATTCATCCCGATGAATCAGACCTCACACAACTCTAAGCAATAGCAGGCATGACAAACAAGCATGAATGAGTAGGCACATCAGGGCTCAAACAACTCCTACTCATGCTAGTAGGTTTCATCTATTTACTGTGGCAATGACAGGTCATGCAGAGGAAAGGGGTTCAACTACCGCAGCATGTAACAGTTGAATCATTGTTGTCCTAATGCAGTAAAAGAGTGCAGGAGAGAGAGAGAGTGGGATTGTATCAGAATGAACTAGGGGGTTTTTCTTGCCTGGCACTTCTGAAGATAGTATAGCTCTTCATCGGTGTCATCGAACTCATCATCGGAACACGTCTATCGAGAGGGAACAACACCGGCAAACAGAGAAGGAACACAATCAATGCAATGCAACAATATGATGCATGAATGTGACATGGCAATATGCTGTGATTTGAGCTCATGCACCTAGAAATGATTTGAATGGAGTTGGTTTGAACAATAGGTTCAAATTCAAACTCCGTATGTGGATATTCAAATGACATTTATATGATTTGTCCTAAATAGCAGCTATAAGTTGTTCTAACATGCATGAAAATGGCACAGTTGGGTAGATTGGATTTTTCTGATCATTTTTCACATATAATTTATCTCATTTGGAGTTATGGTTGAATTTATATGAATTTTAGAAGTTTTGGGCATTTTCTGGAATTTCCTGGATTAATAAAAAATCCAAAAAATCAATTATTGCATCAGCAGTGCATCAGGGTGACGTCAGCAAGGTCAACAGGGCTGCCCCGGGTCAAACCTGACCAGTGGAACCCACTGGTCAGTGAAACAGACTCAGCTACAGAGGCTAACATGTGGGACTCTGTCAAAGCTGAGGTGGCATGGTCAAACTAGCGGTTGGGGTCCATCCTGTTAAATTAATACTAAGTATTTTGTAAGCCAGTTAATTAACTCTGTGGGACCCACTGCTAGTGACACGGGGTTGTGATTCGTGCTAACCTAACCCGCGCCACGTCAGCGAACGGTGTTCAGCCGTTGGTGACCACATCCCGCGGCGGTGGCTCGCCGGCATTGCTCGGGACGGCGCTACAGAGCATTGTTTCGCTCGTGGTTTGCGGCTATGGTGAGCTGGGAGACTCGCGCATCCAGCTGTGGCAACACCTCAAGTCAGGGTTGACTAAATCGACGACGGCGACAACTTTTGCAGCGGCCGGAGTTCGTGCAAGCACGGACTAGACGCAGGGATGCGTTTCTGGGTGAGCTAGTGTGTGCGGTAGGCTCCTGGGAGCACGCGGAGTGTGGTGGTGTGCTCCGCTACAAGCTGCAGCGGCTGTAGCCACGACGGTGACATGGCTGTGTGGCGGCGAGCTTCAGGCACGGCGGCATTAGCGCTAGAGGACGTGTGGGGCGACAGGGATAGAGGAGAAACGAAGAGGGGCTCACCCCGCGTCGTTTGGAAGCATCAGCGAGCTCGGGGGAGGCCGGACGGCGACGTGGCGTTGCCGGCGATCTCGGGCGCTGGAGGTTGAAGACGACTGCGATCGCGGCGTTGCATGGCATTCCGGCTGGCTTCCTTCTGTGGAAAGTCGTAGAGCAGAGTGGTGGAGCTGCTGGGCATACTAGCCGGATGAGGGGGACTCAGTGGCCACGGCAACGGTGAGCGGCGGCGACGAGCTCCGCTCGGTGGGTGAGAGAGGGAGCCAGAGAAGGGGGGAGGCACGGGAGAGAGTGAGAGGGCCTGGGATGGGTGCGTGCCGTCTCCAGGGGTGTCGAGGCGCAGGCAGGCAGCCTGGAGGTGGCCGACGTGTGGCCACGCGCGGCGGCACACGCGCTCGCCACTGAGCTGCTTTGGGGCGAGGGGAGGAACACGACAGGGAGGAGGAGGTGGGCTGGGCCGGTTGGTGGGCGCCATGTAATCCTTCTCTCTCTCTCTATTATTTGTTTTAGTTTTCTATTTCTTTGCATTTTGTTTTGATTTGATTTAGAACATCAAATCATTTTGTAAACTTTCTGTAAATTGTTATGTGAGCTCAAAACTAGCCCAAGGTCACATGCAACTTACAAAAATATTTGAAATTTATTTCTTATATATTAGAAATAAATCCAACTCAAATATGTCATTGATTTAATTCAAAATGCCCTATATAAATATTTCTATGATTCCAAAAATATTGGTTTGGATTTTACCTCTTACCAATATTTCATAGAATAACAGGAATATTTTCTTGTGCTCATTTGATGTCTTTTAAATGTTGATTACTTTTAGAAGGTTTCTGAGGTTTTGGAAATTCCTCAATTCAAATTTCATTTGAATTTAAACATGATGCTCACAAGGAAGCTAGCCTAGGTCAGACCAGAACTAGGGATGTGACAACTCACCCCCACTAAACAAGAATCTCATCCCTAGATTCAAGACGTGAGGTAAGAAGGCAGATGGGAAACAAAGCCAACACAATCTTCTCGATCCAACTGCACTTCTCAAAGATGTTGATTCATTGCTTCATATTGATCTTGACGTCTTTGCTTTCGAGATCTTCATCCAACACGATGATGACAGAAAGAAATTCTATCGGAAAGGATCGTTGCAGCTCTTCATACCAAGTTAATGGCAATTCACAGACGATCGTTTGAAGGAATTCGAAGGAATGGCATACTCAATTTTGGAATGGAACTATGGTTATAGATCAATCGACAAATGGAAGGCACAATCCAGTTCATACCAAGGGTATAACCTATTGACTGAGCGTGCTCTCAAGAACTTGAGCATTTCCATATTCATCAGGGTCTTACCAACATCCGTGTCGAGGATCCTGGCAACACATCATACTACCATGATGAATAGTGATGGACGATGCAGCTACAAAGGAGGACATCACTTTCTCAGATTTTTCCTTAGCAATGCCAAAGAAGCAAATCTGGATGATCGACCGAGAGACATTTAGCACTCCGCTTCTAATGTTCTCCTTGATGTGCTAGCGTAACCCATTCATAGATATGGTTTGGTATCTAGAACATCAAGTAAAAGGTCGGACTTTGGGAGCAAAAGAATCCATAGGGAGTAACTACTGGAGTAAATCCTACGAAATCCTTATGGGGAGGTGGCCAACTTCCTCAATCAAGATACTACAATAATAGGTCTTCCGGCTGGGTGTGTTGGCCACGACATCCACTTTACCGGGTTACAGAGAGACCAATATAATAGTTCTTGGGAAATGTTCCAACCATCATATCTGCCTGAGATTCAGAACTGGTTGGGGTCAGGACATTCCAGACTAATCAAGTCTAGAAAAATGAAAGTTTGCAACACAAGTTGATTAGATGGCGTTGCGAGATTCTCGGGAAATGAGCTACGATAGCAAGCTCCAAAACATGAGCTAGTTCTGCTACATACAGGTGAACACACTATCCCAGACAAGCATGGCCATGTAGTAGTCTTATGATAAAACACTACCGAGTTTAGGTGGGGAACCATCAACGATGATATCGAAGTCTTGTGCATGAACTAGTATTCGCACATCAACTCCTTTTCCTTGAACGAATCAATCAGTGGCTTGGGGTGACATGGAATACATATGGGATGAAGATTGCAAGTCTCCAAACCACAGAATACTCTGCACATATGCTTGACTTACTTGGGATGATTCCGAAGGAAGCAAAAATAACTTTCTCGAATTCACGACGGCAACTTGCATCAAATGCACATGAATTAGAGCAAGTCACCTCTTCCATCCAAGCATATGCTTCAAGAATGGAACACGAAGGTAATGCTTATAGAAGTTTCCAATACTGGCTGGATGTTCAATACGGATCGTGGAGAAGATAAAAATGTTACTGATGGGCTCAATAACAATTCATATAGGTTTCCATATAAGTGGAATTCCACAATTATGTGAGCTAGGTGATAGCATTGGTTAGACCCAAAGATATAATGGTGTATGCTCGGGGAAACAACCACGAGTAAGACAACATTACGAACATCGTTGGTTCCGATTTGATTTGGCGATAACCCATACCCAAATCAAAGATTGGACAAGATGATAGATCCATTAATTGATCACGAGGGTCAATCAATGAAAATACCATCTTCCTTCAATACGCACACACAAAGATATCCCTTGGAATGAACTGAGTTGGACAAGCTTTTATCTTCCAACTCTCCAAGTTGTTGTTTAGCTTAACCAACTAGCTCAGGGGTATCCAACACAGATTCTTGGAGAAGGGGTGGGTTACAGGAAAACCAACTTGATCACGAACTCAACATAGCGGTCAGGTGACAACCTGGTGATACCTCCGAGAAGATATTCGGAAAATCACGAACCACCGGTATGTTACTAAGCTCGAGAACAATCTTGCTTTCCAGGGCAAGACAATGTGATCAAAGAGTCAGGGATTGACACAATCCTAACTTATTGATCGAGGAGTGCACCAGAAATAAGGACTAGGTAGCACAATCTATCTTAGAATGATGATTCAAGAACCAACATGCTAAGAATGAGGTTATTGTCCATTTAACTACCAAGCAACGGAGTTGCTAGGAGTATAGATTTCTCACATCACGGTTCACTTCTCGGCAATTCGGTTGCGACAACATGGAACCGAGGAATGAATAATGATGGCGAGAAGTATCACTACGTCAAGAATTCCTAAGAGAAGGTGCAATTCTCATGACATTCCTGACATAAAGTGGGTAATACTTCAGGGTAGAACAGACCAAAAGCTTGATTACATTTTGATCTGCGGAATACAACTGCTTTGACCCAATCTTGGATATGGATGAGGTACTGGAGTTTGTTTCTCCTAGTCATTCCGGAATGGAATGGCTTGACAGACCACAGGAGTAAAAGGCATCGATGAACACGAATGCACAACCACTCCTGACTGTCAATTGATAGACGAGGGCCAGAAAACAACTAAAGAGGGACAATCCCAAAAGAACATATGATTTTCTGAGTTGTGGATGCATGGACTAGCATGTCGAACGAGTTCAACATATTTCTTCCGGATAACCCATGCAGAAAGGTTGAACTGGCAGAGTCGCAATATAGAATGGAGAACCCATCGAGAGCACTTGTTTTGTGATCTTTTGATCCAACAAACTTCTGCCATAAGTGGTTCATAGTATTTGGAAGAAGGAAATACCACGGACCTCGAGGACTAATGAAAAGGTTACTAATATCCTAAAGGAACAAGCAAAGAGTATCAACATGAGGTAAGTAGGGTGAGTCTCGGGTTCAAATCCCAGGAATAGAATGCCTACTAACTAAATGGCATCACGGGATGCTTCTGAGAATAACGGCCAGATTCATCACACTGGGAACACAAAGCATGGCTAGGGTACTAGGTGATCCTCTAAGACACCTAGGGTCATAATAGTACCTCCAACATATATGTCGAGGCAGCAGAGTACCTCAACTCACCGATTAGTGTGGTTAACCTGGCCCAAAGAAACATCGGGAACGGAAAGGGGGATTTGCAAATGCATCAGACTATTTAGAAATCTAGGATGACTTGGACAGCATAACGGCTGTAAATGCTCGAAAAGATTTTGAGACATCCTACAAAATGGTGGCATAACCACTCGATCATCATAATATAAAGGTTTTGAGATCAACTATGAATACACAGAGATAGTAGGAACTGAACTGAAGATTGAATTCACCAATCTTATAAGTCTACGGATTAGTAACACGTGGTCCTAATAGAAAGAGAGAAAGCCTAGTTCCTTAACCCCGTAAGAAAGATAAGATGACTCGGATTAGAAGGCATAAGGTATAAGGAGTAAAAAGAGCCATACATTCCCATCCCACAATCAATTCCCTTATATAACTAAAGAATTTCTAGACTCAACTTCGATCAGTTTGGCTTGGTAATCCTACAGGCAGTCAGGCTCTGATACCAAAGCTGTTAGGACCCCGACTCAATGGCACACCAATCTAGCATGTAACACCGCATATCACTTTGCGGCTTCACGCACGGTATTCCCACGGGTGTCACCTTACCAGGCCCAGGACCGTTTGCGCCTTTTGGCACACATATATGATAGTGTCGCTAGCATCCATATGACAAGGAGCCCGGGCTGACATGGCTAGTCATGAAGCCAAAGTGGCACTAACTTACAGGGACAGGCATACATGACCCAGCAACGAACGTGTCAGTCATCAACTAGTGAATCCGGGCTGTAGCAACTGGGCTAGCAGGACTCCGGTAAACTGGGCTGTAGCAGGCTAACAGGACTCCGGTAGACACCGCGTGAAATTTCCCCGAAGGGACAGACACAGGAACATAGAAGGACACATGCCGGCCAGCCTAAGTGTTCCGGAGCAGTAGCAAGCTACCATGGCTCGGTGGAAGCACTAGGTGACATTTCCAGGTAAGAGAGGCTACCAACGATAAACAACTAGATAGTCAGATCCCACACATACCAAGCATTTCAATAACATACACACAATATGCTCGATATGCGCAAATACAACATGGCATCACAACATGACTCTACAACTCAAGTATTTTATTCAATAGGCTCCGAGGAGCGAGATATTACAAACATGGTTCTCATGACCCAACATTCAGAGCACCCAAGTCAAAGCACAAGAGGAAGCTTAACATGTCTGAGTACAGACATCTACAAATGAAAAAGGCTGAGAAGCCTGACTATCTACCAGATCCTGGTGAGGGCACAAGATCGTAGCTGAGGTAACAAGCTAAATGTCGAAGTCCACGTGGAACTACTAGCGAAGCTGAAGTCTCTCTTCAAAAACATAATTAAGCAAACGTGAGTACAAATGTACCCAGCAAGACTTACATCAGAACTAACTACATATGCATCATTATAAACAAAGGGGTGGTGGGGTTTAACTGCAGCAAGCCAGCTTTGACTCGGTGGTTATCCTGAACTATGATTGCAAGTAACTCTTTTGAGGTGGCGCACACGAGTCCACATATTCACCATATCAATACACCACTATGGATCCGCTCCCGTCTTCCTACGAGAGCGCCATCCATAGCACTCACGCTTATCTTGCATATTTTAGAGTATCCACTTTCACTTGTCTATGAACTATACAGGCAACCCAGAAGTCCTTTACCGCGGAACGGCTATTCGAATAGATAATGTTAACCCTGCAGGGGTGTACTTCTTCACACACGCTCTCACCACTTATCGCCGTTTACACGACATGTACTGGGCAACCTTCAAGCCGAAGCCCAGCAAGGGTGTCGGCCACGCCCTGACTAACCACACAAGTCTCTCGTCCATTGACGGTGTCCTGGACTAGGGGGTACTCACCACGTCGTCTCCCGATCAGTTGGATTGGGCCGAGGATCCCCATGGCCGTATACTCATGGGCCAGTCCGGACAGTTGCCACATACAAGGAAGATTCCACAAGACTTGGCGATCAAGACAAGGACTCCTCCCCCATCGGCGTATTCGGCTAGGACTCTTGTTATCCTAGGCCTCTGGTGCATTATATTAACCGAGGCCGGGCTAGTCGATAGATATACAACAACAATGATACCATAGGCTAGCTTCTAGGGTTTAGCCTCCTTGATCTCGTGGTAGATCTACTCTTGTAATATCCACATCATCAATATCAATCAAAGCAGGACGTAGGGTTTTACCTCCATCAAGAGGGCCCGAACCTGGGTAAAACATCATGTCCTTGTCTCCTGTTACCCTTGATCCTAAGACGCACAGTTCGGGACCCCCTACCCGAGATCCTCCGGTTTTGACACCGACATTGGTGCTTTCATTGAGAGTTCCGTTGTGTGATCGGCGAAAGGATCAATGGCTCGACTGCAGGTCAACTGCGACGTCGGCTTCTTCGTCACCAGCTCGACTGGTTACCTTGGCTTGATCGAGGATTGCGCCCTACCTCCGATCGTCATGTTCGGATGAAGGCTTTCATCAACACCAACTCCGATCTCTATCAAGATCATGGAGGAGTCATCCATGGAGCTCGGGGGCTCAACGTCAACATTGCCCTCAGGCGACCGTGCTTTTTTTCTGGACAACAAACTTGTATCCGCCGCCACCGCCTGCTCGAGTGTCGCCTAAACGATTACTTCGGTGGAATTATGCGGAATTAAGTCGACAACAACCCTGCAAAAATTTCGTCGAGTTCCGATGGAGGAATCTCCGGCATTCTCCGATATACCGGAGCCCTGTCGAATCTGGACGAGAATCCGGACAAGTTTAGGGCGTGGTATCCAGCGTCTAGCTTGGATGTCCTTTGGAGGATCCAACCGTTGATTTTCTGCGGAATTCCCTTATCTACCACCTGCCAAAAATTCAGCTTGATCCGACCGTCCAAACTCCGGGAAACTTCCGATTAGTGCATCATTTTTTGAAGGAAGTTTTGTATGGGGTATTGTGTTTTGTTCCCGAACACATCTCACTAACTTTAAGATCTTTTGAACATGATCTTCAACATCATGCTGGTGTCAAACCAGTCCGGCAATATTGCTCCATGGCTGCCGACCTGTGCTAGACACGTCGTCACTTTGTTGAGCCAAGCTCAACTTCTTCGGATCATCATCTTGGCAAGCCGAACAAGAGTCCGGCATCGCGAAGGATAAATCATCACCAACATCGCCGCCCCACGGATTACACGGAGCGGGCATACCGGCATCGCCGCACGGTCGCTTCATCAAGCCGGCATCGACCACGTCACGACCTGCATCGGCAGGGCCGCACTATTGCTTCTTCAAGCTGGTGTCCATCACGCCGACCTACTTCAACATCTCGGCTGGACCGGGGGCTTCGCCATCCCTTCATCAACCTACTCCGGACACTTCAGCGTCATTAGCCGACCAGGCATGGGTGCACGGATCGAGTCCCAATTTTGGGAATCACCTTCCTTTGGATTGCTACAACAAATAAACCAGGTGCTATTAATCCTAGTATTTATTTTTGCTCGTTTGGGTTAAATTTTTCCCAAGGAATTATTACTCTGGTTAGTCATGCATATGTACACAGGTCTATCAAATGGTGGCCGCATTATCGACGGTCGCATGATGGTTCGATCAGTTTCCGTACACAGTTCGGCGAACGCCGCACCCGGAACTCGGACCGACCTGTGAATCCAGGCTTTGCCACACCTTTATTGCATTACGCCGACGACCTGCATCGACATCGACTCCGGCGCTAGGCCATATTTCTTTTACTACTCACTTTGCATAAATTATTTATTATGCAACATTTTTTTAAATTCCTATTATTACTATTATCCCCGGTCTGCACTATTTTTTGTGCACAGGAAAATGATCCAGCCGGACTATATCCTTTGACGTCACCTCGGCTGGACGGGGGGCTTCGTCGACACTTCATTACCCCATGCCAGGGACTTCGGCATCACTCTGCCGTCCTGCATTGACCATGCTATGTCACCACTTCACAGTGTCGAGCTCTTTGCTCCGCCACCTCCGGACCGGCTTGGGGGACGGAACCTTGTCCCGTATCAAGCTCGGACCGCATCGTCAATACCGAACACATTAACCAGCTAAGTTGCCTTCATGCTCAGAGTTTTAAAATTTCTAACTTGTGTTCGGTTCGACCAAGCATTATACTTTCTCGGAAAAAAGTTGCTTGTAAAAATCTTCTTGTCGAAACTTTGTTCGCACACACTTGATGCGCTACCCACGCTCATTATACCTGGGGGCTTCTTTAACATAAGGTTATTAATTCGGGCTCTATGCCCAATACATGTGTCGCAGTTCCGCATGTACCTTTTATTCACCATTATATGCATCGATATGACTTAAGTTTTGGCCAAGCTGGGTTGCCTGGCTCCTGTGCTTACCCCTACGTTCCCGATTGTTCAGCTAGGTGGTAAAGGGAGCACCTCTGCGATTGTTACTGCCGGGTCAGCCAGATGTGTACCTCAGACTGGGTGAAGCCGAAAGCTAGCGTTCTTAAGGGAATACTCGGTTGGTGAACTAAAAGATGATTTCTTACCTATTTATTTACCTGCCCCCAGATGTTTTTCTGCTCTTTTCGCAGTCCGGACATGCACTTTAGGGCATGCCTCCCAGGGAAAGGAACCCCTAACGGAACTATTCTCCCTGGAAGATGTTTCTTACTAACCATGTAATATAACATAACTAGTTGGGCACTTGTCTGATAAAGCACTAATACCCCTACGCCTGGCCTCCACGCATGCCCCGGTTTTTATAACCGTGAGGGTATTCGGACACACTACGGACTATTGGGTCCAGAGGTTGAAGCAAAAAGGTCCGCTACGACAAATGATCTACAATCTGGCTAGAAGGCATTCTACATGTCACCTTACATTATCAACTTTTACCCAAGTCACTTGGGGGCTCTTATGTTTATTCAAGCCGTTTCATACTAAGTGTTTCTCTTCCTAGCCGTTGCAAAGTTTTTATTATTATTTATCACTCCTTTTTTTCGACACAAGTGTGCGGTCACTAGCCGGGGAGCCTAATTTCTCTCTCAAAGCGGCTAGAGTTTAGTTCGCTAAACTGGCCTAGTGATTTATGACACCGACATCTAGTTCGCTAAACTGTATTGCACTTAAACTCCTTCAAACTTCTTTGAACCAAGGTGATTTATGTCACCTCGGATAAAGTCCGGCGTTGGAGCTCGGATAAAGTCCGGCGTTGGAGCTCGGATACAGTCCAGCGTTGGAGCTCAGATATATAGTCCGGCATTAGAGCTGGGAAGCAGTCCGGCATTGGTGCTCGGCTGCAAAAGATACCTCGAATGCAGTCCGGCGTTGGAGCTCGGACGCAAGAGGACGTTGCCGCCCGGGAACAACTTGAAACCCGAGGTGTGGCATAAAAATAACAAGGCATTGATAGAGGCCGGAAACTTAAAGGGGCTCCTCGGATACCCGACGTATAAACTCGTCGAATGCATTTCGGCGATCCTCAAGATCGAATATGAGAAGATTTGTTGAACCAGTTTTCAAGACCGACGACCGAAGATGAAGAACAGTTCGGAAGAATCGAGGAGCGTCCCTAACTTGAAGACCGGTTCAGGGGGCTACTGACGGTGTCCTGGACTAGGGGGTACTCACCACGTCGTCTCCTGATCAGTTGGATTGGGCTGAGGATCCCCATGGCCGTATACTCATGGGCTAGTCCGGACAGTTGCCGCATACAAGGAAGATTCCACAAGACTTGGTGATCAAGACAAGGACTCCTCCCCCACCAGCGTATTCGGCTAGGACTCTTGTTATACTAGGCCTCTGGTGCATTATATAAACCGAGGCCGGGCTAGTCGATAGATATACAACAACAATCATACCATAGGCTAGCTTCTAGGGTTTAGCCTCCTTGATCTCGTGGTAGATCTACTCTTGTAATATCCACATCATCAATATCAATCAAAGCAGGATGTAGGGTTTTACCTCCATCAAGAGGGCCTGAACCTGGGTAAAACATCGTGTCCCTTGTCTCGTGTTACCCTTGATCCTAAGACGCACAGTTCGGGACCCCCTACCCGAGATCCGCCGGTTTTGACACCGACATCCATGTTTATCGCCTATTCGGGTTCCAACCGCAAGGAGATCCGGCTGGGGTGTTGCTCACGGCCCCAAACGATGTGTGCAGGGTTCCCAAGCCCACCTCGACGGGTGGATCTACGCTTGGTACACCGTGCCATGGTGCCTAGTCTGTCCTAAGCCCACCTATACCGGGTGCCAGTTGGTAGATTACTAACACTACCAACAAACACCAGAAACTAGTTGCAACTCCTGGACAGAGATCATGTTGATTAATAAGTCGAGAGGGGTCGAGTTACCGGAACCCAATGTGTGGTAGTAACTGTTCACGGATCACAAACACAGAACTCAGTTCCTGAGGACGGTTTGAATGAGACAACCCACCATGTACTCCTACATGGCCTCTCACCGCTACCTTTACCAAATGTTGTTCACACACTTAGCTCTCAACAGTAGGACATGTTCACCACATTCCAATTCATCCCCGATGAATCAGACCTCACACAACTCTAAGCAATAGCAGGCATGACAAACAAGCATGAATGAGTAGGCACATCACGGCTCAAACAACTCCTACTCATGCTGGTGGGTTTCATCTATTTAGTGTGGCAATGACAGATCATGCAGAGGAAAGGGGTTCAACTACCGCAGCATGTAACAGTTGAATCGTTGTTGTCCTAATGCAGTAAAAGAGAGCAGGAGCGAGAGAGAGGGATTGTATCGGAATGAACAAGGGGGTTTTGCTTGCCTGGTGACGGTGTCCTGGACTAGGGGTTACTCATGTCACATCCCTAGCCTTGCTATGTACTTGGACTAGCTTGGTTGTTGCATCATGTCTAAATTTCTTTTAAACTTGAAATGGGGATTGTTCAAACCCTAGCACTAAATCAATCCATCTAGGCTTGATTAAAATCTTTTCCAATAATCCCAAAATGTCCCTAAGAAAAGTTCATGATTTCTGGTTAAGGTGAAAACCTCTCCCAAAAATGATGAATATATTTCTAGGTCATCTTTGGATTTTTGAATTAACACAAAGTATTTGACTTGGAGCCGTTTAAATGCTATATATATTTTAAATGGTCCAAATATTCTGAAGTTATTTGTGGAGCCCTGAAATAATTCAGTTAACCTCCAAAATAATTTTCAGAATTATCTAAAATGATTTAGTTCCTAAACTAAATCAGAACAAAGAAAACAAAATAGAAAAAGAAAAACAGGAAAAGGAAAAGGCTTACCTGGCCTTACCTGCAGCCCCACCTAGCGCCCCATCCGGCCCAGCCAACTGGCCCAGCCCACCACCGCCACCCCTCTGTCGTCTTCCTCCCAGCGCTAGTAGGCAGGGAGTGTGGTCGCCGCGCGCGCGCCAGCTCCTGCTTCCACCGCGACGCCCCGACTCTTCTGAGAGCGCCACGGAGACGCCACGACACCCCTGGCCTCTCTCTCACTCTCCCTGGAACCTTCCCCCTCCTCTGTTCTCTCTCTTGCACGCATCCGAGAGCGGCCGCCGCTGCCGTTCGCTGCCACCGTGCCCAGAGCCACCCGCTCACCCTTCCGCCATGCCCAAAGGCTCCACCTCGACGACACGGAGCCTCAAGATGAAGCACGCGCCCGCGGGACGCCCGAAGCGACTCCATCATCTTCATCTTCGCTGTCGGCCGCCGGAGATCCCCCTTGCCGCCCCGACTACTCCGGACCGTCTCCGAGCTCGCCGACCCCCTTGTCCGACTCCCCATGAGCCTCTGCCCTTGTCCATCTCTCTCTCCTTCCCCGTAGGCCGCCGTAGCCACCGAACCACCTACGCCCGAACCCGCCGCCGCCCGCGCTTGTCGCCGGCGTGGCCCCGGTTACCTAACGGCCCCGTGTGTGTGTTCGTTGTGCTTATCACATCGCGTAGAGGCTCTTGAGCGCATTAGTTCGTGCGTTTGCACGCTGCAGCCGCGTTCCCGTGCACCCCTGAGCTCCAGCCGCCGCCTGGCTCGACGCCGGCGTCATCTCCGGCCACCCGCGCACACACCGCCTGCACCACTCGACGCGCGAGTCCATCAGCAGCACGTAGCGCATCTCCGCCGTCGATTTGGTCGATGGAGGACCAAACCCGAAGCCCGCCGCCGCATCTGGCCTCGCCGGCGGGTTGACCGCT
This sequence comes from Triticum dicoccoides, assembly GCF_002162155.2. NCBI lineage: Eukaryota > Viridiplantae > Streptophyta > Magnoliopsida > Poales > Poaceae > Triticum > Triticum dicoccoides. The sequence continues at coordinate 181,069,627 of NC_041389.1, forward strand.
TTGACCGGCGGGGTTTGACCCCGTCTACCCAGGGGTTTGACCCCTCTCTCTCACTGACAAGCGGGCCCAGGCCCCTTATTAATTAGTGTTAGGTTTAATTAGTGTTAGTTAACTAGTTAATTAGATGATCCACTGACACGCGGGCCCCGCACTGCCGACAGCTTAGTTAGGGCTAATTTAGCACTAATTATGTCAGTTAGTTAACTGAGTCACTGACCAGTGGGTCCCACAGGTCAGGTTTGACCTGGCCGATCCAGTTGACCTGCTGACGTCACCCAGACGTCATGCTGACGCAGTTAATCTTTTTCTGAATTTATTCTTATATAGGAAATTCCAGAAAATCTTGCAAACTTCAAAAATTCATAGAAATTCAACTGTAACTCCAAATGAAGTAAATTATATATGAAAAATGATCAAAAAAATGCAATCTATCCATCTGCACTGGTATCATGCATGTTAGAACACATTAACCTTGCTGTTCAGGTGAAACAAGTTAATGCACTAATATAACCTCTTAAAATGGTTTTGCATTTGAATCTTTGGTTCAAATGGACTCATCTCAATCTGTTCTAGCTTGCATTAGCCCAAAACACATTCATATTGCCATGTCATAGCATGCATCATATTATGCATTGCATTGATCGTATTTCTTCTCTGTTTGCCGGTGTTGTTCCCCCTCGGTAGACGTTGTACCGACGTTGTGATCATTGACACTGATGAAGACTCAATGCTATCTTCAGAAGTGCCAGGCAAGCAAAACCCCCTTGTTCATTCCGATACAATCCTACTCTCTCGCTCCTGCTCTCTTTTACTGCATTAGGACAACAACGATTCATCTGTTATTTGCTACGGTAGCTGAACCCCTTTATCCTCTGCATGACCTGTCATTGCCATAGTAAATAGATGAAACCCACTAGCATGAGTAGGAGTTGTTTGAGCCCTGTTGTGCCTACTCATTCATGCTTGTTTGTCATGCCTGCTACTGCTTAGAGTTGAGTCAGGTCTGATTCATCCGGGATGAATCGGAGGAGTGTGAACATGTCCTACTGTGTGTGAGCTAAGTGTGTGAACACGATTTGGTAAAGCTATCGGTGAGAGGCCATGTAGGAGTACATGGTGGGTTGTCTCGTTGAAGCCATCCTCAGGAACTGAGTTCTGTGTTTCTGATCCATGATTCAGCTACTACCATACATTGGGCCCTAAAATATGACCCCGCTCGACTTCTTATTCACCCTAGTCCTCCGTCCAGGAGTTGCAAGTAGTTTCTGGTGTTTGTAGCCTACTAGAGGTCGTGGACAGCGCTGACCGTGGGGTGGGCTGTGATGCGGTAGGTACGTGGCCGGGTACACCGGGAACCCGTTAGGTGTCTCGGAACCCTGTTCACATTGTTCGGGGCTGTATGTGGAAACCTCGGCCGGACTCCCTGCGGATGGAACCTGAATAGGTGATAAACCTGGACTAGAGACTTGAGTGTTTAGGTAGGTCGTGGTCTACACCCACGTCGGCTTTCGCTTGAAGTCTGCCGAGCACATGTCGTGTGCAGACGCTAAGTGGTGGAAACATGTATGAAGAAGTACACCCCTGCAGGGTTAACATCATCTATTCAAATAGCCGTGTGCGCGGTAAAGGACTTCTGGGTTGCCTATAATAGTTCATAGACAAGTGAAAGTGGATACTCTAAAATACGCAAGATAAGCGTGAGTACTATGGATGGCGTTCTCGTAGGGAGACGGGAGCGGAACCATAGTGGTGTACAGATATGGTGAATATGTGGACTCGTGTGCGCCACCTCAAAAGAGTTACTTGCAGTAGTAGTTCAGGATAGCCACCGAGTCAAACCTGGCTTGCTGCAGTTAAACCCCACCATCCCCTTTGTTGATAATGATGCATATGTAGATAGTTCTGATGTAAGTCTTGCTGGGTACATTTGTACTCACGTTTGCCTATTTTATGTTTTTGCAGAGAGACTTCAGTCTCGCTAGTAGTTCCACGTGGACTTCGACGTTTAGCTTGTTACCTCAGCTACGGTCTTGTGCCCTCGGCAGGATCTGGTAGATAGTCAGGCTTCTCAGCCTTTTTCTTTTCTAGATGTCTGTACTCAGACATGTTTGAGCTTCCACTTGTTCTTGACTTGTATGCTCTGAATGTTGGGTCGTGAGACCCATGTTTGTAATATCTCGCTCCTCGGAGCCTATTGAATAAAATACTTGAGTCGTAGAGTTATGTTGTGATGCCATGTTGTATTTACACATATCGAGCATATTGTGTGTATGTTTGAAATGCTTGGTATGTGTGGGATCTGACTATCTAGTTGTTTATCCTTAGTAGCCTTTCTTACCGGGAAATGTCTCCTAGTGCTTCCACTGAGCCATGGTAGCTTGTTACTACTCCGGAACACTTAGGCTGTCCGGCATGTGTCCTTCTTCGTTCCTGTGTCTGTCCCTTTGGGGAAATGTCACGCGATGAATACCGGAGTCCTGTTAGCCTGCTACAGCCCGGTTCACCGGAGTCCTGCTAGCCCAGTGCTACAGCCTGGATCCACTCGCTGATGACCGACACGTTTGATGCTGGGTCATTGATGCATGTCCCTGTAAGTTGGTGCCACTTTGGGTTTACGACTAGCCATGTCGGCCCGGGCTCCTTATCATATGGATGCTAGCGACACTATCATATACGTGTGCCAAAAGGCGCAAACGGTCCCGGGCAAAGGTAAGGCGACACGCGTGGGAATACCGTGCGTGAGGCCGCAAAGTGATATGAGGTGTTACATGCTAGATTGATGTGGCATTGAGTCGGGGTCCTGACAACTCACCACGTCGTCTCCCAATTGGTTAGATTGGGCCGGGGACCCCCATGGCCGTATACTCACGGGCTAGTTCGGACAGCTCCTACCGCATACAAGGAAGACTCCACAAGACTTGACGCCCAAGATAAGGACTCTCCTAAACCCTAGGCCTCCGGTATCTTATATAAACCGAGGCCAGGCTAGTCAATAGACAATCATATATTCATTACTACAATCTCGTGGTAGATACATGTATTCTGTACTACACCCATATGAATACAATCAAAAGCAGCATGTAGGGTATTATCTCATCAAGAGAGCCCGAAGCTGGGTAAAACCCCGTGTCCATGTTACCATCGCTCCAACACGCCTAGCTTAGGACCCCTACTATGAGATACACTGGATATTGAACCGACATTGGTGCTTTCATTGAGAGCCTGCTAGGTGTCATCGTGTTGTGATGGATCTTCAACAGACTCCAACTCAGGTGTTATACTTTCTGTTTATTCCATTTTATACAGATCAATTCTTTTGCAAAAGCATCGCTGCCGCTCTGTGCTATTTTTTCCGCAGATCAGATTTGCCACCGAGCGTCTAGAGCAGCGGCGGTAGGAGACATGGCGGCCAAACCCTGCGCCAGCACGGGGGAAGTCCGACAGCGCTAGGGATGCATCACACCCAGCTACCCGATCGGGGCCAGGCCAGTATGCTAGCCCGACAGCAAAATATGGGATCTCCCGTAAAAAAAACCCTACATGCAGGGTAATCCAGCAGAGGACCCGCGCAGTAGTAGTACTGCCGACCTCCAATCCTCCATGCGGAACAGCACGCAAAGGCTGACAAAAATTCTGACCGGCAGCGACACAAGGATTTCCACACTTGAATACCCAGGCCTGCAATCCGGTCTACATTGTTGTCGCCGTTTCAAGGCGATCTGATATGTCGTCGCAGCCCCGCGCGCATTGCGTCCATAACTTGGGCGACCCTGCGAATTCGGATTTTCTCACCTCGTCGGGCCGATGCCCTGTGTCGACAACAACCTCGCGCCAGGCCACATCTATTTAATTATTTATTTTGCATAAATATATTTTGTCCCAGCTAGATCTGTTCCACACACGGAGATCACGTGGCTGCTACATCACATGAAGATCAAGTCATCCTGATAAAGGACTAGTACTTCCTACGTTGGCTGGATGATTTGTGCTGCGCCATGCCCGAGACACCAGTTTGACTGGCAAACAGTGTGGCTAGTTTTGCACGTACAAGTCGGTATGGAGGAAAACCGCGTTCACGACATCTAGCACCAGCACGCGGTCATCGGTCCACACCAACATGGACCCGTCCATGTCGACATCTCCCTTGCGCTACCCTGTTGAACATCACGTTCTATTTTTCCTAATTACTTGTATTGTATATATTTTTGAATATATTTTTCGCCGGTTTGTGTGATTCTCCTGTGTAGATTTTTCTGCGACTAGTTACACTTCGGCACATCGTCACTAGATTGATGCAATGGCCTGGTCGTTAAATCCGGACAGCTTTTGTACTGTCATCATCACCATCGTCTAGTGGGTTTACGACCTGCACAGACGTCTCCACACCACCACTCCACCGAGCCGACCTCGGCGCCCAGGCTATATTTCTTTAACTATATACCTCCTTATATTAATTAAGTGGAATTTTTTATCATCATCATTTTATTATTATTACTTCCACTATTTTATGTCTGTAGGTAATCAACTTAGACTGCGTCATGCGGTCACTTCGGCAAGCCGACGACGTCATCCCAATCGGCGTAAATCGGCGCGCGCGATCACCTTGTTGGTTGAATTGCCATACCGACATGATCTGTTGCCTCTGGGACTTCGGCATCGTTGAGAGAGCTCTACCTCATTGAGTGTTCGGCACACGGGCCAAATTTATTTTATTACTCACTTTGCATAAATTATTAATTATGCAACGATTTTTTATTATTATTACTATTATCTCCGGCTTGCACTATTTTCTATGCACAGAAAAATGACCCGGGTTGGGCAGCGCTATCACCTCGGCTGGACCGGGGCTTCGTCATCACTTCATTAACCCACACTAGGGACTTCGGCGTCATACCACCGGCCTGCTCCATCGCCTCGGTCGGACTGGGGGGTTACACCTCGCCATGTTGGCCGTGCTTCGTCGCCACTTCGGAGTGCCGAGCTCTCCGCTCCGCCACCTCGGGACCGGCTTGGGGGCTGGGACCTTGTCCCACATCAAGCTCGGACTGCGCCATCAATGTTGAACACATTAACCAGCTAAGTCAGTTTCATTCTCAAAAACTACCAGCTTTAAATTTTGTTCGATTCAACCAAGTATTATACTTTTTTGGCAAAAAGTTGCTTGTGAAAAACTTCCTTGTCAAAACCTTGTTTGTGACGCACAAATTCAAATACCTCATTTAACCGGGGGCTTCCTTTATGGAGCCTTTCCTCTTGCATATGAGTATACTTGTACGGCTTCGTTCCTTATTCGTGTATTATGAAACAATATGCACCATGTTGACTTAAGCGATTTGCAAGCTGGGTTGCCTTGCTCCTGTGTTTACCCCTACGTTCCCGATTGTTCGGCTAGGGAGTAAAGGGAGCACCTCTGCGATTTTCACGATCGGGTCATCCGAGCCGGACCTCAGACTGGGTGAAGCTGAAAGCTAGCGCTCTTACTGTTTTCAATAATGGTCGGCACACAACGGAACTCATGAGTACAAAAAATCTATTGCACAAGTCTCACACTAATAATGAGCAACCGAAGAAAGGTATCGGTGGGGGTACTATTTTCTTCAAAGATGCTTCTTACACTTCGTCGGTAATATAGCATAAGTTCCCTGAGCGCGCTTTGTCTATTACAGCCTTATGGCCAGATTGCCTGGTTATCGGAAACATCGTTGATATTCTCGACGGGTGGAGTACATAACACTTTTCGGTCCTTGACTAAAGAGGGAGAAGCCGACGGTTGGTTAAGACGCGTATAAAGTTCGGGTGAACACAGATATGATACAAGTACTTCGGTACATACAATCATTATACATAAAATTCTTTTACCCAAGTCACTTGGGGGCTCTTAAATTTATATGAGTTGTTTTATAATAAGTGTCATTATTTAATATACAAGGGCTGCCTTCCGTAATCATCTTATAAAGCCATAAATATGCATCAATTTGACTTAAGATTTTGGCCAAGCTGGGTTGCCTGGCTCCTGTGCTTACTCCTACGTTCCCGATTGTTCGGCTAGGCGGTAAAGGGAGCACCTCTGTGATTATTACTGTCGGGTCATCCGAGTTAGTACCTCAGACTGGGTGAAGCCAAAAGCTAGCAATCTTAAAGTATCAGTCAGCAATGACGGAGGTGAAAATTTTGGTTCATTAATACCATAGTGTTTGGGAACTTTCCCCGAACTAAATCCTCAATATTTTCTCCTCCATAGATCGGAGGCGAGGTTCCATGATCATGGTTGGCATGACAACCCAAATAAAGGAACCGATAGCAGGATTATTTTCTCCGGAAGATGTTTCTTACATTATAAAGTAATATAACATATCTCTCTGCATACCTTTGTTTATAAAATCGTATGGCCGGATTGCCTTGTTTGTCGTAAATCTTTGCCCTTGTCAAGGCTTTATAAAGTGGGACAAACACTCCCCGGCTGCAGGGCGAGGAGGTTGAAGCCGATGATCGGTCAACAAAGTTTTGTACAATGCGGACTCGAGTACTAATGATGTAGAGTACTTGAGTACGTATAATCATTACACATAATTTGTGATTTTACTTCGGACATCGATCCTTAATTCGGCCACCCCTGCCCACATTAAGGCTTGGGGGCTACTGGGCTTCGTGCTTATCATTTACAAATATTAAAGGGGTACATCGATCCCCTGATCTGGTGTTGCCACCCAACCAGTGTCTCAAGGGCTACTGCATTGACAATCCAATGCAGAAAATTTAAAATTCAATATAGTTTTCGAGCAGATTATTATCCTCAGGTTGGTCGGCCGCACCAAACCTGAGTCTCGAGGACTTTGCACACCACGTTTCTATCCCTAAGTATGTTGCCGAGCTGGGAATTGATCCTCAGGCTGATTTTATGAATCGACTTGAGTCTTAGGGCCTACTAGGGTCAACAGTTTGATTTTTTTTCCTTCAGGTGCATCCCGGATATTACGCCAACACGCACCTTGAGGGCATTTCCGGCATTAAGCTCGGCTAAACTCCTTCAACTTTTTTGAACAGGGTGATCTATGGCACCTTGGATATAGTATAGCGTTCGAGCTTGGACATAGTCCGGCGTTGGAGCTTGGATGCAGTTCAGCGTTGGAGCTCGGATGCAGTTCAGTGTTGGAGCTCGGCTATAACAATACTCCTCAGATACAGTCCGGCGATGGAGCTCGGATACATTCCGGCGGTGGAGCTTGGATACATTCTGGCGTTGGAGCTCGGAAGCGGTCCGGCGTTGGTACTCGGCTGCAAAAGATACCTCGAATGCAGTCCGGCATTGGAGCTCGGATGCAAGAGGACTTTGCCGCCCGGGAACAACTCCAAACCCGAGGTGTGGCATAAAAATAACAAGCCATTGATAAAGGCCGAAAACTTAAAGGGGCTCCTCGGATACCCGACGTGTAAACTCTTTGGATGCACTTCGGCGATCCTCAAGATCAAAGATGAGAAGATTTGTTGAACCAGTTTTCAAGACCGACGACCAAAGATGAGGAACAGTTCGGAAGAATCGAGGAGCGTCCCCAACTTGAAGACCGGTTCAGGGGGCTACTAACGGTGTCTCGGAGTAGGGGGTACTCACCACGTCGTCTCCCGATTGTTTAGATTGGGCCGAGGACCCCCATGGCTGTATACTCATGGGCCAGTTCGGACAGCTCCTGCCGCATACAAGGAAGACTCCACAAGACTTGGCGCCCAAGACAAGGACTCTCCTAAACCTTAGGCCTCCGGTGTCTTATATAAACCGAGGTCAGGCTAGTCAATAGACAATCATGTATTCATTACTACAATCTCCTGGTAGATACATGTACTCTGTACTACACCCATATGAATACAATCAAAAGCAGCATGTATGGTATTATCTCATCAAGAGAGCCCGAAGCTGGGTAAAACCCCGTGTCAATGTTACCATCGCTCCAAGATGCCTAGCTTAGGACCCCTACTACGAGATACACGGGATATTGAACCGACACCTGGCACTTCAGAATATAGTATAGCTCTTCATCAGTGTCATCGAACTCATCATCGGAACACGTCTATCAAGAGGGAACAACACCGGCAAACAGAGAAGGAACACAATCAATGTAATGCAACAATATGATGCCTGAATGTGACATGGCAATATGCTGTGATTTGAGCTCATGCAACTAGAAATGATTTGAATGGAGTTGGTTTGAACACTAGTTTCAAATTCAAACTCCATATGTGGATATTCAAATGCCGTTTATATGATTTGTCCTAAACAGCAGCTATAAGTTGTTCTAACATGCATGAAAATGGTACAAATGGATAGGTTGGATTTTTCTAATCATTTTTCATATATAATTTATCTAATTTGGAGTTACGGTTGATTTATATGAATTTTAGAAGTTTTGGGCATTTTCTGGAATTTCCTGGATTAATAAAAAATCTAGAAAATCAATTATTGCATCAGCAGTGCGACAGGGTGACGTCAGCAAGGTCAACAGGGCTGCCCCGGGTCAAACCTGACCAGTGGAACCCACTGGTCAGTGAAACAGACCCAGCTATAGAGGCTGACATGTGGGACCCGGTCAAAGCTGAGGTGGCATGGTCAAACTAGCGGGTAGGGTCCATCCTATTAAATTAATACTAAGTATTTTGTTAGCTAGTTAATTAACCCTGTGGGACCCACTGCGAGTGACACGGGGTTGTGATTAGTGCTAACCTAACCCGCGCCACGTCAGCGAACGGCGTTCAGCCGTCGGTGACCAGATCCCGCGGCGGTGGCTCGCTGGCGTTGCTCCGGACGGTGCTACAGAGCATCATTTCTCTCGTGGTTTGCGGCTACAGCGAGCAGGGAGACTCGCTCATCCAGCGGTGGCAACACCTCCCACCGGGGTTGACTAAATTGATGGCAGCCGCAACTTTTGCGGCAGCCGGAGTTCGTGCAAGCACGGACTAGATGCGGGGATGCGTTTCTGGGCGAGCTAGTGGGTGCGGTAGGCTCCTGGGAGCACGCGGAGTGCGGTGGTGTGCTCCGCTGCTAGCTGAAGCGGCTGTAGCCACGACGGCGACATGGCTGTGCGGCGGCGAGCTTCGGGCACGGCGGCATTAGCGCTAGAGGACGTGTGGTGCGATGGTGATAGGGGAGAAACGAAGATGGGCTCACCCCGCATCGTTTGTAGGCGTCAGCGAGCTCGGGGGAGGCTGGACGGCGATGTGGCGTTGCCGGTGATCTCGGGCGCTGGAGGTTGAAGACGACCGCGATGGTGACGTTGTAGGGCACTCCGGCTGGCTTCCTTATATGGAGAGTCGTAGAGAGGGGTGGTGGAGCTTTTGGGCATACTAGCCAGACGAGGGGGACTCGGTGGCCACGGCAACGGCGAGCGGCGGCGACGAGCTCCGCTTGGTAGGTGAGAGAGGGAGCCGGAGAAGGGGGAGGCATAGGAGAGAGTGAGAGGGCCTGGGATGGGTGCGTGGCGTCTCTAGGGGGGTCGAGGCGCAAGGAGGCAGCCTGCAGGTGGCCGGCATGTGGCCACGCACAGCGGCACATGGGCTTGCCACCGAGCTGCTTTGGGGCGAGGGGAGGAAGACGACAGGGAGGGGGAGGTGGGCTGGGCCGCACAGTGCTGGACCACCACAGGAGCTGGGCCGGTTGGTGGGCGCCAGGTAGTCCTTCTCTCTCTCTCTATCTCTCTCTCTCTGTCTCTCTCTCTTTTATTTGTTTTAGTTTTCTATTTCTTTGCATTTTGTTTTGATTTGATTTAGAACATCAAATCATTTTTTAAACTTTCTGTAAATTGTTATGTGACCTCAAAACTAGCCCAAGGTCACATGCAACTTACAAAAATATTTGAACTTTATTTCTTATATAATAGAAATAAATCCAACTCAAATATGTCATTGATTTAATTCAAAAGGCCCTAAATAAATATTTCTGTGATTCCAAAAATATTTGTTTGAATTTTACCTCTTACCAATATTTTCACAGAATAATAGGAACATTTTCTTGGGCTCATTTGATGAGTTTTAAATGTTGATTACTTTTAGAAGGTTTCTGAGGCTTTGGATATTCCTTAATGCAAATTTCATTTGAATTTAAACATGATGCTCACAAGGAAGCTAGCTTAGGTCAGGCCAGAACTAGGGATGTGACCGAAAAATATCAGATGCACAAGCTACCCTAGTAAATCAAATGGCCGCTAAACCAATTTCGTCAGAAGATAAAAATGATGAAGATCTTAAAATGATTGTTGTTTCTTCTATTTATTCATTGTTTAGTAAAATTAAAATTGATGATAAAGGGACTGAAGAAGAGACAACTTTAGCTAGAAGGCATCCCGATAATTTAGAGGGTGAAAATCTTGATGAGAATATTGATAAAAGTGGGTTTGGAGAGGTCAAAACTTTAATTAGTAATGTGCCCACTCTTTTGGATTATGAAGATTTTAATTATGATAATTGTTGTTTTATTGATTGTATTTCTTTGTGGCAATCCATGATAAATTCACTTCATGCCTACGAACAAAATAAAGCTTTTACTAAACATATAGTAGATGCCATGATGAAAGCTTTAGAAGAAAAATTGGAATTAGAGATCTCAATTCCTACAAAATTACATGATGAATGGGAACCTACTATCAAAGTCAAGATTAAAAATTATGAGTGTTTTGCTTTATGTGATTTGGGTGCTAGTGTTTCCACAATTCCGAAATCTTTATGTTATGTGCTTGGTCTTACCAATATTGAAGACTGTTCTCTTAATTTGCACTTGGCGGTGTCTACTATTTAAAAGCCTATGGCAAGAATTAATGATGTTCTTATTCTTGCAAATAGGAATTATGTGCCCATAGATTTTTATTGTTCTTGATATTGATTGCAATCCGTCTTGTCCAATTATACTTTGTAGATCGTTTTTACGCACTATAGGTGTCATGATTGATACGAAAGAAGGCAATATTAAAATTCAATTTCCTCTAAGGAAGGGTAAGTGTCGAATTCCGGGCTCCGCAGACCCAAGAAAGGTTTGACTCAGGGGCGTGTGCAAAGAACTCAACCTCTCAAGCCTCCCGATCCATAGCTCTCACGACCTAGCTCGATGAACATGATAGAGAAAGACACAGCAGTTTACCCAGGTTCGGGCCACCTTGCGGTGTAATACCCTACTCCTGCTTTGTGGTGGATTAGCCTCGCGAGGGGCTGAGGATGAACTAGTACAAGTGGATGAACAGCCTCAGGAGGCGTGTTCTTGTGATGAGCTCTTGGTGGTTCTATGAGCTGATCACCTGGTGAGTTGATCGACCGACCCCTCTCTACGGTGGTGGCTAGGCCCTTTTTATAGTGGCCTTGGTCATCTTCCTCCAAAACTTAGGCGGGAAGGGATCCCACAACGGCCAAATTGAAGGGGAACAAGAAGTACATCTAATCCTAACGAAAGGTGGTCTTCTCCTGCAAAGTCTCTGAGCGTGACGTCGTGGTGGACTCGGCGATGATATCCATCCTGCCATTGTGGTGGTCTTGGTCTCATTGCACACAAATGGCAACCTTTGCACCAAAGAAGAAACCTGCTGCTCTGCACCCGCTGGCGCGTGCCAGGCCTTGGTCATTATGGCTGATGTCATTCCAGCCTCGTGAGGCTGGATCTTGCATAGAAATCTCCGCTCCGCTCAGAAGGCCGCCTAAGGAGGCCGCTCCCTCGGGAGGTCTTGATGTCGCCCGCCTCGCGAGGCCTGGCCCCTCGCGAGGGTCTTGTCCTGCCATAGTCGAAGCTGGGCCGTACTAGGTTGTCGATGAAGCCACATCATGGGTTGTAGGCAGGCAGGTATGGGTACCCTAGTTCCTAGAACACCGACAGAAGCGCCGGGCCCAAGGCGCGCTCGCACTTGGCTTTGAGGCGAAGCCAAATGGCAAGTGTAGAACGCCACGGGCCCCAATCGCATGTGGATCGAGCCTATGCGTGGCGCTTGATGGGAAGTGGGTGTCTCCACATCTCCACGCGGTCTCGGCAACTGGCGCGCCCTGATAAAAAGGCCAACTGTTGCGGCCGAGCTTTCATTCCCTTCCCTTCATCTTGCTCCAGATCTCATATGTCTCCTGCAGAGGGCGCCTCCAGATCCACCAAATCCTTGCTCCCAAGCTCCTTGCCGATGGGTAAGAAGACGACGTCCGCTGACGTGGCCACGACCACTGCTCCCACTGTCGATGAGGCCCTCAGCCCATCGATCATCACCGAAGTCGAGCATCTCTCCGTCGTGCTCCCGCTGATGGCGGGCCCGCAGAACGAGAGGGGAGCGATCGAGATTCGGGTCGGCTCCATCGAGCGGGGAGCATTGAAGGGCACGTTCTTCCCTTTCTTCCTCCATAGCCTCTTCACGGGGCTCGTCCCGCCTTTCTCCGGGTTCTTCTTTGCCATCATTGACCACTGCCAGATCCACGCGCTTCATCTTCAACCCAACTCCATCCTACTCCTGTCAGTCTTCGCTTTCTACTGCGAGGCCTTCATGGGGGTGAAGCCCTCCATCACGTTGTTCCGCCATTTCTTCTCCCTCCAGACGCACGGCTCAAGCGAGCTCTCATGATGCGTCTCCTTCGTCGCGCTCAATGATAACAATGAGCTCATGAAGGCTACGAAGAAGGTGGATGACTTTCGGCGCAAGGGGATCTAGTTGGATGCCCGGAGCCAACATGCACGGCTGGACCTGCTGACTGAGCGACCGGAGAAGCTGCCTTAGTGGTCCCATGAGAAGCTCACCGACCCAGGGCGACGCCGGTCTTGAAGAAGATTCAAGAGGACATGAGCTCCGGGACGCTAACAGGGCCCATGATTGTCCACGAGTTCCTCATGCAGCGCTTGGTGCCACTCCAACCCTGGTACGCGTGGGTGCTATACAAACAGTTTTAAACCCCTTTCCGCAACGGCATTTGGAACCGTCGCATAGTGAGTGTGGACGATTAGGAGGTCCTTCCCACACGACCCAGAAACCGTGGGGGATATGCCCTCCTGGCACACACGCTCGGCAAAATGAGGTCGTGTGCAACCGTGAGCGAGCAAATACGGTTATACATACAATAATGCTCAAAAAAATACAATTATACAGGCGAAATCATTTCCGGTTGTAAGTACATCCCACACAGTCCATTCCCGCAAAACGTTTCCGTTTGTATATACATCCCACATGGTCACTGCAAGGAAAACATTTCCATTCGTAGGTACATCACACACAATTTTCCCTATTAAATCATTTGTGATGGCATTCCCATCGCACACAATATTAAAACAATTATCGTTTGCGTTATTAAATGCATCACACATGGTGCATAGAAGAAACTATGTGGCAAAGGCTGTCCAACACACACAGTTTTTATGCGGTAAACATTTGCGCAAGGTGGCCTACCGCAAACAGTTTTGAAGAGAATGTCATGTGTGATTGTTCATCTATCCAACATGGTTTATTCCTAGAAACTGTGTGCGTTGCCTTAGGTCATCGCGCATGGTATTTTCCCAATAACCATTTGCAATAGCAAAAACCAATTAGCAGGTTAATTAGCCATTAGCAGGCTAATTGCCCTATTATTAATAATCCATTTATTAATCTAATTGACATTCGTATTAAACACATAATATATTTCATTCCCATATTAAGGAAGTAGGATTTCATAATTGAAATACATCAGAGTACAACATGATATAGCTTCAACACTCAGCTACCCCATTACACAACTGCACCAGCACCAAGTTTCACATGCAACATCTAGAACCTTTCGAAATTAGCATCATAGACGGTACATAGACAGATGCATCTCATTGGGAAAACTGCTGAAGTGGAAGGTGAATATAGAGCCTTCATTGATGTTGATGGTCTTTCAAACTTTAGGCCAGTGCCTGGGATGATTGACCGGCCATCCTTTGTCCTCTTCAGGAACACATCAATATTGAACCGTGGGTGTTGTATGAATATGTTCCTCGCCTCCTGTCCATACAGGTGGTTTGAGAGGTAATCATCAGTGAACTGTTTTGGAAAGGCTTGAAAACAAGGATGTGCACAAATATCTTCTCTATATTGGAAATGGGGCAAAGGAATAAAAAAGACAACGTATAATAGTTAGTACCATCCTGTAGTGAACTGATGTCTTCTTCATTGTGCAGACAAAGATCTTGTTGTTTTTTGTCGCTAATTTCTTTATCCTAACAATCTTTCTGAGTTTCTTGACTTGACTGATATTCATGGACAACTCATTTCCCCATATACAAATGGGTCGAACAGTGGGTCAAAACCTCTGACAGCAGGACCTACATGTGCAAGACCAAATTGTTTAAAACCTAAGTCTTAGAATGGTTCCTGCAATTGCACAAGAATGTGCTATTAGACAAAGGACCATGCATGTGCAAACCTCGATTGTAAACCTTAGTGCTTCCCATTGCTTCCCTGTAACACATATTAGTTAGTTAGTGATCAGGTTAACTGAGGGTCCGCATGCTATTAGGAAAATATGTTGGTGAAAAATAAGCACATTGCAGATTCATCGGATTAATTCAAGCCACATGGAAAACCCATTTATCCAACCAAGCATCATTAAGATATAGGAAATATAGCAATTGTATATGTTTCCCATGTATTAAGTGTAGCCAAATTTGATTATTCCTCACATGCACAACGATAAAAAATTCTACCCACGACAATTGGACATTGCATTGCAGAATTGAACCAAGCAGTTAACTAAACACCACAACAAACGAACCAAACACTAATTGAGCACGACATTCACAATATAACATACTCCTAATAGAAGATCAGAAAGTTAACCAAACCAAGCATGCTTAACAACTTGGAAATATAGCAATTGTATTTGCTTCTCATGTATTTAGTATAGCCAAATTCAATTTTGTCTCACATGGTATACAATAACAGAGTGCATCCACAACAATTGAACATAGCACTGTCGTATGGAATCAAACAGTTAACTAAACACCACAACAAATGAACCAAACATTAACTGAGCACCACATTGCACAATGTATAACATACTAGAAGATCAAACAGTTAACCAAACCAAGCATGCTTGACAACTTGGAAATATAGCAATTGGATTTGTTTCTCATGTATTTTGTAAAGAAAAATTTGATTTATTTCTCACATGGAAGAAAATACAAAATTGCACCCTAAAGAATTGAACATCACATTTGCATCATTGAGCCAAACAATTAACTGAAAACGACAACTAATTAACCAAACAGTTTACAAGAGAGCACCACATTGCACGACAAATAGAACATATACAGTAGAGCAACAAATTGCATGGTAAAAGTAGATAGCACAATTCACTAGAATTTGTTAAGGAAAGGTAGGAGCGGCACACGCAACGGGTAAACCGAGCAGGCTTAACCGGCGTAGCTAGCAAATGGCAAGGTGCTCCTCCAAGATCTGGGTGTCGGCACGAATGGCAGCCATCGCGACCTCATCCGCGTGTGCTGCCGCGATTTGCTTCTCCGCTTCCAAATGCTCCTTGAGATCCTAGCTATACTACGTGCACCATGGCATAGGGCTGCGCTTATTTGGTGGATGGTTCGGTGATTTGGGTGGAAGATGCCGTGCTCGCTCCGGCAGTCGGGGCATGTGGGATGTGGAAGGAGGAGGAGGATGGGGGTCAGGTGCGGATTACCTGCCTGGATAGGCGAGGCCGACCAGCGTGAAGGAGAGTCGCTGTCGAGGGGGGCGGCACTGCAAGAAAGGGGTGAATGTTTCAACTTGGAAAGGAAGGCGGAAACAGGGGAAATGTGGCTTTTGGTAAGGGGGAGGGGGACGGGAGGTAGATATTTCTGTGGAAGCCGAAAATTTGGAATCGCTTCAGCGAAAAAACTGGCGTGCAAAGTGTCACCAGACACGGTCCCTTATTTAGAACTATGTACAATATGTGAACATCAGAAACGATTCAGATAGCTTAACCTGTGTGCGATGAGTTTCAACGTCAAAAATTTTGGTTCCAATTTCCCTAGTTACAGTGCTCATCCACGTCATTGCATAATTTGGGTACACAAAGGAGACTACAGCACACCCACACTTCTTAATCAAATGGTCGACTGGGGAAGGGGCTCCATGGCATCCATCGCACCATACTCGGCAAGCATCTTGCCATCCGTGTCCGCCATCTCTTTGGAAAAGGCCACCACGAGCTGGGCATGGGCGGCCACCATCTTGGCTTTGACGGGCTCCGTTGTGGCACAGTATGCCACACAGGAACGAACGGCTGCTCAAATGCTCTCAGCAATTGCCAACTCTTCGGCCATGGGTTGCCGACCGTTGTCGGAGAAGCTTCTTTCGATTTGTGTGGTGACAGCCACGAGCTAGGCATGTGCAGCCTCGACATGGTCCTGGGCGTCCTCCATCAGGGCTAAGGCCACAGCTGCGGAACGAATAGCTGCTGTGCCACTCTCGCCAATTGCTATCCCCGAGGGAGATGTTCCTGCCGCCGCCTAAGAAGCAAGAGTGGCCGTTTGGGCTGCCTTGGCCGCCCGATCGCAGATTCTGGTCACCCTCACGAAGCTTGTGAGGACGCGCCTAGCGGCTGCGGCCGCGCTCCCGCCAGAGTGGGCCGCCGAAGTTGCCCTCGGGACACGGGTCCACGTCCCCATATTTCACCAACGACGACTGAACAGTGAAATGATATTTGGGGAGCGAGCTTGTGTGCTTGACACGCCGGCTGTGGACTATAGCCGACGAACCTTCTCACGTAATCCATAGGCGTACTATACACCGACGGTGCTCCAGGATATTTTGTACTGCATCTCACAGGGTTGGTGATAATAAACTATATGGAATCTACTTGATTTTTCATCTTGATTTGAATTACATAATGGGGTCACAGCTGCAAAGGATGGTGCTTGAATTGCTAGAACTTCTATCTGTAGAGAACATGCAACTATAGGTGTGTCGTCAAAAAATTTGGAATTATTCAGGGTTCGTTTGGACATTTTTATACGGTAACTTGGTTTTTTAGGCATTTCAGGTGCACAATTCAAAATTAAACCACATGCACATGCTCCGGTGCACCAAAATGGGTTGTAAAATGATATATGTGTTCATGGGTTGATGCTTACGTCCCATTCAAGAAATGTGGATTAATTTCAAACACCAAGGCACTGTGGCTCTCCGTCAAACATTGAGGTGCTTGCTTTTGTAATTCTAGTAAATACAAAACTCATTTGAAATTCATGAACCTTGGCATGCTATCATGGAATGGCATCAAGATGCTGGGGTTAAAATATATTGTCCCATTTGGGCCAGGTTATGGTATAAGCTTCTCACAAACCAGAGCTTCTCTCACAACAAGCATGATGGTTTCGGTAGGGAACGTGCCACCTTGGGGAACGAAACAATATTTGTTGCATCTTCTTACTTTCAAAAAAATTCTCGCGTTCACATAGAACAACATGAGTGTTTGCAATTTTTTGGGATATTTTGGGGTTCGCGTGGACATTTTTATACATTAACTGAGTTTTCTATGCATTCATGTGCATAATTCAAATTTGAACTACATGCTCATGCTTCTGTGCATATAAACGGGTTGAAAAATCAAATGTGTGTCCTTGGTTGCAACCTTAGGTCACATGCAAGAAATGGGAATGAACGTCAAACACCTTTTCCACTGTCGCTCGGCCGCTAACATTGAGATACATGGTTTTAAAATTCTAGTAAATCAAAAACTCATCTGAAATTGATGAAACTTGACATGCTATCATGGAACGGCGGCAATATGCAGTGGAAAAGGTGTATAAGCTTCTCTCTCACAAACCAGAGCTTCTCGCAACAAGCCTCATGGTTATGGTAGGGAACGTTCCACCTTTCTGGACGAAACAATATCCGTTCCCTCTTCTTGATTTCAATTTTTGCTCTAGTGTCAACATAGAACAACAGGAGCGTTGTGTTAAATTTTGGAATTGTTCGGGGTTCGTTTGGACATTTTTATGCATTAATTGACCTTTCAATGCATTTATGTGCATAATTCAAATTTGAACTACATGGACATGCTCTAACGCATATAAATTGGTTGAAAATTCAAATCTATCTCCTTGGTTGCTTGCTTAGGTCCCATGCAAGAAATGGGAATGAATGTCAAACACCCTGCCACCGTCACTCGGCCACAAACATTGAGATACTTGATTTTTAAATTCTAGTAAATCCGAAACTCGTCTGTAATTCATGAAAAATGGCATGCTATCATGGAGCGGCATCAACATGTCGTCGTAAATTTTTTGTCCCATTTGGGGCAGGTTTGGGTATAAGCTTCTCACAAACAAGCCTGATGGTTTCGGTAGGGAACGTTTCACCTCTCTGGATGAAACGATAGCCGTTGCCTCTTCTTGATTTAAATTTTTTCTCTAGTGTCAACATAGAACAACATGAGTGTTGTGTTAAATTTTGGAATTTTTGGGGTTCGTTAGCACATTTCTTATGCATTAATTGAGTTTTTGATGCATTTATGTGCATAATTAACATTTGAACTAAAAGCACATGCTCTAATGCATATAAATTGGTTGAAAATTCAAATATGTGTCCTTGGTTGCATGCTTGGGTCCCATGTAAGAAATGGGAATGAACGTCAAACACCCAGCCACTGTCACTCGGCCGCAAACATTGAGATACCTAGTTTTTAAATTCTAGTAAATCCAAAACTCGTATGAAATTCATGAAACCTGGTATGCTATCATGGAATCGCACCCGACATGCCATGATAAACTTTTCGTCCCATTTGGGGCAGGTTTGGGTATAGGCTTCTCACAAACCAGAGCTTCTCACGACAAGCTTGATGGTTTTGGTAGGGAATGTACCACCTTTGGGGACGAAACGATACCCGTTTCCTGTATTGCTTTCAAAAAAATTCTAGTGTCAACATAGAACGACAGGAGTGTTGTGTTCAATTTTGGAATTTTCAGGGTTCGTTTGAACATTTTTATATATTAACTGGGTTTTCTAGGCATTTTATGTGCATAATTCAAATTTTAACTGCATGCACAAGCTCGAGTGCATATAAATTGGTTGAAAAATAAAATATTTGTCCTTGGGTGCATGCTTAGGTCCCATGCAAGAAATGTGAATGAATTTCAAACACCAACACTATTGACTGTCGGCAAAACATTGAGATACTTTGTTTTTAAATTCTCGTAAATCCAAAAGTCGTCTGAAAATCATGAAAATTGGCATGCTATCATGGAATGGCACCCTACATGTTGTGGTAAGTTTCGTGTCCATTTTGAGAGAAGGCGCGCTCGAATAACAGTCAACAAAGGCATTTTGAAACAACTAGCTGCCACTCTAAGATCGCTAACGTTTTAGATAGAACACCCATATGTACACTGACAGCTTCCCCAGTAAGCCAAGGGAAAATGTGCCGAGCAGGATTTGTGCAGCTCTTCATCGCAAACGTTTTATATAGATATCTGTATGCAAAGTGAGAGCAATGGTCTTCCGCAGTAAGCCAAGGGAAAATTCGCTGCGCAGGATTTGTGCATCTCTTCAACGCAAACAGTTCAGATTGAATAAGCTATGCAAAGCGAGACTTTGGCGCTAAGCCAAGAGAAAATTTGGCAAGCAGGATTTCTACCTCCCTTCAACGCAAATGGTTTTTTCGGAAGACCCGTGTGCAACCACGTACAGACAATTTGGTAAGATTTGCATCTGTCATATTGGGTATATTGCCATTTGTCAAACTAGAAAGATTGACATTTGTTGATCTAGTAACATTAGCATTTGCCAATCCTTGTAATACTGCGATTTGTCAAAATATGCAGCTAAAAATCACTAGCACTATCTAATTTTTACACCTAAAATTCAGTAATTAAGCATAGATTTCATTCTTAGATTAAACAGTCATGCTTAATTTATACAAACAGTTCAACTTTATAGCTGAACTGACGAAACTTTTACCCAATTGTTGCCAACCACGTACTGAAATAGCTAGTTTAGCTATATATATACTAGCTACTTTTAAGTATGTTGTACAGTTCCACCACATCTATCGTCAGATGAACTGAACAAAATAGCCCCTAAATACTACTATGGAGGGGCTTTGTACTACTTCCGGCAGCCTCTCCTCTGCCGAGTGTGCTCAGTAAGAGGAAGAGGAGGAGGAGGCTACTAACAAGCTGGACAACTGCGATACGGTGCCTGCTGCTGCTGCACCTTCAGCGACGCTCACCTCGAACGCCCTCTGCCGCTCCAAACGACCCCTCTCAGATTGGTGGTTCTCCTTGTAGATCTCCTAATTCCTCGCATCTGCGTCAGTGTGTGCCACGGCCACCGCGGCGGTAATGCTCTTTGCATGCTCGACGAGGCGCTCCTCCTCCTCCCGCGGGAACTCGATGTAGTGCACAAGGTCGCTGCCACACGTGCGGGCCTCCACCTCCGCCTCCCTCCTGCGGGCGGCGGTGGTGGAGCGGGTGATGATCCCATCGGTCGACGGTGGGCTAGCGGCCACGATGGACGACGATGGGGTGGCGGCCATGACCACCACCTCCCGCCTTCAGGCCGCAGAGGCGGAGCGGGTGATGGCCACGGTGGCCAGCAATGGGGTGATGGCCACGGTGGCGGACCGGGTGATGGCCACAGCGGTGGAGCGGGTGATGGCCCTGGCTTTCAACGGAGTTGTGCCGGCAATGGAGGCCAGCAACAGCTGCCGACGGGCACCAGCGGCTGAGCGTGTGGTGCATGTTCCGCGTACACCCAACTGGGACGCCATGCGCACTACATTGCGCCGGGGACTGTGTCGCCACCGTGGTGTAGCCTCCCAGCTGGAGCTGTGCTATGATGACGGCGGAGTGGCTGAGCGACGACGACGGTCTGGTGCCATTGCTGATTTTGGGAGACGAGATAAGCTACAGGGAAGGAGGGAAAAATGCAACATAGGACTCACCGGCCGTGAGGGTTTATATAGTAGGCTGATGAGCATTGGGATTTTGGGGGATTTCACCGAGTCGGGCGGGAAGCTTGCCTGGGAACCTGCGCGGTTGCACGGGAACGGCCTCAGCACCGTTTGGCCAAAAGAACGCCCCCACGTGCTGCTCAAGCTTGCGCTCGAACCATATGTGGCAGCGGGGTGACAAGACGTGCGAGAGAAGGACAAAAGGACACGTACACATACATTTAATAAAAAAGTATGCTATTTAAGTAACTACTATACGCCCGTCCTGGTTTATACGTAGGATTTAATTAATAAAATACGAATGCATGTCGCCAAAGATTATATTTTTGGATTCGTATTTGAACATTGTTTCTAGTTATATAATAATAGTAACATGCATTATCATTTTGTTGGTTAAATTTGAGGTTATATACCAGCAAGCGTTTGCCCACAACACACGGCGCTGGCCTTTGCTCGCGTCCCTCGGCAAGCTCTGCTCGCCGTTAGGCGCCATAGTGCAATGTGCTCGTTGTTAGGCACCGCGGCGTGCTCTGCTCGCGTCCATCGGCGCACATGGGTTGTGGATAGCTTTTCCTTGCGTGTTCAACTGCTCTACTCGCGTCCCTCCACGTGCGCTCTACGAGCGGTTAGGCCTGCGAACGATCACGTCGGGGGCCCATGTGCATGCGGTTGCGCCGCGCGCGTTGCCACGCGATGAAGTTACGTGTGGCACGATGGAGTTACGAGCTGCGAATTAGAACTGCCATCAGGGCATGCCGAGCGATGTTCCAGGCTGTCCGACTTCCCCTTTAATTCCCACGGCCATTATAACCTTAGTCTCTTCAACCTTTTGATCGCGCCCCAGAACACAACAAGCAGACCCACGATAACACATAGAGAGGGGATGTATAGCCGCGCTCCAATGGAGTTCGGCAAGCATAAAGTGGAGATCCACGCGAGGGAGACAAATCTCTCGGTGGTGTACACCATCGACCCAGCCATGGTGGACGACGACATCAACAGCGTTGAGCAGTTGCTTGCTGGAGACAAGTACAAGGTGGTGGCATCAATCTCCAGTACACCGCCGGTAGTCCTGGCATAGATCAGAAGGTTGCCGTCGCCTAGTTGTGCGTGTCCATCATGTCCTCATCTACCACTACTGCATGGCCAGAGAGCCTTGCGACCGTTTCAACAGGTTTGTCAACAGCACCGACTACAAGTTCGCCATGGTGGAAACCACCGACAATGTAAAAGCGCTTAGTGTTACGGGCTTGGCATGCCAGAACCTTGTCGAAATCCATGACCACTACAAGGTCTGGGGCAGCACGAAGAAGGACTCCTCGGTCGTACTCGCCTCAGCCATCATCGACCCATACTACGAAAAGATGAAGTAGGATGGCCAGAGAACAAATCTCGTATCCTGGCATAGGGCCTGGATGCGGCGACTGGATGAACCTCACCTTAGGTTCACGACCAAGAGCATGTACACATGCTACGAGATGCACAGGCGGATCGTTGACATGAGGAAGTGCCTCGTTACCCAAATCAACGAGCCTGGATCGAGCCACAAGCAGAGCAAGCGTCACAATAATTAGATGATGATCAGATGATCGTTTATGCTAGTTAGTCATCCATGTAATATATAGTTTACTTTATTGGTGTGTGGAATTGTCATGTGTGTAGTAGCCACCTGTGAAATTATGCATGGTTGTAGTAGCCACCTATGTAATTGGATGTTAAATTTGGTTAATCATGCATGTAATATATATGTTGTTGTTCTGTATGCAATCCCATCGCACAACACACATGGCATATTAGCCGCAACCATTTGTGTTATTATCGGTCTTCGCACACATTTCTGATTACAAACCTATTTTCCGTGTATCACACACATCTTGTTATATTGAACTGTTTATGTTCTCTTGTCTCAACACAAACAGTTCATCCAAGTGAAGTGCATGCTGTATTTCGCACACACCTTGATCTAGCTGACCGTTTCTTTTGTGTTGCCTAATCACAAATAGTTCATCCTAGTGAACTGTATGCTATGTATCGCATACGCCTTCATCTGGCTGCCCATTTCTATTGTTACTTCTCATCGCAAACAGTTAACTGAACTAAACCGTATGCCCTACATCGCACACGCAACTAAAATCTGAAACGTGTTTGATGCATCCGTCATCGCAAACGTTTTGGACATTTTTGACGGTTCTCTGACACCGCCGTTTGCCATTATTGCATTGCACACAGTTTCTCGAAGGGCCTCCGATCATAGTGTCGTGTTAGTAGCATCCTGCACTAGTGCAAGCTCACTCATGCCCCATGTGGGACTTCAAGGGAGCAGAAGATGACCTCCGGCTGCGCCCTAGGAACCTGTCGGCCGACGAGCTGTTTGTGGCTGTTGGTTGGGAGGGATCCATGGTGCCCTCCGGTGACCCATCTTCCGTTGTACCGCCGCGACGACGAGGCGGAGTTGGCCGCCTAAATGCCGGACTTCAACGGGCAGGATCTCGTGCTGTCCGGGCCCCCCGACTCCCCAGTGGTGTCGTCCTCTGCCGAGAACTCCGTCGAGGGGGAAGACTTGGAGGCGACCAAGGAAGGGATGGGGGAGATCTCTCCTCCGCGGCGGAGCAAGCTCCTCCAGAGTCTTCCTGGCGATGGCGACACCGGGAACGCCCGGTCGGGGAGTCCTCGAGTCCTGCTGGGGTCGTCATGAGGTTGGGGGGACCCCACAGTGAAGGTCAACCCACAGGGGCCTGAAGGGGGGAACGACACCGACGCCACCTCAAGGCAACGCCCTCGCCTTGTCGCCTGCTGCCGCTGCTTCAGAGTCTCCCACCATGCGTCCGGCTGAGGCTCCGGTAGCGGCGAGGCCCTTGCTGCAGAAGCTTGGGGGCAGCATCGTCCTGGGCAAGAGAAGAGCATACGTCGCTGCAGACGAGTAAGTGCTTTACTATGTTCTTACCTTCCGTCGCGATATTGTGCTCATGATGTCGCTCTCCTGACGGCCAGGAACGCCCCTGATATGAAGAAGAAGAGGGAGGACGCCACTCCCAAAGTGCA
Organism: Triticum dicoccoides; assembly: GCF_002162155.2. Classification (NCBI taxonomy): domain Eukaryota; kingdom Viridiplantae; phylum Streptophyta; class Magnoliopsida; order Poales; family Poaceae; genus Triticum; species Triticum dicoccoides. The sequence continues at coordinate 181,093,573 of NC_041389.1, forward strand.
GCGGACTCCAAAGGCGCGAGCCCCTGACCCGTCCGCGGGAGTCGTGATGCTCCCGGAGCCCCCTGCCCCAACCGACACCGTGTTAGTGCCAGCCCAGGTGCCAGCGCCACCTCCTTCTCAAGTGTCACGCCCAAGACGCGACCCTATCCTAAAGGAACTCGAAGGTCCCACCAAGGATAGAAGCGCATCTGGAAGACGCTTTTGCAAGGTGGATATCATTACATCAACATTACATAATAGATGGGGATACATACAAAAGGCATACAATGCCACACGAATACAACAATACATCATACATAAGAGCAACATCCGACTACGGATGAAACACAAACAGAAACTCAAACGACATCCACCTTGCTAGCCCAGGATGCCGACCTGGAACCTATCCCCTGATCAAAGAAGAAGCAGAAGAATAACTCCAAAACAAGAAAGCATCGCTCTCGTGTCATGATCATCGCATAACCTGTACCTGCAACTATTGTTGTAGTAATCTGTGAGCCACGAGGACTCAGCAATCCCATTACCATGGGTATCAAGACTAACAAAGCTTAATGGGAAAGGAAGGGGTAAAGTGGTGAGGTTGCAGTAGCGGCTAGGCAAGTATGGTGGCTAACATACGCAAATGAGAGCGAGAATAGAAGCAAAGGAACCGGTCGTGAAGCAAGCAATGATCAAGAGGTGATCCTGAACTCCTACTTACGTCAATCATAACCCAAAACTGTGTTCACTTCCCGGACTCCGCCAAAAATAGACCATCACCACTACACACACGGTTGATGCGTTTTAATTCGTATCTGGTGTCAAGTTATCTACAACCGGACATTAACAAATTCCCATCTGCCACATAACCGCGGGCACGGCTCTCGAAAGTTTATACCCTGCAGGGGTGTCCCAACTTAGCCCATGATAAGCTCTCGCGATCAACGAAGGATATACCTTCTCCCAGGAAGACCCGATCAGTCTCGGAATCCCAGTTTACAAGACATTTTGACAATGGTAAAACAAGACCAGCAAAGCCGCCCGATGCACCAACAATCCAGATAGGAGCTGCACATTTCTCGTTCTCGGGGCAACACTGGATGAGACATGCTACGAGTAAAACCAGACCTCGAGTTTCCCCGAGGGGGCCCCGCAGGCGGCTCGGCTCGGACCAGCACTTAGACAAGCACTGGCCCGGGGGGGCTAAAATAAAGATGACGCTCGGGCTCCGGAAACCCAAGGGAAAAAGGGCTAGGTGAGGCAAATGGTAAAACCAAGGTTGGGCCTTGCTGGAGGAGTTTTATTCAAAACAAACTGTCAAGGGGGTCCCATAAATCACCCAACCGCGTAAGGAACGCAAAATCCGGGAACATAACACCGGTATGACGGAAACTAGGGCGGCAAGAGTGGAACAAAACACCAGGCATAAGGCCGAGCCTTCCACCCTTTACCAAGTATATAGATGCATTAATAATATAAGAGATATTTTGATATCCCAACATAATCCTGTCCACCATGGAGCAATCTTCAACTTCACCTGCAACTAAGAATGCTATAAGAGGGGCTGAGCAAAGCGGTAACATAGCCAAGCAACGGTTTGCTAGGAAGGGTGAAAAAGGTTAGAGGCTGACATGGCCATTTGGGAGGCTTGAAGAGCAAAAGATAGGTAGCGCAGCATAGCGACAGAACGAAGCAACTAGCAAAGCAACGATAGTAATGAGATCCAAGGTGATGGTCATCTTTCCTGAAATCCCGCTAGGAAGAAGAACGAGTCCATGAAGAAGATGAAGCCACGAAGACGAACCAAGCGTAGACGAACGAATCCTCACGATCGTAACGAAACGGGAACTATCAAGAAGAAGCACACAACATAGTAAACACACCACACATGAACAAGGCATGATGCTCAACAACGTATGATGCAAGACAATACTACATGAAGCTACTCATGGCAAGAGATGATGCATACAAGAGCAACACATCAAACCAAGTTTAAATGAGGCCGGAAAGAACATATAACAAATCCGGTAGGTCCTCATATGCAAGTTTCAAAGTTGGTCCAGATCTGAACAAACATTACGCTGAAGTTGTTAGACAGCAAGTTAAAGGGCACCAAGAGGATCTACACGAAATTCTAGTCAAGTTACATATAAAGTTCATTTAGTTCGGAGCTACGACCTAGAAGATATGAGCAAAACAAGTTAAACATGTCATTGATGCAAAATGCATACAAACATCAAGCAAACACTCTCAAATCAAGGATGCAACATGATAATATGAAACTACATGCAAAATCAAGAAAGTTTCATATAGAGCACACTCAAAACGGAGCAACGGTTCAACACATACACTCTATACAAGTTTAAAGGACAAGCTGTCCAAAACAGCAACTAGGCATCTAGCAAGCATCAAAGAAATATGCTACAACACCTTAACATAAGAACAAAAGGCATGGACATGATGTACAGGTAAAGCATGACAAAACATGAACACTGAGCTATATCCATAAATCAATATAACATGCTCAAAAGAACATGGCAAGTGCAAATAATAATAGTTTCAGGCTAAGCAGAAATAACATCAGGTTGCAATGTTTAGAGCTATCAAACAGCATGCTAAAGATTTTAACATGGCAAATAAAGGCATGGAATGAATATAATAATTGCATATAACAAAAGTCCCTTACTGACCATGAGCCAAAAGGGTACAGAAAATATGATGGCGCCCATGTAAACATGGCAAATGATATGACAGATTTAGACATGGCAGGAACAACAATAAGTAGGCATGTTGGTGAGCTTGTACCACTCACCACAGAGCAATACATGGCATCGCAATGTGACTAACAGAAATACGACATGTTAATCAAGCTAAGCATGGCAAGAGCAAGTTCATAGGGTGCATGGATCACTAGCAAAGCACATGGCAAAACTGAACTTAATGTTAACAGACTAACAGCAACATTATTTAGCAAGTTTGGAGCAAGATAACACAAGTTACAGCATGCTATAAATGCAACCAGGGGCATAAATGGATAGAGCATGACATGTATAACAAAACATCCTTACTGAACATCTCCAGATTATGCATAGAATGACTTGTAGTAGCAGGTTTACATAGCATCATGACATAACAGATTCAGACTAACAAAACAGCAACAGCAAGTACCCTACTTAACAAGCTCGATGCACTCACTACAAGACTCACAAAAATACATGGATTCCACCTATGTAAAGATGGCATAATGTCGTACAAAACACATGTAGAGCTCATGCCCATAGGATGCACACACAAAATGCAAAGAAAAAGACAAAACAGAAATTTATAACAGTTTCAGCAGATTAACATCATATAGCACTCTTGCAACGATGATTCAGGCACCAAGATAGTCTCAAACAAGCATGGCACAATGAAAGGAAATGAAGAGCATCTCACGACGAACATTTTGATATATTACACGCACAAAACGGAGCAGTATGCACTAAGATACAGTAGGTCAAAGATGTCTATATGATGCAGAAATCCAGGGACTTAGCAGATTCTCGAAGTCAACCTCTGGCTGCACGGAACTCAATGCGGCAGCGAATCTCACCGGATCTGAGGCGCCGGCGGCCGGAGAAGTCGGGGATGGGGCCGGGGAGGCCGGATCCGGCGACGGCGGGGTCGGGGGTCGCCGGAGGAGGCGGCACCGGCGGGCACCGGCGTGGGGCCGCGGTGGACGGCGGTGTAGACGACTGGCGGAGGGCGGCGAAGGCGCGCCGACCGGCGGCGGGTCGCGGGGTCGGGCGAAGCTGCGGCGCGGGCGAGGTCGGGCTCGCGTGGGCCAGCGATGGGCTCGGCGGGCTGCGGCAGCGGGGACGACGGCGGCGGACAGGTGGCGGCTCCGGAATGGGCAGGGCGGCGGCGGACATGTCCGGGCAGCGGGGGAGATGTGTCCGGCGGCGAAGAGGAAGAGGAGGCTAGGGTTTGTACCACGAATTTCGGGGGAGGGGACTTATTTATAGCTAGAGGGAGCTAGGAAAGTCCAAATGAGGTGCGATTTTCGCCCACACGATCGTGATCGAACGACTGAGAGCATGGAGGGGGTTTGGATGGGTTATTGGGACACTTTGAAGGGGTGTTGGGATGCAAACAAAAGAGGCCTTACGGTTCCCCGGTTAACCGTTGGGGTATCAAACGGACTCCAAATGGCACGAAACTTGACAGGCGGTCTATCGGTGCTATACCAAGGCCGCTTGGCAAACCTCGGTCCATTCCGAGAATGTTTAACACCCGCTCACAAAAAGAGACAAAAGGGGGATGCCGGAGGACATAGGAGTGCCGGATTGCAAAACAGACAGCGGGGAAAATGCTCGGAAGCATGAGACGAACACGTATGCCAAGGCGATGCACATGATGACATGATATGAAATGCAGATGATGACATGGCAAAATGCAACACGCAAGCACATGACATGGCAACGTCGGCAAATAACTGGCGGACACCTGGCGCAACAAATCCGGGGCGTTACAACACTCCTCCACTAACAAGAGATCTCGTCTTGAGATCTTAGGACCGAGACGAAGGTGAAAGGGGATGAGGTGAAACAAGAACTCAAGAGAAGAAGCAGAGAATCGAGAGCCCTCGAGAAGAAGAGAGGAACGACGAGAATGACGAGAATCGAAAGCTCACGGAATCAGATAGACTATGAAACCACTCCGGTTAGAACGAGATAAGAAACAAATAAGACTGAAAGGATTTAGGTAGCACTCCAGCTGAAACATGGAAGGAATAGAACACGATTTTCACCCAATGAGATGGCACTTGACGAGATGAACAAGCAATGCCTCCGGAAGAATTGAAATTTTTTGAATGAAAAGAACTTAGAAGGAAGGATTGAACGGAGTTGTTGAGAAAATCAACAGCGAAAAGAAATAGCTTGTTGTGGTCTTATAGGTAACATCTCAAGATCATAAGGTGATAACCGGCCACAAACGGAAATGATTGGATAACCGGCCACAAAGGCAAAACTCCACTTCAAAAGAAAACGGAGAATTAATTGCACTTCAAGACGCGAGATGAAAAGATACTTGAACTCCACCAACAAGAAGCTTGATGAACTCTTGAAGACTGAATTAAATCATGAAGAACCATCATGAAGAAGTCCGGTGACAAAAGGATGATGAGATAGAATAAAGGATGAAAGAATAAGATTAGCATTGTGATGATTTAGATGGAGGTTCCGACGAAATGGCCGAGGAAATTTGAACTCGAGAAAAGAAAAGACGAACAAATTAGATCCAAGAAAAACACTCATCACGAACAATCTCCGAAGAAAAGAATTAATCAACTTGACCACGATGAAATGAGAATAATAATTATGTTATGCTTATCCTCCACCAATTAAATTGATGAGAAAAAAAGGATTTTGCATACTACTTATTCTTCTTGAAAAGGATTAAGGGGAATATAGCACAAAACTTGAGAAAGTCTTCATGAACCACCGGTAGGATTGGAAAGAACGAATGAATTAAATGATAATCAAGGAAAAAGAATGTTGAACGAACCACCGTAAGAATTCGGAAATGACTGATGAAAGAGAATGCATCACCGGGAAGAATTAGAAAAGCACAAAGATACTTGAGGGATAAAAGAGACAAGATAACAAAGGGATCGCGAACTGATTGAAGAATACTTGAACGAAGCACCGGAAGAATATTGAGATGAATGAAGGGGCACAGATATAGAATAACTGGAGACCGAATTTGACAACTTAGAGCGAAGAAATATTCCGAAAAGGTGGCCTCTGGATGATCTAGAGAGAAAGCAACTCCTGAAATGTCCCGGAAGGATGAAAAGAATTTGCACGACTGGAAAACAATTTGAGAGGATAACATCAAGCTAGCACCACGAATCTCCGGGAGAATGGACAAGATTTAAGAGAAATTCTTCTTCGGTCTTCAAATGACGACGAGAAACACCACCAAAATTTACTGAGATACTTGATAGAGGCAAAGGTGTCCCGTCTTTCGATGAGATGATGGATATCGCTTTGGTGGAAGTCGACTTTGACGATCCGACTACGAACGTGCGAGGACGTCGCGCCTTAGCAATCGCTAAACCAACTCCGAGGGGTTATTGACCACGCCGGAGCACGATCAACCTAACCACGAGGGTCTGTTTCCTGCGAGCAAACGAAGAACAAGCAATAAACTGAGATTGCAATCTGGATATTGCGAATATAAGATGAAAGCTTTATTGGTCAAGGTGGGGTTCTGTGATGCCTTTGTCTGGTCGTTGAACACAAATGAACTACGCGAAGTTGCACCTATGGGGAACTTTAATCTAAACAAAACCCAAAGTCTAAACGGTGCCCTAAGGGCTGTATATATGGAGGAAGAGGGGGTGAATTTCGTGGCCCTTGGTGGAGGGGTCCGAAACTAACCCTATCTCTTGTTTCCCCACACATACGGACTCTAAAAGTAGCCTATACTTATGTATTTCGAAATTACATGGGCCTGGCCCAATAATAAGGTGACGCAGCACCTAGAATAGCCTCTGGACGAAATTTATGAAGTGGCATCTTGTATATTTCGTCCAAGGCTTCATGCACTCATTATGGTGGCTTCAAAGTCCTGAAATCATCACTTGTAACTTCGTTCTTGTTCCCCTTGCGCATGCCATCATCTCCATGCTTGTTCTTGCTCCAATGTTCATCCTTCTCCAAGCTAGGCCCTTCATTTGTAAGCAAAACAAATGTATCCAATTTAGGCAGCATCATATTCTCATGAACATTAGAATCATTACCAAGAAACAAAATTACCTGGTAATTTAGTTGGCGTGTGAGCTCTAGTAATTGGTCCAGTATGTATAGCAGCAGGGGCTGTGGGTGTAACAATGGTATTGATGTCCTCATCATCCTCCCCTTCTTGAAATGAAGTCATCCTCGATGGAAGTTCATCTTCCTCACCCAAATAAGGCTTCAAATCTGCAATGTTAAAAGTGGGACTAACCCCAAAATCTGCAGGCAGCTCAAGTTTATATGCATTATCATTTATTTTCTCCAACACCTTAAAGGGACCATCAGCACGTGGAATTAGTTTTGATTTGCGCAAATCAGGAAATCTATCCTTACGCAAATGTAACCAAACAAGATCTCCAGGTGCAAACACAACATGTTTTCTACCCTTATCTCCAGCAAGTTTATATTTAGCATTCATACGCTCAATGTTTTCCTTAGTTAACTCATGCATTTTTAAAATCAATTCAGCACGTTGTTTAGCATCAAAATTAACCTTCTCCAAAGATGGAAGAGGCAACAAATCAATAGGTGCACGAGGTAGGAAACCATACACAACTTCAAAAGGGCACATCTTAGTAGTAGAATGCAATGAACGATTATAAGCAAATTCAATATGAGGCAAGCATTCCTCCCACATTTTCTTATTATTCTTCAAAACAGCCCTAAGCATAGTAGACAATGTTCTATTGACTACTTCAGTTTGTCCATCAGTTTGGGGGTGACAAGTAGTACTAAAAAGCAGTTTAGTCCCCAACTTAGCCTATAAACATCTCCAAAAGTGGCTAAGAAATTTAGTATCACGATCTGAAACAATAGTATTTGGCACACCATGCAAGCGAATAATTTCACGAAAGAACAAATCAGCAACATTAACAGCATCATCGCTTTTATGACATGGTATAAAGTGTGCCATTTTCGAGAATCTATCCACGACAACAAATATGCTATCCCTCCCCTTCTTTGTTCGAGGTAAACCTAAAACAAAGTCCATAGATATATCCTCCCAAGGAACACTAGGTACAGGCAAAGGCATATATAAACCATGAGGATTGTGATAGAGGCTGAGGTGTCCCGTCTTTCGATGAGATGGTGGATTTCGCTTTGGTGGAAGTCGACTTTGACGATCCGACTACGAACGTGCGAGGACGTCGCGCCTTAGCAATCGCTAAACCAACTCCGAGAGGTTATTGACCACGCCGGAGCACGATCAACCTGACCACGAGGGTCTGTTTCCTGCGAGCAAACGAAGAACAAGCAAGAAACTAAGATTGCAATCTGGATATTGCGAATATAAGATGAAAGCTTTATTGATCAAGGTGGGGTTCTGTGACGCCTTTGTCTGGTCGTTGAACACAAACGAAGTACGCGAAGTTGCAGCTATGGCGAACTTTTAATCTAAACAAAATCCAAAGTCTAAACGATGCCCTAAGGGCTGTATATATGGAGGAAGAGGGGGGGAATTTCGTGGCCCTTGGTGGAGGGGTCCGAAATCAACCCTATCTCTTGTTTCCCCACACATACGGACTCTAAAAATAGCCTATACTTATGTATTTCGAAATTACATGGGCCTGGCCCAATAATAAGGTGACGCAGCACCTATAATAGCCTCGGGACGAAATTTATGAAGTGGCATCTTGTATATTTCGTCCATGGCTTCATGCACCCATTATGGTGGCTTCAAAGTCCTGAAATCATCACTTGTAACTCCGTTCTTGTTCCCCTTGCGCATGCCATCATCTCCATGCTTGTTCTTGCTCCAATGTTCATCCTTCTCCAAGCTAGGCCCTTCATTTGTAAGCAAAACAAATGTATCCAATTTAGGCAGCATCATATTCTCATGAACATTAGAATCATTACCAAGAAACGAAAGTACCTGGTAACTTAGTTGGCGTGCACGAGCTCTAGTAATTGGTCCAGTATGTATAGCAGCAGGGGCTGTGGGTGTAACAATTGTATTGATGTCCGCATCATCCTCCCCTTCTTGAAATGAAGTCGTCCTCGACGGATGTTCATCTTCCTCACCCAAACAAGGCTTCAAATCTGCAATGTTAAAAGTGGGACTAACCCCAAAATCTGCAGGCAGCTCAAGTTTATATGCATTATCATTTATTTTCTCTAACACCTTAAAGGGACCATCAGCACGTGGCATTAACTTTGATTTGCGCAAATCAGGAAATCTATCCTTACGCAAATGTAACCAAACAAGATCTCCAGGTGCAAACACAACATGTTTTCTACCCTTATCTCCAGCAAGTTTATATTTAGCATTCATACGCTCAATGTTTTCCTTAGTTAACTCATGCATTTTTAAAATCAATTCAGCACGTTGTTTAGCATCAAAATTAACCTTCTCCGAAGATGGAAGAGGCAACAAATCAATAGGTGCACGAGGTAGGAAACCATACACAACTTCAAAAGGCACATCTTAGTAGTAGAATGCAATGAACGATTATAAGCAAATTCAATATGAGGCAAGCATTCCTCCCACATTTTCTTATTATTCTTCAAAACAGCCCTAAGCATAGTAGACAATGTTCTATTGACTACTTCAGTTTGTCCATCAGTTTGGGGGTGACAAGTAGTACTAAAAAGCAGTTTAGTCCCCAACTTAGCCCATAAACATCTCCAAAAGTGGCTAAGAAATTTAGTATCACGATCTGAAACAATAGTATTTGGCACACCATGCAAGCGAATAATTTCACGAAAGAACAAATCAACAACATTAACAGCATCATCGCTTTTATGACATGGTATAAAGTGTGCCATTTTCGAGAATCTATCCACGACAACAAATATGCTATCCCTCCCCTTCTTTGTTCTAGGTAAACCTAAAACAAAGTCCATAGATATATCCTCCCAAGGAACACTAGGTATAGGAAAAGGCATATATAAACCATGAGGATTGAGTCGTGACTTACCTTTTTGACATGTAGTGCAGCGAGCAATAAAACGCTCAACATCCCGTCTCATCTTTGGCCTAAAGAAATGTGTAGCAAGTACGTCCTCCGTCTTCTTCACGCCAAAGTGTCCCATTAGTCCTCCTCCATGCGCCTCCTGCAACAACAAAAGATGAACGGAGCTAGTTGGAATGCATAGCTTGTTAGCATGGAACACAAATCCATCATTAACGACAAACTTGTTCCATGTTCTTCCTTCTTTACAATTCTGCAATACATCTTTAAAATCAGCATCATGCACATATTGATCTTTGATGGTCTCCAAACCAAATATTTTGAAATCAAGTTGTGAAAGCAAAGTATAGCGACGAGACAATGCATCAGCAATAACATTTTCTTTACCCTTCTTGTGTTTAATGACATAAGGGAAAGTCTTAATGAATTCAACCCATTTAGCATGTCTACGATTCAGTTTAGCTTGACTTTTAATATGTTTCAAAGATTCATGATCATAATGTATAACAAATTCTTTGGGCCATAAATAATGTTGCCATGTTTCTAAAGTCCGAACAAGAGCATATAATTCTTTATCATAAGTAGAATAATTCAGACTAGGCCCACTCAATTTTTCAGAAAAGTATGCAACAGGTTTGCCATCTTGTAATAACACACCTCCTAATCCAATTCCACTAGCATCGCATTCAAGCTCAAAAGTCTTATTAAAATCAGGAAGTTGGAGTAAAGGAGCATGTGTCAACTTATCTTTCAATACCGTGAAGGCTTCTTCCTATGCGGTACCCCAAACAAAAGGCACATCCTTCTTTGTAAGCTCATTGAGAGGTGCAGCAATGGTGCTCAAATCTCCCACAAAACGCCTATAGAATCCAGCGAGGCCAAGAAAACTCCTCACTTGTGTGACCATTTTGGGCTGCGGCCAACTCTCAATAGCTTCAATCTTGGCTTTATCAACTTCAATTCCCTGTGGAGTAACAACATAACCAAGAAAAGACACTCGGTCGGTGCAAAAGGTGCACTTCCCAAGGTTACCAAACAAAAGTGGATCTTCCACGTAGAGCAATAAAAATAGCACGTAAATGTTCCAAATGTTCCTCCAAAGATCTGCTATAAATCAATATGTCATCAAAGTAATCTACCACAAATCGTCCAATGAAAACACGTAAAACTTTGTTCATTAATCTCATGAAAGTACTAGGTGCATTAGTTAACCAAAAAGGCATGACTAACCACTCATATAATCCAAACTTAGTTTTAAATGCTGTTTTCCATTCATCCCCCAATTTCATACGAATTTGATGGTATCCACTATGCAAATCAACTTTGGAGAATATTATAGAGCCACTCAATTCATCAAGCATATCATCTAGCCTAGGAATAGGATGACGATAACAAATAGTAATATTATTAATGCCTCTACAATCAACACACATACGTGATGTACCATCCTTTTTTGGCACTAGAATAATAGGAACAACACAAGGACTAAGGGATTCGCGTATATAACCTTTGTCGAGCAGCTCTTGTACTTGACGCATAATCTCCTTCGTCTCCTCTGGATTGGTACGGTATGGCGCACGGTTTGGCAGTGAAGCACCGGGAATTAACTCAATCTGATGCTCAATCCCTCAAATAGGCGGTAATCTCGGTGGCACGTCTTGTGGAAAGACGTCAGCGAACTCCTGCAAAATGTTAGTGACAGTAGGAGGCAAAGAGGAAGGCACGTCCTCGAATGAAAATAATGCCTCTTTGCACACAAAAGAATAACAAACAGATTTGCTGAAATCTAGCTCATCAATATCAGATTTGGTGGCAAATAAACATATGCACTTTTCAATTTTATTTCAGAAGCAACACTAGATGGTTTATTATTAGGCTTCATTTGTTGCTCAAATTCTTTTGCCACAATCTGATTTTCGCTCTTATTCTTCTCATGTTTTGCTTTATTAGCTCTATTAATATCATCTTTCAAAATAGAATCAGGAGTCATAGGAAGCAAAGTAATATATCCTTATGAACAAGAGTATACTAATTGTTTCTACCATGGTGTACAGAATTTTTATCAAATTGCCATGGTCTACCAAGTAATAAGGAACATGCTTGCATAGGTACCACATCACAATCAACATAATCAGCATATGTAGAGATACTAAAATGCACACGAACAGTACGTGTTACCTTAACCTTGCCGCTGTTGTTGAACCATTGGATGTAGTAAGGATGTGGATGTGGTCTTGTGGTGAGAGAAAGCTTCTCCACCATCTCCATGCTAGCCAAGTTGTTGCAGCTCCCTCCGTCTATGATGACGCGCACAGAATGTTCCTCCACAACTCCCTTGGTATGGAACAAATTGTGCCTCTGATTTTGCTCAGCTTGTGTGACCTGCACACTCAAAACACGTTGAGCAACTAAACATTCATACCTGTCAGCATCTTCAGGAGCCATGTATTGCGTCTCATGATCAGAATCATCTCCACCGTGTTCTTCACGTGTAATAAGAGCCAACGTCTCCTCATCATAGTCACTAGCGGACTCATACCCACCATCCTCAGTAGCAATCATCACACGCTGAGATTTGCATTCTCTCACATAATGACCTCTTCCCTTACAACGACGACAAATAATATCACTTGTGTGCCCAGTTTATGCCATGGAAGAAGAAGAGCTCTGTGTAGGCCCGGCAGGTACGCTCTTGGCAAATAGTGGAGGTTGTGCCTGCTTTCTTGTATCACGGCTGGAGGTAGCAGCTGATGGAGGTGCTGGTGTAGTGGAAGTAGAGGATGCACGCGGTGTCCATGATGAAAGTCGACCTGCAGAAAAGTTAGTTCGCGCCAATGCTTGTCGATCCTGCACTTCACGTTCAGCTTTACAAGCAAGATGGAATAAATGAGTGATATTAGTATACTCCTTATACTCTAGAATGGTCTGAATCTCTCTATTTAATCCACCTATAAAACATGCAAGCATAGCTTCATTCTCCTCAACATTACCACATCTAATCATGCCAGTTTGTAATTCCTAATAATATTCTTCTACAGAATTTTTTTCCTTGTCTTAAATGCTGCAATTTTTGAAGCAATTCACGTTGATAATATGGTGGAACCCAACGAGTACGCATAGCAGTTTTCAAAGCAGCCCAAGTAGTTGGAACAGGATATAATCTAGAATGTTCAGACCACCATACACATGCAAAACTAGTGAAAGCACAAACAGCAGCAGCAACCCGTCTCTCCTCGGGATATTGTAAACATGTAAAACGTCGTTCAGTTTCTAACTCCGAAGTAAGATATATATCAGGAACATATCTACCCTCAAATGGTGGAATATTCAATTTCAATTTCGGAATATGGTCATTATCTCGTACCTGAGGTGGTAGTGTAGGCCTACCGTTGCGAATATATACCTGAGGTCGACCTGCTGGTGGTGGTGCTGGTGGCTGCACGTAGTTCTGATTTTTATCAACCTCATCCTCATAATATTCCTCCACCTCTGCAGTAACAGCAGGAGCTACAGAAGCACCAACAGCAGTAGCAGCGGCACCAGAATTTTGTCCTGGCTCAATAGGAACACGTTGTGCTCGTCCATACTAATTCGGAAGGGGGCGCTGTTGTAGTTGTTGTTGTTGAAGAGGTGCGATAGGTGCAGCCAGCGGTGGTTGTGGAAAACGGGCGAGCAATTCATTAAACTTGCTATCAAGCTTTGTTTTGAACGTCTTCTCAATGCCATCTATCTTCTCCATGGCCTCGTCAAATCTGTTTAGCACATCTTGCACCTGTCCACTCATCATTTGGACAAAGGCAACTTGGAAGGGAAAAATCGACGAATAACTTGAAGAGAAAACGCCGGTTGAAAGAATGCAAATGCTTCGCACGAGTAGGATGGATACTCGATTACGGACTCCAGTTCCGAGAAGAAAAGAGGTGGGCGGGCGGGAAAAAACACGGACAAATTCATATGGGGAAAACAACTTCGATGAGGAAGAACTGAGGATTGATCTCCCAAAAGACAAAGAGGGTCGAATCATCTTGACGAGAAATGTGCCGGATAAAAGAGGATGGACAACGAACAAAAACTAACTACGTGATCCTAAAGGAAAATTTGAACGGGAAGAGGAGTAGTTCAAAACACCTACGTCAAGATTCCTCACCAGAGCGACGAAGGGGCTGAGGAGTAAAAAGAATTCCTACTCTCCGATATAACTAGACTCCGAAATCAGTTTTCTTCTAGACTCAACAACGGCCAAACTACACGATCAATCAAGGGGGCTCCTATGGTCGGTTGAGGCTCTGATACCAACTTGTCACGCCCAAGATGCGACCCTATCCTAAAGGAACTCGAAGGTCCCACCAAGGATAGAAGCGCATCTTGAGGACGCTTTTGCAAGGTGGATATCATTACATCAACATTACATAATAGATGGGGATACATACAAAAGGTATACAATGCCACACGAATACAACAATACATCATACATAAGAGCAACATCCGACTACGGATGAAACAAAAACAGAAACTCAAACGACATCCAGCCTGCTAGCCCAGGCTGCCGACCTGGAACCTATCCCCTGATCGAAGAAGAAGCAGAAGAAGACCTCCAAAACAAGCAAGCATCGCTCTCGTGTCATGATCATCGCATAACCTATACCTGCAACTGTTGTTGTAGTAATCTATGAGCCACGAGGACTCAGCAATCCCATTACCATGGGTATCAAGACTAACAAAGCTTAATGGGAAAGGAAGGGGTAAAGTGGTGAGGTTGCAGTAGCGTCTACGCAAGTATGGTGGCTAACATACGCAAATGAGAGCGAGAAGAGAAGCAAAGCAACGGTCGTGAAGCTAGCAATGATCAAGAGGTGATCCTGAACTCCTACTTACGTCAATCATAACCCAAAACCGTGTTCACTTCCCGGACTCCACCGAAAAGAGACCATCACGGCTACACACACGGTTGATGTGTTTTAATTCGTATCTGGTGTCAAGTTATCTACAACCAGACATTAACAAATTCCCATCTGCCACATAACCGCGGGCACGGCTCTCGAAAGTTTATACCGTGGAGGGGTGTCCCAACTTAGCCCATGATAAGCTCTCGCGATCAACGAAGGATATACCTTCTCCCAGGAAGACACGATCAGTCTCAGAATCCCGGTTTACAAGACATTTCGACAATGGTAAAACAAGACCAGCAAAGCCGCCCGACGTGCCGACAATCCCGATAGGACCTACACATATCTCGTTCTCAGGGCAACACTGGATGAGACAGGCTACGAGTAAAACCAGACCTCGAGTTTCCCCGAGGGGGCCCTGCAGGCGGCTCGGTTCGGCCCAACACTTAGACAAGCACTGGCCCGGGGGGGCTAAAAAAAGATGACCCTCGGGCTCCAGAAACCCAAGGGAAAAAGGGCTAGGTGAGGAAAATGGTAAAACCAAGGTTGGGCCTTGCTGGAGGAGTTTTATTCAAAGCGAACTGTCAAGGGGTTCCGATAAATCACCCAACCGCGTAAGGAACGCAAAATCCGGGAACATAACACCGGTATGACGGAAACTAGGGCGGCAAGAGTGGAACAAAACACCAGGCATAAGGCCGAGCCTTCCACCCTTTACCAAGTATATAGATGCATTAATAATATAAGAGATATTGTGATATCCCAACATAATCCTATCCACCATGGAGCAATCTTCAACTTCACCTGCAACTAACAATGCTATAAGAGGGGCTGAGCAAAGTGGTAACATAGCCAAACAACGGTTTGCTAGGAAGGGTGAAAAAGGTTAGAGGCTGACACGGCTATTTGGGAGGCTTGAAGAGCAAAAGATAGGTAGCGCAGCATAGCGATAGAACGAAGCAACTAGCAAAGCAATGATAGCAATGAGATCCAAGGTGACAGTCATCTTTCCTGAAATCCCTCTAGGAAGAAGAACGAGTCCATGAATAAGATGAAGCCACGAAGACGAACCAAGCGTAGACGAACGAATCCTCACGATTGTAACGAAACAGGAACTATCGAGAAGAAGCACACAACATAGTAAACACACCACACATGAACAAGGCATGATGCTCAACCAAGTATGATGCAAGACAATACTACATGAAGCTACTCATGGCAAGAGATGATGCATAGAAGAGCAACACATCAAACCAAGTTTAAATGAGGCCTGAAACAACATATAACAAATCCGGTAGGCCCTCATATGCAAGTTTCAAAGTTGGTCCACATCTGAACAAACATTAAGTTGAAGTTGTTAAACAGCAAGTTAAAGGGCACCAAGAGGATCTACACGAAATTCTAGTCAAGTTACATATAAAGTTCATTTAGTTCGGAGCTACGGCCTAGAAGATATGAGCAAAACAAGTCAAACATGGCATTGATGCAAAATGCATACAAACATCAAGCAAACACTCTCAAATCAAGGATGCAACATGATAATATGAAACTACATGCAAAATCAAGCAAGTTTCATATAGAGCACACTCAAAACGGAGCAACGGTTCAACACATACACTCTATACAAGTTTAAAGGACAAGCTGTCCAAAACAGCAACTAGGCATCTAGCAAGCATCAAAGAAATATTGTACAACACCTCAGCATAAGAACAAAAGGCATGGACATGATGTACAGGTAAAGCATGACAAAACATGAACACTGAGCTATATCCAGAAATCAATATAACATGCTCAAAAGAACATGGCAAGATTGCAATTAATAACAGTTTCAGGCTAAGCAGAAATAACATCAGGTTGCAATGTTTAGAGCTATAAAACTGCATGCTACAGGAACTTAATAAGACATGTTAATCAAGCTAAGCATGGCAAGATCAATTTCATAGGGTGCATGGATCACTAGCAAAGCACATGGCAAAACTGAACTTAATGTTAACAGACTGACAGCAACATTATTTAGCATGTTTGGAGCAAGATAACACAAGTTACAGCAAGATATAAATGCAACCAGGGGCATGAATGGATAGAGCATGACATGTATAACAAAACATCCTTAGTGAACATCTCCAGATTATGCATAGAATGACTTGTAGTAGCAGGTTTACATAGCATCATGATATAACAGATTCAGACTAACAAAACAGGAACAGCAAGTACCCTACTTAACAAGCTCGATGCACTCACTACAAGACTCAAAAAATACATGGATTTCACCTATGTAAAGATAGCATAATGTAGTACAAAGGACATGTAGAGCTCATGCCCATAGGATGCACACACAAAATGCAACGAAAAAGACAAAACAGAAAGTTATAACAGTTTCAGCAGATTAACATCATGTAACACTCTTGCAACGATGATTCAGGCATCAAGATAATCTCAAACAAGCATGGAATAATGGAATGAAATGAAGAGCATCTCACAACGAACATTTTGATATATTACACGCACAAAACGGGGCAGTATGCACTAAGATACAGCAGGTCAAAGATGTCTATATGATGCAGAAATCCGGGGACTTGGCAGATTCTCGAAGTCAACCTCGGGCTGCACGGAATTCGATGCGGCGGCGGATCACGCCGGATCTGAGGCGCCGGCGGCCGGAGAAGTCGGGGATGGGGCCGGGGAGGCCGGATCCGACGACGGCGGGGTCAGGGGTCACCGGAGGAGGCGGCACCTGCGGGCACCGGCGCGGGGCCGCGGTGGCCGGCGGTGTAGACGACTGGCGGAGGGCGGCGAAGGTGCGCCGGCCGGCGGCGCGTCGCGGGGTCGCCGGCATCGGGGTCGGGCGAAGCTGTGGCGCGGGCGAGGTCGGGCTCGCGCGGGCCCGCGATGGGCTCGGCAGGCCGCGGCGCGGGGACGACGGTGGCGGCTCCGGAATGGGCAGGGCGGCGGCGGACATGTCCGGGCGGCGGGGGAGATGTGTCCGGCGGCGCAGAGGAAGAGGAGGCTAGGGTTTGCATCGTGAATTTCGGGGGAGGGGACTTATTTATAGCTAGAGGGAGCTAGGAGAGTCCAAATGAGGTGCGGTTTTCGCCCACACGATCGTGATCGAACGACCGAGAGCATGGAGGGGGTTTGGATGGGTTATTGGGAAACTTTGAAGGGGTGTTGCGCTGCAAACAAAAGAGGCCTTACGGTTCCCCAGTTAACCGTTGGGGTATCAAACGGACTCCAAATGGCATGAAACTTGACAGGCGGTCTATCGGTGCTATACCAAGGCCGCTTGGCAAACCTCGGTCCATTCCGAGAACATTTAACACCCGCTCACAACAAGAGACAAAAGGGGGACGCCGGAGGACATAGGAGTGCCGGATTGCAAAACGGACAATGGGGAAAATGCTCGGAAGCATGAGACGAACACGTATGCCAAAGCGATGCACATGATGACATGATATGAAATGCAGATGATGACATGGAAAAATGCAACACGCAAGCACATGACATGGCAACGACGGCGAATAACTGGCGGACACCTGGCGCAACGAATCCGGGGCGTTACATCAAGCCCTTGCACCGGCGGGCCAGGGCTCCTCTGCAAGGACCGATGCTTTGGAGAAAGCCTATGCCGCGCTGGACTGACTCCGAGACGATCTTCAAGGCGCTAACAGGTGTGCAACAACGGGGCGCCTGGAGCTGATCTCGGGGTGGCTTCGA
Organism: Triticum dicoccoides; assembly: GCF_002162155.2. NCBI lineage: Eukaryota > Viridiplantae > Streptophyta > Magnoliopsida > Poales > Poaceae > Triticum > Triticum dicoccoides. The sequence goes on from NC_041389.1 coordinate 181,111,846, forward strand.
GTCGACTCGTCCGTCAGGAAAAAAATTCCTACGCTCACGCAAGATCTACCTAGGAGATATATAGCAACGAGAGGGGGAGAGTGTGTCCATGTACCCTTGTAGACCGAAAGCAGAAGCGTTAACTTAACGGGTTGATGTAGTCGAACATCTTCTCAAATCAACCGATCAAGTACTGAATGTACGGCACCTCCGAGTTCTGCACACGTTCAGCTCAATGATGTCCCTCGAACTCTTGACCCAGTAGAGTGTTGATGGAGTAGACGAGTTCCGTCAGCACGATGACGCGATGACGGTGATTGTGATGTGATCCGCGCAGGGCTTCGCCTAAGCACTACGACAATATGACCCGAGGAGTAAAGGTGGAGGGGGGCACCGCACACAGCTAAGAAACAAATGTTGTGCTTTGGGGTGCCCTCCTGCCCTCGTATAAAAAGGTGGAAGATGGGAAAGGGCCGCCCAGGGCGCGCCAACAAGGGGGTGAATCCTACTAGGACTCCCAGTCCAATTCGGAACCCCTTCCTTTCCAAAGGGAGAAAAGGGGAAAGGAAGAGAGGGGGGAGGAAAGGGGGGCGCACCCCCTCCTCTAGTCCAATTCGGACTCCCCATGGGGGGCGTGCGCCACCTCCTGTGGCCTGCCTCCCCCTCTCCCCTATGGCCCATGAGGCCCATTACTTCTCCCTGGGGATTCCGGTAACCCCTCGGTACTTCGAAAAATACCCAAACCATTTTGGAACCATTCGGGTGTCCGAATATAACCCTCCAATATATCAATCTTTACCTCTCGACCATTTCGAGACTCCTCGTCATGTCCGTGATCTCATCGGGGACTCCGAACAACCTTCGGTCACCAAAACACATTACTCAGATAATACATATCGTCATCGAATGTTAAGCGTGCGGACCCTACGGGATCGAGAACTATGTAGACATGACCGAGACACCTCTCCGGTCAATAACCAATAGCGGAACCTGAATGCTCATATTGGTTCCCACATATTCTACGAATATCTTTATCGCTTGAACCGCAATGTCAACATACATATTCCCTTTGTCATAGGTATGTTACTTGCCCGAGATTCGATCGTCCGTATCTTCATACCTAGTTCAATCTCGTTACTGGCAAGTCTCTTTACTCATTCCGTAGTGCATTATCCTGCAACTAACTCATTACTCACATTGCTTGCAAGGCTTCACATGATGTGCATTACCGAGAGGGCCCAGAGATACCTCTTCGATACTTGGAGTGACAAATCCTAATCTTGATCTATGCCAACCCAACAAACACCTTCGAAGATACCTGTAGAGCATCTTTATAATCACCCAGTTACGTTGTGATGTTTGATAGCACACAAGGCATTCCTCCGGTGTCCAGGAGTTGTGTAATCTCATAGTCGGAGGGATATATATTTGACACGAAGAAAGCAGTAGCAATAAAACTGAACGATCATTATGCTAAGCTAACGGATGCGTCTTGTCCATCACATCATTCCACTAATGTGATACCATTCATCAAGTGACAACTCATTTCCATGGCTAGGAAACTTAACCATCTTTGATCAACGAGCTAGTCTAGTAGAGACTGAAGGAAATATGCCCTAGAGGCAATAATAAAGTTATTATTTATTTCCTCATATCATGATAAATGTTATTCATGCTAGAATTGTATTACCCGGAAACATAATACATGTGTGAATACATAGACAAACATAGTGTCACTAGTATGCCTCTACTTGACTAGCTCGTAAATCAAAGATGGTTAAGTTTCCTAACCATAGACATGAGTTGTCATTTGATTAATGAGATCACATCATTAGGAGAATGATGTGATTGACCTAACCCATTCTGTTAGATTAGCACTTGATCGTTTAGTATGTTGCTATTAGTTTCTCCATGACTTATACCTGTTCCTATGACTATGAGATTATGTAACTCCCGTTTAACGGAGGAACACTTTGTGTGCTACCAAAAATCAAAACGTAACTGGGTGATTATAAAGGTGCTCTACAGGTGTCTCCCAAGGTACTTGTTGAGTTGACGTATTTCGAGATTAGGATTTGTCACTCCGATTGTCGGAGAGGTATCTCTGGGCCCTCTCGGTAATGCACGTCACTATAAGCCTTGCAAGCAATGTAGATAATGAGTTAGTTACGGAATGATGCATTACGTAACGAGTAAAGAGACTTGTCGGTAACGAGATTGAACTAGGTATTGGATACCAACGATCGAATCTCGGGCAAGTAACATACCGATGACAAAGGGAACAACGTATGTTGTTATGCGGTTTGACCGATAGAGATCTTCGTAGAATATGTAGGAACCAATTTGAGCATCCAGGTTTCGCTATTGGTTATTGACCTGAAATAGTTCTAAGTCATGTCTACATAGTTCTCGAACCCGTAGGGTCCGCACGCTTAACGTTACGATGACAATTATATTATGAGTTTATAGTTTTTGATGTACCGAAGGTTGTTCGGAGTCCCGGCTGTGATCACGGACATGACGAGGAGTCTTGAAATGGTCGAGACATAAAGATTGATATATTGGACGACTATATTCGGACACCGGAATAGTTCCGAAGGTTATCGGATATATATCGGAGTACTGGGGGTTACCGGACCCCCCCC